>NW_024070196.1:34396030-34586293 GCF_014754425.2 Oryx dammah | reverse complement strand
AGTTATAGTAATTAAAAAATATGATACTGATAGTTCAGAAAAATAGCTTAATAATAGACCCCATTATATTACAAAAATCTGACATGATGATGCATTAAAATTCAACAGAAATTGAATATTCATATTCTAAAAAATGAACCTTGATCTATATTTCATACCTTTTATAGAAATTAACTTAAAATGGATCATAGACCTAAATGTAAAACATAAAACTGTAAAACCTTTAGAAGAAAACAGAAATCTTTGTGTCCTTAGGTTATGCAAAGAATTCTTAGATATGATACCAAAGATGGTACCATTAAGAAAAAAAAAAAACTGATAAATTGGACTTTCAAACAAAGGCTTTTGAAAGCCTTTGTTTGAAAGCTTTGTTCTGAGAGCTTTGTTAAGAGAATGAAAAGACAAGTCACAGACTTGGAAAAATACTTGTAAATCACATGCTTGTACTGAGAATACTCATAACAACATAATTAATTAATTGTGGTGATGGTTACACAGCTCTAATTATAGTAAAAAGAAAAACACTGAATTATACACTTTTAAGTGGTGAGTTGCATGGTATGTAAATTATATCTCATGAAGACTGTTATTAGGAAGTGGAGGGAAAGTTTGATCACTGAAGGAAGTTTTTTATAGGATGATGAAACTTGATCCTGGTAGTGATTACATAATTCTATGTATTTGCCAAACTGCACACTAAAAGAGTGAATTATACTGTATGTGAACTTGACAGTAAATTTTAAAAATTAAATTCAGTGGAGAAATTAAGGTTTAAGATATAAATGATGCTAGGAAAATTCATTAGCTAGTTAGGAGAAAAACTTTAAGAGGCTGACCTTGTACTATCTACTGAAACAAATTCTGGAAGGAGTGAAGAACTAATTATTTTGTCATAGAAAATAAAAGGAGATATTTATCAAGACTTTGTTGTGGGGATAACTTTTTAAATTAGAGAAGATGAAGGAAGTGCTGAATGAAAGATTTATGGATTTGGTTACATGAAAATGTAGAAATCTGAATATCATAAAGCCCCCAAAGTAAACAAACTGGGAAAACATATATTCAACAAATATAACAAAACAGTATCTCTACTATATAAAGAACTCATACAGATCAGCCAGGAAATTACTTAAACCAAAATTGGTAAAACATATAATTCCTATTTAATTGTATAGTTACTATTTTTTATTTTCTCTACCATAGCTATCATGTTCTGTACATTTTAAAGATTGATATAATATGTCTAGTATAATAATTGGCTTATCTTTGCCTCTAAAAAATAATTGCTACTATTATTTTATTCAAGGCTTTACCAAGAATTGCATGGTTTAATGATAATTAAACATTTTGTTAGCACTTTCTTATATATTTTTCTGGCTGAAGTGATACTTGATAAACTTACGATAAAAATTTTGCAAGCTAAATTTATCATTACCCTATTCTATGGGGTAAGAATTTAGAACCTTCTTTTTCTATTTGTTCATCTGTTGGAAACTGACCTAACACTATTGCAACAGTCAGTTATTACTGTGTAATCACACACATGGTGTTTAACAAAAGCATATATTTTGCCCGTGGATCTGTGAAGGGCTGGGGTAGTTCTGCCTCTACCTGCAGCCCCTGGCTGTTCTTCCTGCTGCCAGACTATCCATAGTTAGGGACAGCTCTTCCCAGCATGTTTATTCTTAGACCTAGACTAACAGGGCCATAGCTACCCAAAGTAAGGTTGTCTCAGGGTGATAGTGCAAGTGCAAGAGAACAACCAAAAATATACAGGATCTCTTCAGGTCTAGGTTTGGAATTGGCATCCTGTCACTTCTGACCATGAAATTTAGTTTAATTTGAGGGATGATAATTCATTAGGAAATCCTCTGCAAATACAGTTTTCCAAACTGAGATTTTATGAGGCAGCACAGAAGTCACAGGTACACTCTTTTAGGTAACTAACAGGCAGACATTCCATGTTATTATTTGAGGGAAAAATCATAAGCTTCAACCGTCAGCCAGCTGCTGCTGCTGCTGCTGCTAAGTCGCTTCAGTCGTGTCCAACTCTTTGCGAACCTGTGGACTGTAGCCCGCCAGGCTCCTCTGTCTATGGGATTTTCCAGGCAATAATACTGGAGTGGGTTGCCATGCCCTCCTCCAGGGAATCTTTCTGACCCAAGGATCAAGACCCAGGGATCAATACATTTCCTGCATTGGCAGGTGGGTTCTTTACCACTAGCACCACCTGGGAAATACTTCTGCCCAAGCCAGTGGAATAGGTAAATTCACCTTTATAACAGGAGGAACTACTGTGTCGCAGGGCCAGCGCCAAGCTACAGTACAGGATGAGGAGTTGAAGACAATAATAGAATCTACCACAATAATGATTATAGAATCTTGGCCTGCTGGCAGACACTCCCTAATCCTACCTCCTTAAAGAGGCATGTATCCCGGTTAGGTTTCTCATGCTTTCTCAATAGGTTTAAAATCCCCCAGCTGGCTGACACGGAGAAGGCAATGGCACCCCACTGCAGTACTCTTGCCTGGAAAATCCCATGGACGGAGGAGCCTGGTAGGCTGCAGTCCATGGGGTCGCTGAGAGTCGGACACGACTTAGTGACTTCCCTTTCACTTTTCACTTTCATAAATTGGAGAAGGAAATGGCAACCCACTCCAGTGTTCTTGCCTGGAGAATCCCAGGGACAGTGGAGCCTGGTGGGCTGCCGTCTATGGGCTTGCACAGATCAGACACGACTGAAGCGACTTAGCAGCAGCAGCAGCAGCAGCTGGCTGACGGTTGAAGCTTATGATTTTTTCCTCAAAATAACATGGACTGTCTGCCTGTTAGTTACCTAAAAGAGTGTACCTGTGACTTCCGTGCTGCCTCATAAAATCTCAGTTTGGAAAACTGTATTTGCAGAGGATTTCCTAATGAATTATCATCCCTCAAATTAAACTAAATTTCATACCTTCAACAAGACAGATTACAAAAAAGTTTCTCTGTACAGCATAGCATGTTGGACTCTTATAAAGTTGCTTTGACTTAAGTAAACTTGGGTGTTAAGCTCTCTGCCTACATTGCAGAGAGTTATAAAGAAATAGTTTATAGAGCTAATTATTAGTTAAGGTTGACATTGGTGTGACCTACATATTGCATTTTTTTTGAATAACCATGGCAGAATTTCCTCTTGGCTCACATAAACAGGAATTTTCCATACTCCTCCTAGTGAATTGGCTTTTTTATCTTTTAGTCTCTGTGATATAACTGATCATCTTTCTACTTTTATATTGGCCAATAGGAAGCTCTGATACAGATTTATAAGCCATCTCTGCTGGAGCACAGAGCCTTATGCACAGTATAGCCATTAAGTGTCAGGCTTTAGGGAATATATTTAGCCAATATGTCATGCTTAAGTGCTTGACACATAGGAAGTGCTTATATGTTGGCCATTTTTAATATTTTATTATTATTATGGATAATAATGGGGTAAGTTTGGTATAAATGAACTTCAATAATATAAGAAACTGAATCATAATATTTGACCTCCTTTATACTTTTGGAATAAAAAGCACTCAATTCATATGTTGCTTTTCAAGACTTTTGTAATCAAATTTCCTAAAGATAAGCAGACCAAGTATCAGATGGGGAAATTTTCTTCTCTTTCTGCTTAACCAGTATTTTCCTGATTAAATTTGTACTGTTTGTACCAAAATAAATGTCCATTTCTTGCTAAGAACACTTATAAAGAAATAACCAAAAGCTAAATAAATATTATTAAAATAAATATTATTAAAGGGTGGGAAAGAGATTGAAACTGTCTTTAATTATCTGTGGCATGGGGGTTGGAGAGGATAAGACATCCAATAAGGAACTCTCTTCTTCACAACAGTTAGTTTCTGGCCTAAGCCGGGACACTAAGATTGCACTTTGCTCCTTTTTCCTGTAGACTGGGAGGGAGTAGCCCGCCCGCATTGGTTAGGATCGATAATCTCATAATCTCAAAGATACTATTCCCTCAGGATCTCCTGATGGGAGAACAGACCAGAACTCCAGTGTTCTCTCCATTGAGTTTGGTGCACTCTTGCCTTGATGCACACATCAAGTCTGATGCACAGTTTAACAACAAAGAAAGAAAATGGCTGTTTTATCCATAGTCAAAGGGCAAAACAAAGAACACAAACTGTCAACCCCCAGCCCTCACTCTTGACCAGAAGGAAGGACTCAAAAAGTCCCCTGCTAGATAGAGCAAAGTGTCAAGAAAAAAATTCCCCACCAATTTGGGGCTAATTCTGTTATTCATAAGAGCAACCTTTCACAAAAATAGACACATAAATCAATGGAACAGAAAAGAAAGCCTAGAAGTGAACCCACACTTTTATGGGCAATTGATTAATGACAAAGAAGGCAAGAACATACAGGAGGAAAAACAGCCTCTTCCATAAATAACACATGCAGAAACAATCAAACTATACTACTACTTTCTTATACCATATACAAAAATAAATTCAAAATGGATTGAAGGCCTAAATTTAACACCTGAAACCATAAAACTCCTGGAAGAAAATATAGGCAGCACATTCTTTGACATCAGTTTTAACAATATTTTTTTTTGGTCTACCTTGTCAGATAGGGGAAATGAGTAAAAATAAACAAATGTGACTACATCAAGCTAAAAAGCTTTTGTACAGCAAAAGAAATGATCAACAACAACAACAACAAAAGGCTGCCTACTGAATGGGAGAAGATATTTGCAAATGATATATCCCCAAAGGGTTTAATATCCAGAATATATAAAGAATTTGTACAACTCAACATCAAAAAACCAAACAACCCATTTAAAAAATGGACAGAGGACCTGCACAGACATTTTTCCAAAGAAGACAGACAGATGGCCAACAGGCACATAAAAAAATACTCAACATCACTAATTATCAAGGAAATGCAAATCAAAACCACAGTGAACAAACACTTATTACACTTGTCAGAATGGCCATTATCAAAAAGACAACAAATAACAAGTGTTGATAGGATGTGGAGTAAAGGAAATCCTTGCACACTGTTGGCGGGAATGTAAACTGGCGAAGCCACTGTGGAGGACAACATGGGGAATCCTCAAGAAATAAAGTTATGGTCCAGCAGTGTCAGTCCTTAGTATTTATCCGAAGAAAACAAAACCATTAATAAAAATGATACATGTACTCCTGTGCTCATTGCAGCATTGTTTACAATAGCTAAGATATGGGAACAACTGAAGTGCTTATCAATAGGTTAACAGATAAAGATGTGGTATACACACACACACACACACACACACACACACACACACAATGGAATATTACTCAGCAATAAAGAATGAAATGTTGCCATTTGCAGAAACATGCCATTTCACTTAGGGTGATGAAATAAGTCAAGGGAAGACAAATACTGTATGTTTTCACTTGCCTGTGGAATCTAAAAAACAAAACAAATGTAACTAAACAGAAACAGAGTCACAGATACAGAGAACAAACAGATGGTTGACAGAGGAGAATGGAGGGGGAAGAAGAGAAATAGGTGAGGGAGATTAAGAGGTGGAGACTTTCAGTTACAAACTAAATGAACCATGCTGCTGCTGCTGCTGCTGCTGCTAAGTCGCTTCAGTCGTGTCCGACTCTGTGCAACCCCATAGACGGCAGCCCACCAGCCTCCCCTGTCCCTGAGATTCTCTAGGCAAGAACACTGGAGTGGATTGCCATTTCCTTCTCCAATGCATGAAAATGAAAATTGAAAGGGAAGTCGCTCAGTCCTGTCCGACGCTCAGCGACCCCATGGACTACAGCCTACCAGGCTCCTCCGTCCATGGGATTTTCCAGGCAAGAGTACTGGAGTGGGATGCCATTGCCTTCTCCAAATGAACCATAGGTATGAAATATACAGTGTGGGTAATGTAGTTCAGAATTTTGTGAAATCTTTGCATGGTGACAGAGTAACTAGACTTATTATGGTGATCATTTTGAAATGTATAAAAATACCAAATCACTATGTGTATACCAGGAACTAACGTGGTATTGTAGGTCAGTTATACTTAAAAAAAAAAAAAAGGCAAATCTATAGAAGAGATCAGATTTGTGGCTATAAGAAGTGGGGGGTTAGGGAAGGGGAAATTGAATGAAAATAATTGAAAGGTACAGATTTCCGGTTATAAGATAAATAAATACTAGGGGTGTAATGTACATTATGTTAAAGATAATTAACACTGCAGTAAATTATATATAAAAACTGTTAAGAGAGTAAATCCTGAGTTCTCATTGCAAGGCTTTTTTTTCTACTTTAATGTTGGATCTATACGGTAATCACTTCATGACATATGTAAGTTAAATTTTTATGCGCTACACCTTAAACTTGTATAGTACTGTTATATCAATTTTATCTCAATAAAACTGGAAATAAAAAAGAGCAACTTTTGGACAAAGAAAAGCTGAATTTTAAAATTTTTAAAGAAAAGAATAGAATGTAATATACAAAGACATGAAAAAATCTATATTAGAAGACATTCGAGATGAAATTTCCAAGTAATAAAACTAGAAAGATTTTACATTTTAAAGAGCATATCTATAGTGAGGAGTCTACAAATATTTTATGTCCCAGTAAAGACAGTATAGGGAAAAAGCAGTTAAGTTTGATATTAAAATGTAGGCTAATTTAATTATTTGCATTAAATTACAGACAAATTAGTTTAAAATGTAGACAGTTGGTTTTTTAAAGACAAAAATGATACCATGCCAGTTTTGTGGGAAGCAGGTTGAAAATATCTTTGAAAATAACTTTGATTTGGACTTTATCCTGTGTGTCGTGTGTGTGTAAAATCAGTAGAATCATATGTGTATAAAATTACGTATATATGCGATTATTTATAATACTGTTGTTTGTGATAGTAAACTATTGGAAATGATATAAATACCCATTTGTTGGAGAACAGCTAAATAAATGATGACAATTCATATGCTACAATAGGTAGTCATTAACCAGAGTGAGGTGGATATTTGCATAATAATAATACAAGCTTCCCAAGATGTATTTTAAGGAAGATGTGGAACAGAGGATATAGAACTGCTGTTCATGTAATAATATTTACTTGCATTTACCTGTTTTCACATACACATCCCTGGAAGGACCCACAAGAAAATAACAGAAGTGTCAGTTCCCAGGCAGGAACTGAGTGTCACATATACAGGAGTTTTTTATTCTATACCTTTGAGTTCCTTTTGAAGTTGATGTCATTTAAATGTGTCATATTTAAATTTATTAAAATTTATATCATTAAAGAAATAGAGAATTCATCTGAAACAACAGGAAGCAAAATTAGCACAGTTGCAAGTAATCTGTGATGTACGGGACAAGCTTGAGAAAAATCACACAGAAAAAACAAAGAGACCATCCAAAGACATATGGAGGACATATCACCAAGTTTCAACCTACAAATAATCAGTATCACCAAAGTATGTGCATTAGGATCCTAACTGTAGAGAAAATCTATGCCTACCAATTACCTTATATTTGTATGTGTAAATATCTCCTTATATATGATTGTATCCTCATCATCAACAAAAGCAGCGCTCACCACGTGCCAGTCACTGTGAGTGCGGTAAGTGCCCTGTAATGCTATTGTTAATCTTCCCAGCAACTCCGGGAGGTAGGCAGTTAACCTGCACCGTACAGATGGGATTCCAGGACACTGAGAGCTCAGTTTCTTGCCCCTAGGTCACGCAGTAAGTGATAGAGTGAAGATTTGTGCCCAAGCAGTTTGATTCCCAAATCTGCCTTCTCAACTACTAGGTCACAAGGCCTCCATGTTATATAAAGAAAACTGTTTGGGAGGATAAGCAACAGTCAGTTAATATCTGGAGATTAAAACTGTTGGGAATTTCTGTTTAAGTACCAGTTTTGTAGTTTAGAAAAAAATAGCTATAAATTGAAGACAGGGTATAAAACACTAATATGAGACTACTCTGCTCTCCCTACTCACTCTTAACAGCAGAAGTTTTCTGAGGAACCATTTTTTTTTTTTTTAGAAATCCACAGAACCCATAACACACTTCTTCCAAGTCCAGTATTTAGGGTTCACCCTGATGCTTTTGATCTCTTAGTGAAGTTCTCTGATTGCAGGTAAATAATGTTTCCTTTGCTCCCAGTGGCCCTCTTAAAAACAGAGTATGCCAGGGTTGCTTGTCCTCAAACCTGCAGTTGCCCACCAAACCACTGGGCTCTGGCTCCTCCACATATGTGTTCAGTTGGTGCCTGCTGCTGCTCTTCTAATCACCATGTCAGCTTTAAAGTTCTAGTCTGGATATTGTCCTCTCTGCAAGGATTACTATCTTTCTCATTTCAGTTCAACAATACCAGCATACCTTAGTTTAGCCTGCTGTATCAGAATGTATTTAATTCTATTATTAATAGAAACTTATTTCTCATAGTTCTGAAGGCTGGGAAGGCCAAGATCAAAGTGCCAGCAGATTTGCCGTATGCTGGGAGCTTGCTTGCTGGTTCAGAGCCTGCCTATGTGACCTTCCCACCATGTCCTCACCAGGCAGAAATGGCAAGATATGTACCTGGGCTCTGATTTGTAAGAGAGCTTTACCTTCATGACCTAATCACCTCCGAAAGGCCTCACCTCCTAATACTATCTCATTGAGGATTAGGATTTCAGTTTATGCATTTGGGGGAGATACATTAAGTCTGTGGGGGAGCTTTCCTGGTGGCTCAGTGGTAAAGAACCCACCTGCCAATGCAGGAGACACAGGGTCGATTCCTGGGTCAGGAAGATCCCCTGGAGAAGGAAATGGCAACCCACTCCAGTATTCTTGCCTGGGAAATCCCATGGACAGAGGCATATATTATGTATCTATAATATATATTATATATGTCATCAGTACTAATCTATAATATAAAAATTCCATGGACAGGGGAGCCTGGCAAACTATAGCCCATGGGGTTACAGAGTTGGACATGACTGAGTGACTAACACAACACACACACACACACACACACACACACACACACACACACATTTATAGTATATATTACATATATCATCAATGCATATATAACAGTATATACTATTATATACATGCATACATACACACACACTAGATGTTTAGCATGTTAATGAGAGACACACATAATTGAGTCTATTTGAAATTTAAGCTTTTCACCATGATGTTGTTTGAATAGCTATGTTCCTTATATCTTAAGACTTCTAGTGATAATGGCATTTTCTCTTTCATGACAATGGGATATATTTAGTAAGGCACTAAGGCTTTTATATATATAACATTTAAAATTATTAAGAATGAGCAGTTATAAAAATCTTAAGAGCATCTTGCTCTCTCAAGAATCTAGATCTCTGTCTAGAGCCTAGATTGCCTTAACAGTTAAGATGATTATAGAATTAACAAATTCAACTTGTTCCTGGTATCCATCAGGTTTATTTAGATGTAAGAACTCCTATGTGTGGGCATACAGTGAAAAACAGATATGATGACATGTAACTGTAATAAATGTAGTTATCATAACAGTGTCTATATATCTATGTGGAATGAGGATTCCAGCTTGAATTTAAAGTCTATGTCGACAGTTTTCTTGGCAATTCCCACCCTCTCCCACCGTTGAATTATCAGGAATCCATGGAGAGCTTGGCTTGAAACAAAGCCAGTCTCCCAAACATGCCCAGACATGTTGGAACAATGTGTGTTGCCAAAAGATTAAAAATGGTGAAAGGCCATGGGACAGAAAATAAACTCCAGTTGGCCTAGTTTCCTTAGTATTTCAGCCTAATGAGTTAATCCGGTAATCTGCCCTTTTAATTTATTCTTTTAATTCTGAAATCTCTTGCTTATTTAGTCATCTGACTACTAGGAATTATTTTGAAGTATAATATTACAAGAAGACAAAAACCAGAAGTAAGTATTATACACAGGATTTCCTGTTTACAGATTTGCAAAATACTTTAGGATCTAAGTAAATGACTAACGGGGGTGAATGCAATATATCTAAACAATGTACTCACTAAAAGCTTCTACACAAATGCGTTGGATAGCTTGTTCCAATGTCTGACTCAGAAGAAAATATTCTAGTGCACTCATGTACGTGGAGAAGAACGCTGATAGATGGATGCAATTGTTGGGAATGAAGTGACAGTATTAACACTTCATTAAAATGATTTCATCAAAAATATAATAGTAGAACGCTGAAATGTTTCTTATTTTAATTATTGATTTACTTATTTTTGGCTGTGCTGGGTCTTTGTTGCTGCACGGGGTTTTTCTCTAGTTGTGGAGAGCGGGGCCTATTCTAGTTGTGTGCTTCTCTTGTGCCTCGAGGGCTGTAGAGTATGCTGGTTCAGTAGTTGTGGTCCACGGGCGGAGGCTTAGTTGCCCTGTGGCATGTAGAATCTTCCTGGATTAGGGATTGAACCAGTGTCCTCTGCATTGGCAGGCAGATTCTTAACCACCGGACCACTAGGAAAGTCCCTGGGATGCTGATATTTTTAAAAATTTACTTTTAATTGGAGGATAATTGCTTTACAGTGTTATGTTGGTCCGCCACGCATCAACATGAATCAGCCATAGGTATACATATGTTCCCTCCTTTTGAACCTCCCTCCCACCTCCCACCCCAATGCTAAAATTTTTAAATGATAGCATGTGCTGCTGTCAAATTGTCTAGTGATACTACTCAGTTTCTCTTTCCTTGTAATGTCAACTTCAATTTTCTGTTCTGTTTTTCTACCAGTTTTTGAAAATAAATATGTAAGAAAATCACCAAAAGTAAACTATCATCATTTTCATCTTTCTAACCTCTAATAAGTGTTGACTTCTTCCCTTTTGTACAGTAATTCTGACATGTGGAACAAAGAGATTTTCTGATTCTTAATAGAAGTAACAATGTCATATCTTTTTGCCTTCTCATACTGTAAAAAAAAACTGTGGTTTTCCAATAGTCATGTATGGATGTGTGCGTTGGACCGTAAAGAAAGCTGAGTGCCAAAGATTTGATGCTTTTGGACTGTGGTGTTGGAGAAGACTCTTGAGAGTCCCTTGGACTACAGGGAGATCCAACCATTCCACCCTAAAGGAGATCAGTCCTGAATATTCATTGGAAGGACTGATGCTGAAGCTGAAACTCCAATACTTTGGCCACCTGATGCAAAGAACTGACTCATTGGAAAAGACCCTGGTGCTGGGAAAGATTGAAGGCGGGAAGAGAAAGGAACAGCAGAGGATGAGATGGTTGGATGACATCACCAACTCGATGGACATGAGTTTAAGCAAGCTTTGGGAGTTGGTGATGGACAGGGAAGCCTGGCGTGCTGCAGTCCATGGGGTTGTAAAGAGCCAGACATGACTGAGTGATTGAACTGAATAGAAGTAACAATACAAATTTCAGTGTTTGGGGACTTTTGTTTTTTTCTTGAAATCACAAACTAATATTTTGCACTCTTTCCAGGAATTACTATATGATAGTTTCTAATCTGATTAAGACTGTTCTTTATCAGTATGCAGAAAATTCAAAGAAAATTACTATTCAGTACCAATTATCAATAAAAAATAAAAGGAGAAATCTGTAGTTTTCTTTTTCTCTCCCCTCCCCACAACCTATAACATATATGACAAGTTTCTTAAAGCATTTGAAGAAGAGAAAGAAAACTTTTTTAAAAAGAGAGAAGAAAGAGGAGAAAATGGATCCTGTTCAAGTTGGGAAGATTCTTGAATTTGATGAAGTTGTAATAAGAACAGTTTAAGAGAATACAGAATTTAAAAGCAGTTTAAATGTTGGAAAACAAGTAGCAACATGAAGTTATTGCTGGAGCATGCAGCTGCTGCTGCTGTGTTGCTTCAGTCGTGTCTGACTCTCCCCCTTCCCTGGGATTCTCCAGGCAAGAATACTGGAGTGGGTCACCATTTCCTTCTGCAATGCATGAAAGTGAAAAGTGAAAGTGAAGTTGCTCAGTCGTGTCCAACTCTTCACGACCCCATGGATGGCAGCCTACCAGGCTCCTCCTTCCGTGGAATTTTCCAGGCAAGAGTACTAGAGTGGGGTGCCATTGCATATCCCAGTGCTAATTACTACTTTCAGAGCAAATCAAAAGTCTTACAGTCCTTTATCTGACCTGTTCTTCTCCAGCTTCAGTTTTGTGGTATATCTTTTCCCAAGATAAATAGCTGTCACCACATGAACATTTTTTTAGATTTTCCAGATTCTTTTTCTTGTTGCCCAATTACAAGGATAAGCAAGTTATTTCTTCTGGGTTCTATGTCAAAACTCTTACTAGTAAATAGGATTTTGTAAAGCTCAGAAAGACACTGTACATAAATGTACTTTAAAATGCACAAAGAATCATACAAATATAAGTCAACATCATTACCAAAATCATTTTGCAATGTCTACTTTTTCCTTTTCTTTTTCCTTTTTTCTCATCCTATTTTTATTTTATGAATAATCAACACTGCTATATTGAAATTATAATGTTATTCAGTTAGGTTCAGAATGTCAAGCATTTTTGGTTTTACCTTTCAGTAAAAACTAACAAAAACACTCCACCTTGCAAATTTTTACTTTAGATTGAAGGTGACAGTATGTTAAAAAAAAAAAAAAAGATTAGAAAAGACAGTCTAAAAATATTGGGGCTTCCCAGGTGACTCAGTGGTAAAGAACCTACCTGCCAAGATAGGTGACCCGGGTTCGATCCCTGGAGCAGGGAGATGCCCTGGAGAAGGAAATGGCAGCCCGCCCCAGTCTCCTTGCCTGGGAAATCCCATGGGCAGAGAAACCTGGCGGGCTACAGTCCACTGGGTCACGCAAGAGTTGGACACGACTTAGCGACTAAACAACAACAACAACAAAGTTGTTATTTTCTAAAAAGTAGTTTTTCTTCTCGGTTTTCAATGATTAACCAGCTGCCTTGGTGGTGGTGGTTGCCATCAAAACTGTCATTGAAGTAAAACTCCACAGCTTGGTATGTAGCTGTTAGAACTCTCGTACTGCCAGGTAATTCAAGTTGTTACAAAAGTCATTCAGGGGAAAGAAATCAGTGGTCATAATAAATTATTCCTTTTCTTAGTGTTTATAAACAAAGATCTCTGGGAAACACAGTCTGTGCAAAAGAAGGCAGAGAAAGCAAGAACAAATTGTCAGAGTGTCTACAGACAGAAAATACAGTCTGTGTTCGGCCTGTGTCCCGTTCCTCAGGGGTTCTGCTTAGACTAGCACTACAGTAAGAACACATTTTGTATATAAACACACAAGAAGGCAAAACCAAAACCTGAAATGCAGTCCACTTCCAGTAATCTGCATGTTTTATATTTTTTTCCTCATTTATCAAATAATGTTTTCTCTCAGATAGGAGATCTGGCTGGCTTCCCTGCTACTTCCCCTGACTATTGCGTTAGAGTTTATTATGGTATTATAAATTATTTTTTATTATTTTCCCAAGTGAAAATAAGAAGGAAAGTAGTAAACCCATTCTTTAAAAAAACATAATACATTACATAGAAAAAAAGGATTCAGAGTGTTGCTCCAGCTCATTCTCTAGAATGGGTAATTATGAGGGGCTGTCAGGTCAGTGAATACTAAACAGAACAGAGACATGTTCATGAATCAGCCCTCATTCACTGTTAGCATGGGACCTTTAGTTTATCTTCCCTCTGGTTTTGCTCATCTGCACCAGCACAGAAGAGCCGATGACAATAAAAGAATATATCTTCCCAATATTCTTCCTTTATAGGCCCTTTTTTTTACTAAAGCTTGGTCATTTTGATGTCTGTACCTTTAAAAACCCATCAGACATAGAAAAAAAAAATTATGGTTACCAGGGGGTAAGGAAGGGAGGGATAAATTGTGAGACTAAGATTGACAAGTACACACTACTATATATAAAATAAATAATAAGAACCTACTATATAACACAGGGAACTCTACTCAATGCTTTGTAATGGCCTATATGAGAAAAGAATCCAAAAATGGGTGGATATATGTATAACTGAATCACTTGGCTATACACTTGAAACTAACACATTATATTAAATCAACTATGTGCCAATAATTTTTTTTAAATGCCATCTGAATCCACATGGAGACTGAATATTGGCAGAATATGCTTCCCCAAAATATGCCTTTGGGCATAAGAATTATCTCTCGCTAAAGATGCGTGAAAAACAGCAGGTACAAGAAGGGTGCTCTGACTTCCCCTTTTCTTCCTGAAAGCAGAAGATAAAACTCCCTTGTGAAAGATGCCCTTACTGTACCGGGAGGAAAGGGACACTCATCACCAGAGGTGGGGAGTGGAGGCTGAGAGAGCTCGGGACAAACAGACCCTATTAAAATGACTCTGGTTTTCCTTTGCTCTCCCCATATATTTTACTTATTTTCCCACAACTTTCTTTCTTTGTTCAACCTAGTATATAAACACTTAGACCTAGCCCCTTCTTTGGGTCTTCAGCTTCAGCTTCAGCATCAGTCCTTCCAATGAATATTCAGGGTTGATTTCCTTTAGGATTGACTGGTTTGATCTCCTTGCAGTCCAGGGGACTCTCAAGAGTCTTCTTCAGCACCACAGTTCAAAAGCATTGATTCTTTGGTGCTCAGCCTTCTTTATGGTTCAACTCTCACATCCATACATGGAAAAACCATAGCTTTGACTATAGGGAACTTTGTCGGCAAAGTGATATCTCTGCTTTTTAATATGCTGTCTAGGTTTGTCATAGCTTTTTTCCCAAGGAGCAAGTGTTTTTTAATTTCATGGCTGCAGTCACCATCCACAGTGATTTTGGAACCCAAGAAAATAAAGTCTGTCACTATTTCCATTTTCTCCCCATCTATTTGCCATGAAGTGACGAGACTGAATGCCATGTTTTCATTTTTTGAATGTTGAGTTTTAAGCCAGCTTTTTCACTCTCCTCTTTCACTTTCATGAAGAGGCTCTTTAGTTCCTCTTTGCTTTCTGCCATAAGAGTGGCGTCATCTTCATATCTGAGGTTATTGATATTTCTTCCAGCAATCTTGATTCCAGCTTATGCTTTATCCTGCCCAGCATTTCACATGATGTACTCTGCATATAAGTTAAATAAGCAGGGTGAGAATATACCTGAGAATATATAAAGGAGCCTTGACAGACTCCTTTCCCAATTTGGAACCAGTCCGTTGTTTCATGACTGGTTCTAACTGTTGCTTCTTGACCTGCATACAGGTTTCTCAGGAGGCAGGTAGGTGGTCTGGTATTCCCTTCTCTTTAAGAGTTTCCCACAGTTTGTTGTGATCCACACAGTCAAAAGCTTTAGTGTAGTCAATGAAGCAGAAGTAATTTTTTTTTTTTTTTAGAATTCCCTTGCTTTTTCTGTGATTCAGTGGATGTTGGCAATTTGATCTCTGGTTCCTCTGCCTTTTCTAAATCTAGCTTATATATATCTGAAAGTTCTTGGTTCACATACTGTTGAAACCTAGCTTGAAAGATTGTGAGCATTACCTTGCTAGCATGTGAAATGAGTGCAGTTGTGCGGTAGTTTGAGCATTCTTTGGCATTGCCCTTCTTTGCGATTGGAATAAAAACTGACCTTTTCCAGGCCTGTGGTCACTGCTGAGTTTTCCAAATTTGCTGGCATATTGAGTGCAGCACTTTCACAGCATCATATTTTAGAATTTGAAATAGCTCAGTTGTAATTCCATCACCTCCACAAGTTTTGTTCGTAGTAATGCTTCCCAAGACCCACTTGACTTCACACTCCAGGATCTGGCTCTAGATGAGTGACCACACCATCATGGTTGTCTGCTTCATTGAGACCTTTTTTGTGTAGTTATTCTGTGTATTCTTGCCACCTCTTCTTAATATCTTCTGCTTCTGTTAGGTCCATTCCATTTCTTTATTGTGCTCATCTTTGCATGAAATGTTACCTTGATACCTCTAACTTTCTTGAAGAGAAAATTAGGAACTCCCTGATCCTGTTTCTGAAAAGAAACTGAGATGTTTTTCAGAGACAGCAGAACAAAACTCACAAGTCTACGGCCAAAGTCTGCCCAGAGGAGTAAATTTCACCAAAAATAACACCTGGAACAAAGCTCCTCCCCAGGGAGCAGAAGGACTGAGATAGGACTCGAACCTGAACCATTTCAGAAGCAAAGGGTCCTGAGGCGGGGCACACAGGTTGTTGTACCCCGTGTCAGTCAGTCGTTGGTTCCCTGGTTGGGCGCGGTGTGTGTAAGTGTGTGGTAACCTCCCAGGCAGTTTTGGACAGCTCCCTGACAAGGGCAATTTCTGGAGAAGGGCAGACCCACAAGCTGCTATCAGCCGGTCACAACAGCTGAGGCTGGAGTACTGGTCAGGTAGAGGGCGTGGGGTGGGACCGATGGTGTCTAGTAGAGGGGGCTTCCAAGGCATCCAAGTGTTAGCCATGGTCCTGGATACCTGGTCTTCCACCACTCTGTCATCCAGCACTCTCCTTTATCAGCACTTACTGGCCCGGTGGTGTACAGATACACCGTCCATGTGGTCTTCAGGTGGCCATCATCAGCTGAGATCTGGCTGAGAATTCAGCTGGTCCCCAGGTGTGGCCAGTGCTGCAGCTCCTTAGGGTCTCAGCCCTGGGGCCCTCCTCCCCCTCCCTCCCTCCCTCCCTCTCTCACTCACTGTCTGAACCCTCTCGCTGCTTCAGGACCGGGAAGCGCTGACTGCACTCCACACCTTCCTGGGTGAACAAGGTGAGTGAGGCTACCCTGGGCCTTGTGTGGTCTCGGGAGGGAGCTTTCTGCTACCCCAGGGCTACAGCTTAGGACAGGAGGCTTCCTGGTCTTGGCATTTCGAAAAATAGATTCTCTTCAGCTTCCCTCTAGGGGCTCAGGCCCTAAGGAAACATGGGTTCGAGTGCCTTCTCTGACCTAACTCTGAGGTGCTTTCCTCCCCTCTTCCGGCACAGTGCTTTTCTAGTCTTTGGGTTGGTAGGTTCTTTATATCTTTTCTGTTAAACTTCACTGGGAGATTTTTCTATTGATACTTAAAACTATCTTTTTGGAACCAAAAAAAACAAACAACCTTTTCTCCCTCAAAAAAACCCTGATTTTTTTTTTTTTTTTCTTTCATAACTATTGTCTCAGCTCTGGGTTTCAAAAGTTTATTCTTAAAACAGAAAAGCTGGACAAGAACATTGTTTGGTTTTGCATTCCTGCCTTAATAATGCTGATCCTCCCTGAGGCAATGCATGCCTCTGACTAAATAATAGAATCTTTGAAACAAGGACGATTTCAGAAGAGGACACCACCTCAGCCCGGCCACCGGGAGGAAACTACAAGACCAGAAGCACGGGAAAGTGGAACCCGGCTTAGAGGCGTAAGCATAAGGAGTTTGCTGTAGAAGAGGAAGCCTGCCAGAAAGACAAAGGCAAAGGAATGTGGAAAGAAATCAAGATGAGTTGTTAGAGGTTTCTGTTTCCAGGCTCCGTAGGGGAATCCCTAGATCACTGGGCCTGACCTGAGGCTGCCCTTCTTAGGGCATGTCCGGACTTGCAAGGTCTGGATTCTGGAAAAGAGGATAAGATGGAAAAGAAAGAGAAACCACCATGAATTTGTTCAAGATATTTAAAATAGCCAGCAGTGAATATTTGGCCTTGATCTAGATATACAAACAGCCCAGTTGTCTACTACTAGAGAGGAATTTAAAAGACATAGAATGTAGTTCAAGATATGTCAGAGCTAGATAAAAAGAGTCATGTGGAACCAATAAAAGGAAAATATAAAGTATAAGTTTTCTTCATTGTAGAAAACTCAGATGAAGAGGGGATACTGTTCTGATTTTCAAACTAGAATTAATGGTATTGGGTCAGGGCAGGCTGCCCCCAATTGTGCCAAAGGGACATACTGATCATTTTGAATTTAAGTTACTTAAGAAACAGCCCATCCAGGGAGGACCCTCGGACCTTCCTCTGTCCTCCGTGAAAGCTGGAAATAAGTCCCCATATGAACAGTGCCTTCCTTAACAGCAGGAGACAGGGAGATGTTCTTCTCACCAGAGCAAGGCCAGTGCTCAGAGGCTGCAGAAACAACACTTGTTACTTCACCACCCCAAGTCCAAACTAATGCGTCTTGTCAGTTTTTCACAAATTTATTTTTTCTTTGTCTAAAAAGTATAAAAGCTTCATGCCTTGATCATTTTTCCTTATCTTTGACACCTCCACGGTACAAAATTTAATTTTATTTTCTCCTGTTCATCTGTCTTGTGTCAATCTAATTATTAGACCAGCTGAAAGAACCCAGAAGGGCAGGGAAAATTTTTCCCGTCTTCAACAATGGCATGGTTGAAAACAGGCCTAGTAATTTAAGTAAATCATGTAAAAGGCACAATGTGTATTCCAGACACTTACCAGGGTAAATTGAGGATTGGCCACATAATTCCTCTTGGTTTCTGATATTTGGGTCAAACAAACATTTCCAAACTGTTTTTTAAAGTATTTTTGTCTGTTCATAAATAAAGAACAGAGTTTGTTTTCTCACTCTTTAGCCTTTTAATTGATAATTTATTATCAGTCAATCGTCTCTGAATTGATAATCATATTTACTGAGAGCTTAATATTTGTACTTTACATATAATAACTCATTTAGTCATAACAAAAACTCTGTGAGATGGATTCCCATTTTATAACTGAGAAAAAATTAAATGTTCTGTCCTTCGCACTAAGTGCTTTGTATGTAGTATCTCATTTAATTCTTAAATTAAAAAAATAACTATGGTCACCAAACTTGGGTCTGCTTGCCTGTCATACAGCAAAACCAATCTAATGACTCCAGGTGGTGATGAAGGAAAGTACAGCATTTATTTGCAGGGCTCCAAGCAAGGGAAATGGGCAGCTTTCACTCAAAAGGCCTGAACTCCCTGCTGGCCTTCAGGCAAGGGTTTTTAAAGACAACCTGTTGGGTGAGAGTGAGAGTTACAGCTTCTGGACTTTCTTCTGATGGACTGGTGGTGAGGTAACAGGGAGCTGTGTCAGGGATCTTAATCATCAGCCATCTGGCTCCAGCTGGTCTGGCATCTAGCACTTCTGCTCAGCAAGTAGTCACCATCCTTCACCTAGACAGAGGCCTTTGTTTCTACAGGACAACTCAAAGATATGCATCTGCTGGTTACCATGTCTCTTGAGGAGAACCAAGACTTTTATTGCTGAACTCTTGCTTCTTGACTGCTTTTCCTTTGTTTCAGAATTCCTTCACTTCCCTAATTAGTAACTGCTTGCTCTTTGGAACTGAGGGACAGTCTAGGAGACTAAAGCCTTTTTCTATAAACCAGAAACAGGTGACACAGGGACTTTTGTACCCAGGAGGGCCCTGCAGGGTGCTGCTTGGTTTCAGTCCCCTCTTTTCTTTGATACTCCTCAATCCTGAGTGGAGCAGGGATGAGCCAAAAAAAGGGAAGAAAGTTTTAGATAGAGAGGTTGGTCATAAACTCAGCAGGGGAATTTGATTTTAGGGAGGACTCAGTTTTCACTATAAGGTTCTATTATTTTCCCCATTTTGTTGATGAGAAAATAGAGACTCAGATGAATTTGTTTTTGTTTAAAATTTTTATTTATAGTTATGTATTATTTTTACTTTTGGCTGTGCTGAGTCTTTGTTGCTGTGCATGGGATTTTTCTCGTTTTGGAGAGCGAGAACTACTCCCTAGTTGCGATGTGCTGGCTTCTCATTGTGCTGGCTTCTCTTGTAGAGCACAGGATCTAGAGTGTGTGGGCTTCAGTAGTTGTTTCTCATGGGCTCTAGAGCACAGGCTCAGTAGTTGTGGCACACAGACTTAGTTGTCCTGCCACATGTGAAATCTTCCTGAACCAGGGAACAAACCCATGTCCCCTGCGTTGTGACATGGACTCTTAATCAGTGAACCACCAGGGAAGCCCTCTGAATTTTTTTTTAAGGTGATACAACTAGTAAGTGATACAGAAAGGATTTAACTCAAGCCTACCTGTTAGCCCAAATGTAATGTTAAAAATAAGGCAGAGTACTAAAGAACTGATGCATTCAAACTGTGGTGCTGGAGAAGACTCCTGAGAGTCCCTTGGACAGCATGGAGATAAAACCAGTCAATCCTAAAGAAAGTAAATCCTGAATATACAATGGAAGAACTGATGCTGAAGCTGAAGCTCCAGTATTTTGGTCACCTGATGTGAAGAGCTGACTCACTGGAAAAGTCCCTGAGGCTGAGAAAGCTTGAAGACAGAAGAAGAGGGTGTCAGAGGATGAGATGGTTTGATGGCATCACTGATGCAATGGATGTGAACTTGGGCAAACTTTTGGAAATGACACGGGACAGGGAGGCTGCAGTCCATAGAGTCCCATAGAATCGGACACTACTGGGTGACTGAACAACAACAATGTTAAAAAGCTAGAAATAATCTGTTCTCCTCTTCTAGGCGAGGGGAGCCCATCTTCAAATGGAAATTGATATCACCTTTATGAAGCAAAATTTATGCCCTGTTTTTAGGCAGAAAGAGGAAGGCAGAGTTCTTTCTTTGTCAGTTGCTTCTCAGTTACCTGCAGTTCACAATAATCCTCATGAAAAGTAGTATACAGTATGTTCTGATTCCCTTCACAAGCAAAAAGAGAGTCCAGAGTGCTTATCACTGGGGCGGCTGCATGGGCACATGGCCTGTGCAGTCATGCAGAGCCCTGGACTCAAAAGCTCCTGTACTTGGTTCAGTGCTCTGCTGTTTCCATCCTGAAACTCTTAGTAATTATTGAACAAGTTTAGGGAGGGAAAAAAAATTTCCCTCTACCCTTTTGAGTTCTTGCCTAAGTAAATATTAGTTGCTCAGTTCTGTCTGACTCTTTGTGACTCTGTGGACTGTAGCCCACCAGGCTCCTCTGTCCATGGGATTCTCCCAGCAAGAATACTGGAATGGGTAGCCATTCCCTTCTCCAGGGGATCTTCCCAACCCAGGATTTGAACCCAGGTCTCCTGCATCACAGGCAGATTCTTTACCGTCTGAGCCACCACGGAAGCCTTGGCTGAGACCCCCTTGTTAATTAAAAAAAAAGTTAAGAGAAAAAACACAGAAGTTTATTAATATGTATACCTCATGTATATATGAGAGATACCCAGAAAAAACAAGTAACTCTCCAGATGATTCTAGTATTCTTGCCTGGAGAATCTGTTTAAAAATTAGAAATAACATATATATTCAGTAATAAGTAATTAGTTAAGTAAGTTAATGGTGAAGTGAAGTGTTAGTTGCTCAGTCATGTCCAACTCTTTGCGACCTCATGGACTGTAGCCTGCCAGGCTCCTCTGTCCATGGGGATTCTCCAGGCAAGAATACTGGAACCACAGCTCATATCTGCATAACAATCCTTACTAAACAAGTTCTGTCTCCCATTTATTTCCTAGTCATCTTCCACAGTTGACTACCCATACAACCCCCAAACCCCTTTTCCTTTGCTCCTCCACAATTTATCAACCTTTGTTAAAGAGATACATATTACATAAGTCCACAGGTTTAACTACTTATTGGGATTTTTACTTTTTTTCTGTAAAGCTCCAGTGCATATGAAAATATTAACATCTGTAAAAAAAACATGGCTTTTCTTTTATCTGTCTTTTGTCAGTCTGATTGTAGGCTCCTAGGTACAGAACCTGAGAAGGCAGAAGAAAAAGTTTTTTCCTTTCCTACACTTATCAGTATCACATTGCTTGTATGTCTTGCTTTGGGAATTAAAAAAAAGGCCCTAATAAAGTAATAATAGAAAGGGCAAAGGCATCAACTACAATGATGGGAGTTTTGGAATCAGTTCAGTTCAGTTCAGTCACTCAGTCATGTCCTACTCTTTGCGACCCCATGAACTGCAGCACTCCGGGCCTCCTTGTCCATCACCGACTCCCAGAGTTCACCCAAACTCATGTCCATCAAGTCAGTGATGCCATCCAGCCATCTCATCCTCTGTCGTCCCCTTCTCCTCCTGACCCCAATCCCTCCCAGCATCGGAGTCTTTTCCAATGAGTCAGCTCTTGGCGTGAGGTGGCCAAAGTACTGGAGCTTCAGCTTTAGCATCATTCCTTCCAAAGAACACCCAGGATTGATCTCCTTCAGAATGGACTGGTTGGATCTCCTTGCAGTCCAAGGGACTCTCAAGAGTCTTCTCCAACACCACAGTTCAAAAGCATCAATTCTTCAGCGATCAGCTTTCTTCACAGTCCAACTCTCACATACATACATGACCACTGGAAAAACCATAGCCTTGACTAGATGGACCTTTGTTGGCAAAGTAACGTCTCTGCTTTTCCATATGCTATCTAGGTTGGTCATAACTTTTCTTCCAAGGAGTAAGCGTCTTTTAATTTCATGGCTACAATCACCATCTGCAGTGATTTTGGAACCCCCCAAAAATAAAGTCTGACACTCTTTCCACTGTTTCCCCATTCTATTTGCCATGAAGTAATGGGACCAGATGCCATGATCTTAGTTTTCTGAATGTTGAGCTTTAAGCCAACTTTTTCACTCTCCTCTTTCACTTTCATCAAGAGGCTTTTTAGTTCCTCTTCACTTTCTGCCATAAGGATAGTGTCATCTGCATATCTGAGGTTATTGATATTTTTCCTGGCAATCTTGATTCCATACATAACATATAAATATAGGTATACATGTACATACATATATAGCTAGATAATTTTTTTTTCTAATTGCCTTCCTTCCTTCTTTCTTGTTTAAATAATTTGATCCTAAAGCCAGTAGATGAAATTGAGGAAAAGTAAATATCCATATTGGAGAGTGTGTGCTAGTGACCCAGCACAAGGAGATGGTACCCAAGAAGCATGAGAAAGGCATTTGCATGGAGTGGGTGGTGGTTGCAGTGTGTGGCATGTGAGCCCATGCAGAGTAAGGGCAGCATCCACACCATGGAGGCGCAGCTACCAGACATGGATGTTGAAGGCAGAATGAGGTGAGGAGGATGTCCACTCAGGGAGCAGTGGTGATAAGAGACTGATTACATTGGGGGTGGATCCAACAAACATACTGAGAGAATGGGGAGCCAGGTTTCTCACGGAGCCAGGTTTCTCACCATTAGAAAAAGAATTTACAAATATGGAAAGGGAGAAAATCAGAATAAACCTGTGATATGTAAAATTAGAGTTGGATATGTTAGTGGTTTTGTGTTTTTGATAGTATGCCTGTATGTTATATACATATGTAGATATATACTCGCTAGTTCTTTCCATTGAGAGAGCCTAACAGCAATGTCATTGCATTAAGGTTGAGCATACCTTCTGTTCAAATCCACTGCTAAATACCATTCTCTGCAAAAAAATAAAAAGAAAAAGAAAACAAAATCAAACAAAATTTAAAAACCCCAGAGCTCTTTGAAAATATTCTTGATTCTGGGGTTGGTGTTGTAGAAGTGTAAGATAAGCCTTGAAAATTTTTGTGTGTGTGCTAGAAAGTAGTGTTCAAAGAATGATGGGATTATGTCAGAAGAACATGAAAGCCAATCTGAATGGGTTCCCACTAGCCAAATCTGGGACAATTTGAGCATCAGTAAGCAGTGATAGTGGAGAAGGCAAGGCACCCGACTCCAGTACTCTTGCTTGGAAAATCCCATGGACGGAGGAGCCTGGTGGGCTGCAGTCCATGGGGTTACTAAGAGTCAGACACAACTGAGTGACTTTACTTTCACTTTTCACTTTCATGCATTGGAGAAGGAAATGGCAACCCATTTCAGTGTTCTTGCCTGGAGAATCCCAGGGACTGTAGAGCCTGGTGGGCTGCCGTCTATGGGGTTGCAGAGTCAGACACGACTGAAGCGACTTAGCAGCAGCAGCAGCAGCAAGCAGTGATAGAAACAGATATTGCCTACTGAACAAAATAAGCATCCATGAGTTCATACTAGTATACATAAATGGATGGATGAGGAGAAGAAGAAGCTTTTCCTTATGTAGCTGATGCCATATATATAAAATGCTCACTACTAAATGTGGAGGGAATGACAGATTTAGGAAATCACCATTTGGCATCATAGTAAAAAATCTTACAAGGCTTCTTGACAAAGAATAGAACTTTCAGAGGCAACTGATAAAGAAAAGGTAACTAGACTAGTAAGAGACTTCTTACCTGCAACCTTGATTGAATCAGACAGTTTACATTTATATTTACAGATCACTGGAGATATCCCTCTGTCAAAGGCAGATCCCATCCACACGTGAGAGCAAAGTAAAGAAATTTTGGTGTGTTGCAGAGTCTCCAAAAATATCCTGCCCATGTACCTTTCTGAGAAAATGTTCCAACCAAATGAAACTCAAATCTCATGACAGGGAAAGTGAAAAGTTCAAGAAAGATTGATAAACAATGAATCTTCTAATATTTGCAATTATATCTAAATGGATAATGACAGTTAACTGGATATTATACTCTGGTAAGAATTTTGAAACAGGAGAGGATTCTGGGAGGAAAAACTCAATCACTGTCTGGGATTGAAATCCTATAATTACCTCATACAAACTCAAGATTTAGGCAACACTGGGAGGACCTGGGCAGTTAAATATTCTAAAGGTTTCACTTCAGTGGAAGGAGTGGAGAAGGATTAAACTAATAATACAGGGTGGTAAGAAGGCAAAGTTGTTACTTATTTTTTTTGATACATCAGTATAAATATTATAATAGTTGGGAAGACAACTATTAGTAAAAATAAAAATATACATGTCTGGTAGGAAATGAGCAAGTTGGAGGGTATTATTTAATTTTCAAATATTCATAGAAATGTAAATATGACTGTTAAATCCAGGAACATTATGAGTAGCAGATGGACATCCAATTTATGAGTAGAGGAGGAAAAGCTAAAAAGAAACCTTATCAATCTAAGTGAGGAAAAGAAAGTATAAAAATATATAATAAAATGGAAGAAATAAAGTTAACTATATAAATTGTCACAATAAATGTGAAATTCTCCCATCAAAAGGCAAAAATTCTCAGGTTGAGTTTGAAAATCAAATTCAATTATATTCTCCATCAGGCAAGGCCTCAGTAAAATGACACATTTGAAACAGGGTAATTTGAGAGTGGTTTACTCTGGAAGCTGTGGGTGGGGAATGGAAGATTCACAAGGCATGGTGTTATAACTGGGTGAATTTTGGCAGGGCTGTTACCACTCCGAGCCCCAGAGGTACAAGGGGAGAGTGGGATTGCCAGAATCTGGGACGAAATCATGTCAAGTTGGACACCCTGCAGGGAGTAGTGAGTCTCATGTCACAGAGGTGACATCACAGGAAAGAGCCAAGAATTAACTTCAGTCTACTTCTTTCCCTTCCCATTTAGCCAGAGACCAAGGGAAGAAGTTGGTGTGGTCCCTCCAAGTCAGCCTCCTTGTAGGGACCAGAAAGATGAATGGTGGGTCCAGAGAGGCAAACAAACCAAGACACCTTCCACCTATAACGCTGACAAAAACCATACTTAAATTAAAGCAGTGCAGAAAATGTTGAAGAAAGGAAAGGTACATAGCTGTAACAGGATATTGATAGGACTTTTCTATTATCTACAAGTTGCGGGATTTAGGCCGGACCCAAAGCTTGGGAGCTATGAGCTCCCTACATGGGAGATTACATGTTCTCCCACGAGAGAAGTATCTGGAAGTCAAGCTGCCAGAATATCCCAGGACTTACTAATGGGCACACCAGCTAGTACCCTCTTCTTCCCACTCTATGTAAAGGGAGATTTAGGGATGGGGAACAGTGATTTTTAGGCCTTAAGGAAAGTAGTATTCCTGGAGATGAGAACTTGAAGAGATACGCAAAGGTTGTAAACTAGGTCACTTGTGTCCAGTTTCTTGACTGGATACTTGCTGAGTTGCAAAACACACAGGTCTAATCAGGTAATGCCACCAAAGTAGTGAATAGTCAGGGAGTCCTTCCAAGAGTAATGTGATCTCCTGAAGCATAGGTCATGCCAGAATGTGGACACTGTGTCTCCTTCTGGCCTGGAGAGCCTTGAAAATGGCCACTGAGTGAGCCCTGCCAGCAGGGCTTGAAAGAACATTGACGAAGTATAACCAGGATGATGATACAACTGTCCTCCCATTCCAGGGTCAGCTGGATGTGGCCAGACATTATGGAGGATCTTATACTTTTTCCGGAGTAGATAGAATATCAGCCACTGTGTAGGATAGCTATATCACATTTCGGGCTTCCCCCAGTGGCTCAGCAGTAAAGAATCTGCCTACAGTGCAGGAGATACAGCTTCAATCCCTGGGTTGAGATGATCCCCTGGAGGAGGAAATGGCAACCCACTCCAGTATTCTTGCCTGGAGAATCCCATGGACAGGGGAGCCTGGGGTGCTACAGTCCATGGGGTCACAAAGAGTCAGATACAACTGCAGCAACTTAGCACACATATCACATTTTAAATGACTCCTCTACAATATTTTAATATATGGACAAACAATTTACACAAAGGCTATTACTAAATTAGGTACTTGAAGTGCTTAACCACAGCGATATTTGTAACAATAGTAAAATGCCATCTAAATGGCCCCAAACAGTGAATGGTGAAATGAATCACTCACATATCAACTAGATGAAATTTAATTCCTAAAATATGAATTCTTTAAATTGTACCACAAGATAGGAAATTATATTGTCAAGCAAGGAGAGTGGCATAGAAAAATATTCCTCGTCTATGACTGGAACAGTGTAAGAGAGGGCATACACCAATGAGCAAATACAAGAAGGGAGCACAAATAGGACTGAGGTCTTAGGCTCGTGGAATGTGGATGAAGTCTTTTTTGTAGTCATCTCTTTTGCTGTCATACAGTTGCTTAAGTCTTCAGCAATGAATGAAAGCAAAGGCTTAAAACAGAGAAATAAATGGGTGGAAATAGAAGAGACAACCATTAGACAACCCTTGAGGAATTTTGCTTTAGAGAGAGGCATAAAATGGGGTGGTGTCTAAAATGGGCTGTGGGGTCAAAAGGGAGGGGCTTTTATGACGATATGAAAGGAGCTACATATTTTTATGCTGATGAGAATGATCTGTTAGAGAGGAGCAAAACTGATGCTGGAGCAAAGCCCTTCAGCAAGGGAGAGGAAATGTGACCCACTCTCAAGTGGAGGTAAGCAGGGACAGACCAGGGGCCACATGGGGAATAGGGGCAGAGATACAGGTAGGTTGGCTGTTTGATGGTGGGAAGTTGAGGAAATTCTATTCTGATTGATTCTATTACCTTCAGTGAAATAAGAAGCAAAATGATTAATCAGCTAAGAATGGGGTTTTTTAGAAGTTTTGAGATAAAAGGTGAAGTATTAAATGGTCTCAGAAATTGAAAGAGTTAAGGGACCAAGACAGTATGGTAGAATTTCCTGAGAAAACGGAGGATCTTGGGTAATAGGTCTTATTGACATATCCCACTGCAAGACAACCTGTCTCAATTATAAGATATCAGTGCCTTGAACACACAGTCTTTCTTTTTTCTGTCTCTTAAAGAATCCAGTTTCAGTTCTATAAATTGCTAGTATCCTCCTTTTTCATTTTATATGTGAACAATGATGTTGAAAGTACACTTGAGAGCAACTGTCTTAAAGTATCAGCTTACATCTACTCTTTGAATGTTTTATCATTATACCAGAACATCTTCTGCAAACAGAATAATCCAACCCTAGGCACTGACACCATCACCCACCAGAAGCCATGACCTGTGATTTATGGGTGTGAATTAGATCACAGACTCTCAAGAGAACTGACACCCCTCAGCAACTGCAAAATGAAGAAATCTGTATCATTTTGCTCAGGATGAGTGATGTAGGATTTTTTTTTAATGTAGTGGCTCTAAGAGAAGACAAGGCCACACAAATCGCATGACTAACTCCTCTCAAAAGTTTGATATTTTTTTGCAGCCTACACACTGATGTCATTAACAGTACTTAATACCAGTGAGGTGGATATGATTGCACAGTGGAATTTAAGTGGATCAGGAAATAGGGGAAAGAAATGAACATATTAAAAGGAAAACCAAATTTAAATACTTAATTGACCAACAAAAATGGTCAGTGTATATTTTATCTTTTGTTCCTTTAAAAATATGTGTTGTATGGAAATTATGATGAGCAGAAAAGAATAGTTCAAAGGTACAGGTACCTAACTGAGTTTTCCTGTCAATTTCCCCAAATGTTTAGCTCATAGGCGCCTCTATGGTCTACATCTGCACAGATGAAAATCTTTCTTTAACAGACTAGAAGTCAGAATTCTGAATATTTATAGCCTGAAGTTACTGTCTGTGAATCTGGTAGCTTAGACCAGAGAATGTTGTTTTGAACACTGGTGATCTAGGCACTTTCCAGATAACATTGAAACGACTGTTTCTAAGCACTTGCCAAACTTGTGAAAAAATTTAAAAATCTAAATTAAATCAGTAGTGAACTGACATTTTTTGCATGCCAAAGTAAGGCCCGAGATGATACCCAAAGTGAATGTGGAAAAAGAGGGATGCTCATCCTGCTCTCAGGCAAAGTCTGAGCTGACACAACTTTTTCAAGCAAACTTGATAAAATGTTTTCCAAAGTTTTAAAACGTTCATTTATTTAATCAAAAGTATTTATTGAGTGTCTTCTATATCAAGTGCTAGACATTATATTCTGTCAATAAGTGAATAAACATTACACAAATAATTACAAGGGCAATGGCCCCTGTGAAAGAGAAATCAAAAGGACCTTAGACCAAAGTATTAGTCCTAAGAAAGTAATTAGAATTATACAGTTACATATAACCTAAACAAGGAGAACTACTTATATGTCCACAAGCAAGGGATTAAATAAATTATTGTATATCCATGCAATGGAATAATATGATGGAAATAAGAGTAAACTTACAGAAAAATACCTAATGACATGTAAAAATGCTTATAACATACTGTTAATGGAAAACACTGCTATAAAAGTGTGTCCAGTATGACCCAGTTTGGTGAAAACTAAACAAAACTATTTCTAGATCTCGATCCTTATCCGTCATCTATGAAAGATATACCAGAAAATACTACCAGTGAAAATTGCTGCCTGTGGACATTATAGCAATACCTTCTTCTTCGTGCTTATCTTCATGAACATTCTTGTAGTTTGTAAGAAGTAACAATAGTGAAGAAGTATAGAATTGGGCATGAGATAAGTGACATTTGAGAGAGAAGAGAAGACCTAAGGAGAGTATTATTCAACCACTCTTCTAAATTACCTAAAATCTGTTCTTGTGTTAAATTAGATCAACAGAATACAATATTCCTGAAACGCATGTTTTAAATCCCCTCCAGAAATGCTTTCACCAAGTTATAATTGAATGTTGAACTCAACTTTATTAAGGCAATCTGAAGAACATTTTCTTTCCTTTTTTGTGGTGAAGGGAAGTGCAGCATTTATTATAAGGTGCCAGAGTCTAGGACAGTTAGTGCTGGAAGAAACCAAACTCCCATATAGGTTTCAAGAAAGCAGTTTTTTAATTGGAGTTTGTTTGATTTGCAATATTGTGTTGGTTTGTGCTGTACAGCAGAGTGAATCAATTATATATATATGTGTGTATATATATGTGTGTGTGTGTGTATATATATATATATAATATATATATATGTATCTATCTATCTCAGTATCTCAACTCTTTTTTTAGATTCTTTCCCCATGTAGGTCATGACAGAGTATTGAGTAGAGTTCCCTATTCTATACAGTAAGTCCTTATTAGTTATTTATTAAGAAAACATTTTTAAAGGCCAAATGAGGGAGGGCGCTTACAGGGTGTGTGACTAGCTTGTGCACAGTTCTCTGATTGCTGGTAACAGGGTGGTGTTACAGGGGTCAATATTATCAATCCTTAAACTCCAGTAGGCCTGAGGGCTGCGTACTCCTGTTCATCAAGTTTAACACTGTCCATTTGGTGGGGGTTTTCACGACTGTAAAACAACTCAGAATACTATTATATAGGGACTTCAGAGAGGAGCTAAAGCAGATAATATAGGGGCGGGGTCTGTCCCGGGAAGGTCCCATCAAGTCCTATTTTCCTAACTCCTCCATGGTGCTAATCCTAAATGCACCTCTCCCCCTGCCCCCACCTGCCTCCAAATTCGAGCAGACAAATCTCCATTTGAGAGCCTATTTCAAGGGAACCAGACCCAAGATGCCATCCAATCTGATCTTCTTGTTTCTAAGGTAAGGTTGTATTGCTATAAGCTTCCCTCTTAGAACTACTTTTGCTACACCCCACAGGTTTTGGGCTGTTGTGCTTTAATTTTCACTTCTCTCTAGGATCTATTAGTTGTTTAGTAGCTTATTGTTTAGCCTTCACGTGTTTGTGCTTTTTAGTTTTTTTCTTGTGACCAGTGTTAGTCACTCAGTCATGTCCAACTCATTGTGACCCCATGGACTATAGCCCACCAGGCTCCTCTGACCATGGAATTTCCCAGGCAAGAATACTGGAATGGGTTGCCATTTCCTTCTCCAGGGGATTTCCTGATCCAAGGATGGATCCTGGGTCTCCTGCATTGCAAGCAGATTATTTACTGTCTGAGCCACCAGGGAAGCCTCCTCTCCTTTTTTTTTTTTTTTGGTAGTTTATTTCTAATCTCATAGTGTTGTGCTCAGAAAAGATGACTGAAATGATTTCAGTTTTCTTGAATTTATCAAGGCTCACCTTGTGGCCCAGCATATGGTCAATACTGGAGAATGTTCCATGTGCACTTGAGAAGAATATGTAGTCTGCTGCTTTTGGATGGAATATTCTATAAATACCAATTAAGTTCAACTGGTCTAAAGTGTCATTTAAGGCCTCTGTTTTCTTGTTATTCTCTGCTGGATGATCTGTCCATTGATGAAAGTGGGGTGTTAAAGTCCCCCACTATTGTGTTCTCATCAATTTCTCCCTTTAGGTTGTTAGTATTTACCTCACATATTGAGATGCTCGTCTGTTGGGTGCATATATATTTCAGTTCAGTTGCTCAGTCGTGTCTGACTCTTTGTGACCCCATGAACTGCAGCACGCCAGGCTTCCCTGTCCATCACCAACTCCCAAAGCTTGCTCAAACTCATGTCCATCAAGTTGGTAACGCCATCCAACCATCTCATCCTCTGTTGTTCCCTTCTCCTCCTGCCTTCAATCTTTCCCAGCATCAGGGACTTTTCCAAGGTGTCAGTTCTTTGCATTAGATAGCCAAAATATTGGGGTTTCAGCTTAAGTGTCAGTCCTTCCAATGAATATTCGGGACTGATTTTCTTTAGGATTGACTGGTTTGATTTCCTTGTAGTCCAAGGGAGTCTCAAGAGTCTCCTCCAACACCACAGTTCAAAAGCATCAATACTTCGGGGCTCAGTTTTTCTTTATGGTCCAACTCTCACATCCATACATGACTACTGGAAAAAAACATAGCTTTAACTAGACAGAACTTTGTGGGCATATATATTTATAAATGTTATATCTTCTTGGATTGAACCCTTGATCATTATGTAGTATCTTTCTTTTTCTGAGTCTTTGTATTAAATTCTATTTTGTCCAATATGAGTATTGCTAATCCAGCTGTCTTTTGATTTCCTTTTGCATGGAATACCTTCTCCCATCCCCTTACATTGAGTCTATAAATGTTACTAGGTCTAAAGTGGGTCTCTTGTAGACAGCATATATATGGGTCCTGTTTTTGTATCCACCAAGCCAGTCTCGGTGGTACATTTAATCTGTTTACATTTAAGGTAATTATTGATATGTAGGAATGAAAAGAAATTAAGACAGCCTAAAGAGACCTCTGGGACAATTAAACACACCAACAGTCACATTATAGGGGTCTCAGAAGGAGAAGAGAGAAAGGACCTAAAAGAAAATATTTGAAGAGATAATAGCTGAAAACTTCCTTAACCTGGGAAAGGAAATTGTCAACCAAGTCCAGAAGTACAGAGAGTCCCAGGCTGGATAACCCAAGGAGGAACACACTGAGAAACATAGTAATCAAACTGACAAAAATTAAAGACAAAGATAAATTATTAAAAGCAACAGGAAAAAAACACAGACAGCATACAAGGGAACTCCCATAACGTTATCAGCTGATTTTTCAATAGAAACTCTACAAGCCAGAAGGGAATGGCACAATATTTTTAAGGTGATGAAGGGGAAGAAACTACAACCAAGAATACTCTACCCAACAAGGCTCTTGTTCAGATTTGATAGAGGAATTGAAAGTTTTGTAGACAAGCAAAGTTAAGAGAATTCAGCACCACCAAACGAGCTCTACAAGTGCAAAAGGAACTTCTCTAGGCAAGAAACACAAGAGAAGGAAAAGACCTACAAAAAATAAGCACAAAAAAATTAAGAAAATGGTGAAGAACATTTTCTTAATCTTTGGCAAAATTATAGTTCAAAATATTGACCCTTACTGCTCCTTTTATTTATTTTCTTCTTTTTTTGGCTTTGCTCTAAAACTGTCTTGTCAATGTCTCCTTAAGATATTAACATTTCATATGTGATTTGTTCAAAGTTTAGAGAAATTATACCCTTTTATCATCTGCTCACTAAACATCTATTAATGAAGCCCAGTTATGGTAACTTTGGGGGCAATTATTTACCTATTGGTTTCTACTAATCATGTGATCTTTTATTTTTCTTTTTTCAGTATACCAACAAAACTGATATCCCCATGGCATTTAGGATTTTAGCTCTCTGACTGGGGATTGAACCCATGCCCCCTGCATGGAAGCTCAGAGTCTTAACCACTGGACCGCCAGGGAAGTCCCATGTTCCTTTGATAAAGAACAACTGGACAGGTTTTTAAGAGAATTGATTCCAGGAAAAAGTTTACTTTTCATTGAGCTTTTATCAAACAGCACACATTTGAGAATCTTATTTCTCATTGCCTTGTCTGCCAGAAAGATTAGAGCTAAATTCAGGGATCAATTAACATGAAGATCTAGCTCCTGGTACAACTAGTTTTGTCCTTTTAAATGACATGTCCTGCTCATTTTTATAATTTGAAGTTCTTCTGTCTTTTAATAGGCAAATTTCTAAATGGACATGCAAGGTAGAGGGATGTCCAAATGCTCTATAGTAAATAAACACAAAAAATCGGTAGTACTTTTTTGCTCTTTGTACATATCCATAACACTAAAGTTTTAATATAGTCATCCTTATAATAGTCAATATGCTTTTCCTAACTTGTTTAGCCTTTTACATGAATAGTGAAAACATTAACTTTATCTCAGCCTCCTTGAATTATAATGGTTTTAAACAGAATCTTCACTATAACTTCATTATTCTATTAGTAAACTATTGGTCAAAACGTTAGTTTTTCAGACAGCATATTGTTTTGGAAAGTTTAAATTAATGAAATGCATTTTCCTATCATAGAAGGAATATTGAGAGAACATTTGAAACCTTTAAGTCTAGCCAATTCTGGTTCCAGCTTTTTTAAAAAAATCACTACTCCTTCTTTCTGTATTAGTTTTGTGAGATGACTTTAACCTTTAGGAACACTAATTTGGGATGAAATTTTGTATTCTCCTAATGACTAGGGGGTGAAGTGTCTAAATGACCTTTTTCATCTCCAGGGAGATGACTGCTGTAGGTCAGGCTTGAGGTCATTGGCTAAAGAATTACAAAGAAAGTCATAGTTTTGGCAGATACAGATAAAGCTACCACAGATAAAGCTGATGCTTCTGTGATGAAAGAGAAAAATATTTACTCATCTCCTCCAGGCATAAACGTTGGCTATAATCAGCCAGTTTTGGTGGTTTGGAGTTTAAAATATTTCTAAATTTGGTACACATTACCATATGTGGTCAGGTTAAAGTTATTGATGTCTGGGAACATTTCTGGGAAAACAGAAATATTTCCAACAAAAGATGAAGAATCTTAGAACTGTAGAGATGGAAGAACTCTATGGTAGTCTATTTGGTATCTAGAAAGGCTAACAACGAGTCTGTAATATGCAGAAACTCTCTCTAGAAAACTGAAGTAAGATTGTTTTTGCAACTTTTTGCTGTAATGCACTTTTATTTAGCCTTTGCATAAAAGAAACTGATGAAAAGTAGGAATTTGCATGATTACCACAATATATGATTATGGTAATCAATGTTGCCCTGTCCTGAAAACTATCTTGTCAATGTCTCCTTAAGATATTAACATTCCATATGTGAAGTGTTCAAAGTTCAGAGAAATTATACCCTATTATCATCTGCCCATTAAACATCTATTAATGAAGCCAAGTTATGGTAACTTTGGGGGCAGTTATTTACCTATTGGTTTCTACTAATCATGTGATCTTTTATTTTTCCTTTTTTTGGTATACCAACAAAACTGATCTCCTTTATTTTCAGATTATGGATAATCAGAGGTGTAGATTTACATGAGGATTGTAGGCCTGGGATTAGGTGATTGAATTTTTAACTTTCATGTCATCTTTTTAAATTGACTTTTATCTAACCAGATTTTGCATGCTATACTTGCTCAATTTATTTTTTTTAAACTTAGAAGTAGAATTTTACTATATCTGCTAATTTTATCTTAACATTTCTAACTTGTAAAAAGGCTTTAAAATTTTTATTTCATCATCTGTACTACTAATTGGCATTCCCCACTTTATGATGCTAAAATTTTAACAAGAATGGCACCTCTATAAAGGCATGTTCATTGGTAAGAATATAACATAGTACCGTCACTTTGGAGGTGAATTTGGCAATGTCTTTTAAAATTAAGATCGAAAATGCAGGAACCCAATAAATCCATCACTAGATAACAGCCCTGGAGAAAAAGTTGAATATATGAGCATGGAGACAAGAACAAAGAAGGATCCTACAGCACTGTTTGTAATGGCCAAGATTTGTGGACAGCCTAAATGTACATCAGTCAGGGAATGGTTAAGGACTATGGATATATTCCTTGGGAATACCCTGTAGCCATTAAAATGAGCAAAGCAGATTCATGTTTAGTTATGACATAAAGAATTCTAAGATATACATTGAGCAAAAACAACAAGTTACTGAGAGTTAAGGAAAAATGATAGCATTTAAGTAAAGATACATATACTCATTGGGCTTCCCAGGTGGCACATTGGTAAAGAAACTGCCTGTCAATGTAGAAGACACGGGTTCAATCCCTGGGTGGGGAAGATCCCCTGGAGGAGGAAATGGTAACTCACTCCAGTATTCTTGCCTGGGAAATCCCATGGACAGAGGAGCCTGGCAGGCTATAGTCCATGGGGTCACGGAAGAGTTGGACACAACTGAGCACACACACATACACTCATACTAAGTGATACTGTGTGTTTTCTATGGTATACATACATACATAAATGCACAAAGGAAAATCTGAAATGATATACAGCAAACTGAGAAAAATGGTTTGATCTGGGGAGAAGTGGGAAGTGCTTGGGATTGGGGGTTGAGTCCAAGGGATACTCTCACCATTATCTGTAATGCTTTCATTTTCTACAGAGATATTATATAACTTAGTATTACTAAGCAAAGTTAATCTAGTTAAAACCCAACAACAAAAAGAAACCTAATTCAAGTTACCAATACAAATGTTTAAAAGGAAAACGTCCTTAACCCATATTAAAAACATACTTCATTTTATGGAAATGACAAATTAAGAAATGGGAGACCAATTATAAGATATTGACTGCCTAAAAAGCCCGGGAACATCTTCTGAATGGAGGAATCTCAACATGCCTTTGTGGAATTTTGGGGTGGGTGGCGATGGGTTAGTTACTAAGTCATGTCTGACTCTTTGTGACCTCATGGACTGTAGCCCAGTTCAGTTCAGTCAGTTCAGTCGCTCAGTCGTGTCCGACTCTTTGCGACCCCATGAATCGCAGCACGCCAGGCCTCCCTGTCCATCACCATCTCCCGGAGTTCACTCAGACTCACGTCCATCGAGTCCATGATGCCATCCAGCCATCTCATCCTCTGTCGTCCCCTTCTCCTCCTGCCCCCAATCCCTCCCTGCATCAGAGTCTTTTCCAATGAGTCAACTCTTCGCATGAGGTGGCCAAAGTACTGGAGTTTCAGCTTTAGCGTCATTCCTTCCAAAGAAATCCCAGGGCTGATCTCCTTCAGAATGGACTGGTTGGATCTCCTTGCAGTCCAAGGGACTCTCAAGAGTCTTCTCCAACACCACAGTTCAAAAGCAGCAATTCTTCGGCGCTCAGCCTTCTTCACAGTCCAATTCTCACATCCATACATGACCACTGGAAAAACCATAGCCTTGACTAGACGGACCTTAGTCAGCAAAGTAATGTCTGTCTGTAGCCCACCAGGCTCCTATTACCATGGGATTCTCCAGGCCAGAATACTGGAGTGGGTAGCTGTTCTGTTCCCAATCCAGGGATCAAACCCAGGTCTCCTGCATTGCAGGCAGATTTTTTACCATCTGAACCAGCAGGGAAGCCCCAGAAGACTGGAGTGGATAGCCTGTCCCTTCTCTAGGGAATCTTCCCAACCTAGGAATTGAACCAGGGTATCCTGCACTGCAGGCGTATTCTTCACCAGCTGAGCTACCAGGGAAGCCCCGGGTTTATTGTTTATTTCCAGTCTGTTGCAACCACAAGCAAAGCTGAAGTGTGTGTATTGACCAAAAAGTTCATTCCTGTTTTTCTGTGAGATTTTTATATATATGTCTCTGTGCCCATCTGAGAACTAGAACACTATATCTGATTTTAGGTTTAATTTGCATTTCTTTCACTCCCATGTTTTATATTTTATTTGTATTTCTTTTTCTATAAACTACTTGTTCCTGGGCCTTTGCCTGTATTTTCTCACTAATACTTAAGGTCTCTTTGTTTTTTAGATTAACTTTGATTCACAGATAATGTGTAATTTCCCAGCTTGTCATTTGTGTTTTGACTTGGTTTAGAGCAGGGAGGTGTGGCACTGGAGGGGGTACTTGTGTTAAATTTATGTAATTGAAGGGTTCATTCATAGAGCTTTCCCAAAATCAAGGAGCAGTCTGTCCCAAAGGTAAATTCAAGTTCCCACTTCTTGCATTGTTGCTTTAAGATAACAGGTTTTTTCCTCCTGTATTTTGCCCATAAACAACAACAACAACAACAACAAAACACTGCCTTGTATTGACAGTCAGGATGCCCCCCTTCAATGTCAAATAAAGAGTAGATGGACAAGGTGATTGAAATCTCTCCAATCTGAGCAGACCACACAGAAGATAAAGCATAACATAAAGAAAGGGCCTTTCTGTAAGGGGCATCTTTGAAATGTATTCATTATTAACAACAATTTATTTGAATGAAATTAATATAAGGAGGGCTGGGCTCCTCTGATTTAATAGCTTTCTCTATCCAACTCTTACTATAGTATAGAGCTAATTAAAAATCATAGACCATGTTACTTCTAGCATCCCTCTCTTTAAGAGGTAAAAGAACAAGGCGTCGTAGTTGTCCAGTGGTCCTCAAGGAAGCCCAAGATAATTTAAGGGTAAGAGACATCGTGAAGGTTTTATTTTTCTGATTTTAGGAGTTGATTCTGAGAAGGCAAAATCATAGAGCTTATGAGAGGAGACTGATCACTTGATTAATACAGTCATAGATGCCTGAAAACAGTGCATGATTGCAGCTTGACTGTCTGTCTAGAGTGACAGTACAATATTTAAAAAGAAAATGCCCTGAGGTGGCATAATTAAGCTTCTTGGCTATTTCAGAACTTCGGTATGTTTGTTGTTACTTACCTGTTTTAAGAAATCAAGGACACAAAATCAATATAAAGCACAAATCATTATTCTGAGACCAGAACCTGCCATGTAGGAGGGAAGATTAACCTTTTCCTACCTCTCGTGGAGATGGGATAGAGGCGCTCACTCTGCTGATGGTCATGTGGTGACTCGAGAACTAGTTAGACAATTTCCGATATACTAGGCTTTGGAAGTCAGTAATTTATGTATTTTAGTAAACTTTCATAAGGAAATGGGGTTAGTGTGATTTCTTTCAAAAATGGTTCACATTTAGAGTTCCACTGTCATTGATCACACCCATGCATAGTGTAGATAAGAAGTTTAGTTTTCCAAAACAGCTTTCTAAAATGAAACTAGTGCATGTGTTCATTTAATATATATATTAGTTCAGACTCTGCTTATTGCCACTAGGTCCAAGAACACAGCAATGTTTAGGGCAAAAAGATCTCTTCCTTTAAAGCACTTTATATTCCATTGAAGTGAGGTGACTGATAATATATAAGGAAATGAATAAATAAGATACAATTTTAGATAATAAGTTTTATGTAGTAGTGAGTAGCCAGAGGTTATTTTTATAAAATAAAAATAATTTGACTATCTAAGGTAATCAGTACTAACATTTTAATATATCTCATTCTAATATGGGCTTTAACAAATTTAAAAAATGGATTATTATTCTATAGTTTTGCAAACTACTTTCAATTCACAATATATTATAAGCATTTGTATTCTATTACAAAACTGTCTATGTGGCTTCATGGGACAGATTGGTTTCTATGATTATAACATGTACTAAAATTAATTTGTTCATCTTTAATTATTTAGATTATCCTTCATTTTTTCTGATTATGATCAATTTACTGAACACCAGGGTTGCTAAAAAAAAAAAGTATGTGATTTTTTTTCTTGAGAGTAAATTTCTCACACAAAACTGTTGGCCCAAATTAAATTTACATAATTTCAAAAATTTAAGAATGTGATGCACACATTGCCTTTTCAAAATGCTACAATAATTTATCTTCTGATCTGGCAGTTCATGAAGTTTCCCGTTCATCCTGTTTTTCGTAACTTGCGGTAATATTATTTCTTTTTTTCTCTCAATTTCATAGGAGAACATTTCCATTTTTATTTCAACATGCATTTCTTTATTTTTTCTAAGATATAATTCACATACCATAAAATTCACCATTTTAAAGTGTATAGCTTAGTGTTATTTTAGTATTTTCACAAAGTTGTGCAACCATCACCATTATCTTAACTCCAGAGCTTTTCCATGACTCCTACTAGTGGTCACTCCTCAGCTGCCTCCTCTCCTACCCCTTGGCAGCCACTCGTCTGCTTTGTATTTCTGTGGATTTTTGTCCATTCTTGACATTTTGTATACCTGAAGCAAAAGTTGCTCAGTCGTGTTCGACTCTTGGCGACCCCACGGACTCCTCTGTCCATGGGATTCTCCAGGCAAGAATACTGGAGTGGGTTGCCATTCCCTCCTCAAGGATATCTTCCCAACCCAGGAATCGAACCCAGGTCTCCCACATAGCAGGCAGATTATTTACATTTATTTTTTTGTATACATGGAATCGTGTTTTTCTATCTGGCTTTTCTACCTTCACTGTTGCAAGGTTCATCTATGTTTTACCATGTATTGGTATTTTATTTCTTTTTATCTGCCTACAATGCAGGAGACAAGGGTGCGATCCCTGGGTTGAGAATTTCCTCTGGAAAAGGGAATGGCACTCCATTCCAGTATTCTTGCCTGGAGAATTCCATGAACAGAGAAGCCTGGCGGGCTACAATCCATAGTGTTGCAAAGAGTCGGACACGACTGAGCGACTAACACACACACACAATATTCCATTTTATGGATATACCACATTTTGTTTATCCATTTGTCAGTTGATAGAAGGCAATGGCAACCCACTCCAGCGTTCTTGCCTGGAGAATCCCAGGGACGGGGGAGCCTGGTGGGCTGCCGTCTCTGGGGTCGCCCAGAGTCGGACACGACTGAAGCGACTTAGCAGCAGCAGCAGCAGCAGCAGCAGACATTTGAGTAGTTTCTACTTTTTGACTATGATGAATAATGATGCTATGAACATTTGTTGATGTGTTTTTGTGTGAACATAAATTCAATTCTTGTGTGTGTGTAGAATTAATGAATGGAATTGATAGGCCATATTGTGAAACTGTAATTTTTTGAGGAAATGCCAGACTGTTCTGTATATTGGCTATACCATTTTATGTTCCCCCCCAGCAATATATTGAGGTTCCAATTATTCCACACCCTTGACAGCCCTTGTTATCTTTTTTTAAAAAAAATTATAGCTATCATATTGGGTGTGAAGTGATGACTCATTGTGATTTTGATTCATATTTTACTAATGACTAATTGTATTGAACAGCTTTTCATGTACTTTTTGGTTATTTTTATAGGTTCTTTGGAGGAATGTCTATTCAAATACTTTGCCTACGTTTAAATTAGACTGTCTTTTAACTGTTGAGCTGTAACAATTCTTTACATGTTTTGGAGACTAGACTCTCATCATATATATGATTAGCAAGATTTTTTCCCATTCTCTGGATACCTTTCATTTTCTTAGTAGTGTAACTCGGTGCACAGAAGTTTTTGATTTGGATGAAGTACAATCTATCTGTTTTCTCTTGTAGCTGTCTCTCTGGTGCCATATCTAAGAAACCATTGCCTAATCCGAGGTCACGAAGATTTATGCCTATGTTTTTATCTAAGAGGGTTCGTAGTTTTAACTTTTACATTTAAGTCTATGATCTATGTTAATTTTTTAATAGTGTGCTGTTCTTATTTATTTGTCCAAATGAATTTCACAATATTGTTATTTAGTTTTAAAATGGTGCCAAATTTTTAAACTAATATTGTTTAATTTGACATTGTTATTTTACTGTATGTTTCCATCTAGGAACACTTAAGTATTTTTTAAATTCTCATTAAGTCTTTGTACTTTTCATCATTTAGATTTTGAACAATTCTTATTAATTCCAAAGTAATTTACCTTGGTGTTAAGAAGGAAATTCCAGAACCTAATTTTTTTTTTTTAATAATGGGTTTTGTATCCATCATCTTATAGAATTCTATTGGTTCTAGTTTTTTTTTTTTTTTCAAAATTACTTTTATATTCATCCTTAGAGTTGGGTAAAATGAGAGTATAAGTAAATTGACTGCTCATGGTTCAACTGAGAGCAAATTGATCGCATCTAATAATATTGTATCTGTCTTTGTGTATCTACAAGTGTGTGTTGAGAAAAGTCTGGTTAGGAACATAAGACAACTTTCTTAAGGATGTCTTCTTGGAATTAATGCTATTTGACTTAGAGACCTAGATTCCCAGAGCTGGCTTATCCATTTCCAGTGGTATCGCCTCTCCTGGTTTTGCAAGGATCTAGGAAACAAGAGGTTATTGTACTTGGGATTAAGTTCCACAGAACCTGTGGTCCATTAGCATACACATTGCTGTTGCTGCTGCTAAGTCGCGTCAGTCGTGTCGGGCTCTGTGTGACCCCATAGATGACAGCCCACCAGGCTCCCCTGTCCCAGGGATTCTCCAGGCAAGAACACTGGAGTGGGTTGCCATTTCCTTCTCCAATGCATGAAAGTGAAAAGTGAAAGTGAAGTCGCTCAGTCCTGTCCGACTCTTAGAGACCCCATGGACTGCAGCCCACCAGGCTCCTCCATCCATGGGATTTTCCAGGCAAGAGTACTGGAGTGGGTTGCTATTGCTTTCTCCAAGCATACGAGTTACTTAACTGCTTGTAACTCTTCCCCATATTTCTGGATACTACTGTGAAATAAATGGTTTGACTTAGCTTTTCTCCCTTTGTTCTTGGAATACTCAGGTTTCTGTGCATGGATTTCAAAACTTGTTCAAGTCTAACTTGATTTCAAAGTAAGTGGCAACTCAATTCATGCTGCAGTAACTTTAAGCATCCCTGAGGATTCCCACAGAGATATCTGCAAGGGAGCTGTTTGTCTTAAGAGATTTTAAATGCAGCTAAAACCTGTCCATTTTGGAAAGAGATGTCCGAGAACATCCATCAGCCCAGAGAAGAGTATTCCGTGGTTCTTAAAGCTCCAAAGAATCGTACTCCTATTTAACATCCTGGAAATGTGTCTAGAGTTAAACCCATCTCAGAGCCTTATGAACAGATGCACCCATGGATAATCTTTTGAAAGCAAACAAGTTCTTAAATAGAGGAACTTCTGTATTCTCACTTCTTCCAAGAAGCTTTCCCTTACTCCTGCCTATCCTCAAGCTGAATTACTCCTTGTCTGATATCTCCTGAAACTTTTTACTTTTCTGTGGCCTTGACGTGTTCTACTGTTAATAGTATTTGTGTTACTCTTGGTCCCCTTGTATCATCTTCACTGTGCCAGAAGACCCCGTTTGATCGGGCATCTCCCACTGCACTTACTGGAATGCTTTGCACACAGTAGCATATGAAGTTCTAAAGATGAGTATTTTGCTTATCTGTAGTGCCTGTTATATTCTACTGAAAAATAGTGTAATTAACCTCAATTTTGTAGTTTGGGATTTTCAATAAACTACCCTTCCTCCAAGAAGTGCCTAACAGTTTAGCTAGAACAAGACATTAACATGCTTCAGTCGCGATAAGGATTTGAGGGCCATTTTCATCTTTGCACGTTGACTATCTCAGGTTAGTCAGAGAAAAATCTTTTCCTCTCTGCAACTCAACCCCTTCTCTGGCCTCTCTCTCCCCTCCTGTTAGTAAAATACTTCAGCCTCCGCCTTCCCCGTTAACAGTTTGCGTGCCCTTCGTCTTTGGGTAATTAAGACGTTCAAAACCTATTCTGACACACAATCCTCCCTGACTTCCAATTCTTCCACTTCTTCGGGGTGGAAATAGTTCCTACGCTTTGAGACGCTGGCAGAGAAAAAGACTGGGGGAGAAAATTGCATTTAATCTTTGAAAAGTTGAGTCACGGCTGGTTGCTCAGCGAAAGCTCCGCAACGTGGAAGAAAGTCGAAACGTGGTTTGGGCTGCGCGGAGCTGGGCTGGGGCAACTTCTGGGGAACCGGCGGGGCTGAGCCCCTAGAGCGGCGGAGGCCTGGGCCAGAGCCTCCCGCCGCGTCCCGCACCTCCCCCGGCCCTGGCTCTCCCCCTCGGGCTCCCGGGGCACGGATGTCGCGCGCTTGCGTCCTGCGGCCCGAGCGCCCGACCCAGACACCCGCCCCAGAAAACCCGGAGCGGGTAGGGGGCGGTGCGCCGGAAGGGAGGCGGGCGGGGGGCGTGGGGGGTCGTGGGCGTCGGGGGTGGAGACGTATTAGATGTGACGCCGCGGCCCGGCGGGTAGCAGACCGGCGGACGCGGTGCCCGCGGTGGCGAGCGGATCCCGGGTGCTGCGGCTTAGGGAGGCGGCCCTCCCGAGAGCGGCGGCCGCAGAGGCATCCAGCCCTCACCCCCCCGATCCCGGACCGCCGGGCTCCCCGCGCTCTAGGGCAGGCGGAGAGGGAAGCGGCCGAACAGCTCGAGGCTGGGGGCTCGCGGGCGCGGCCGCGTGCCGCGGGGAGGGAGGCTGGGGGGCCGGGGCCGGGGCCGCGCCCCGGAGCGCGTCGGAGGCCGGGGCCGGGGCGCGGCGGCTCCCCGCGCGGCTCCAGGGGCTCGGGGACCCCGCCAGGGCCTTGGTGGGGCCATGGCCGCCGGGAGCATCACCACGCTGCCAGCCCTGCCGGAGGACGGCGGCAGCGGCGCTTTCCCGCCCGGCCACTTCAAGGACCCCAAGCGGCTGTACTGCAAGAACGGGGGCTTTTTCCTGCGCATCCACCCCGACGGCCGAGTGGACGGGGTCCGCGAGAAGAGCGACCCTCACAGTGAGTGCTCCCCAGGTCTTCCTCCCCGGTGCCGTCTTCATCCCCTGCGGTTCTCTCCCCCGCCCCTGCCTTCCAGCCTCCGCGCTCCTTCTTCCTCTTCACTGTGACCCCAGTGGGACTTGTGGTTTCTCTCCGCTCGGCCCTCGGCGGTTTCGGGCTCACCACTCGCCCCCTCCTGCCCCGAGCTGCGGTGGCGGTAGACGCTCCTCCAGGCTTTGGAGTGTGCCGGCTGCTCAACTAACCCAGTCCCCTGGGCCCCGAGCCCCGGTGCCCAGGCTTTGCGGGCGGCTCCCTGGGCGCAGACAACCTGTCGCGTCGGAGGTGCCCGGAGGCTGAGCAGAGGTGAGCGGCTCAGCGAGGTGCCGCCAGCGCCCCGAGCCTGAAGTTCCGACCGCTTCTATGGGATGCCCGTTGTCTCCGGGGCAAAGCCAGGAGGGACCGCAGCCCAGTTAAAAGATCCTTGTTGGAAAGATACTTTGCATCAGGTTTGAGGATCAAATAAGAGTTTGAAGTGCGCAGAGGACTCAATTTACTAGTCTACAGTTGCATTTTCTGTAATAATAATAATGTATCTGTGGTAATAGAAATCAGATTGGTCTGAGGCGTTAGTTGTCAAACTCAGAGTGCATAAGAACCACCCGGAAAGTGTGCTTGTTGTGTGGTTCATGGCTGAACCATCTCCCAGAGTTTCAGGTCGCTTAGGTCTGGAGTGGGGCCTCATCTGCATTTCTAACTAGTTCCCAGGTGATGCTGACCTGGGAGCACAGTTTGAGAACCCGCTGGTCTAAAGAAAGAGGAAGGAAAGAGGTATAAAATAGGCTGATAAAAATAGATGAGTTTGAAGTGAGAGAAAGAGATCAGATATTTTTTTAACTGTCATCCTGTAGGTGTAGGTAAAGCATGTTTTGAAAGCTGTTTGTTCTGCCAGTCCTTCCATAATGGTTTTCAGGTGGAAAACTTGATCCTTTTTTTTTTTTTTCCCCCCAAACCCGCAAGAGGCCTTCTTTACCTTGTGATGCTAATACTGCATCCTTTGGGGCTTTCCAGGTGATACTGGTGGAGAACCCACCTGCCAGTGCTGGGGATGTAAGAGGTGTGGGTTGGATCCCTGTGTTGGGAAGTTCCCCTGGAGAAGGAAATGGCACCCCACTCTAGTATTCTTGCCTGGAGACTCCTCATGGACAGAGGAACCTAGTGGGCTACCGTCCCTAGGGTCCCAAAGAGCTGCACACTGAAGGAACTTTGCAAGCTCTCACTCTGGGCTGAGAGTTAGGAAGAGGAGAAAACTCTGCAGCCAAACCTAGCTGACAAATTCAGTAATGGGAAATGTCCTTTCATAAGAATTTGTCTTTATTGATTTCAAAATAGCAACAAGCAAAGGATTCAGGTCTGTAACTTTTTTCAGGCCTGCCATAATTAAACAATTTTCTCAACCACTTACGTTATCCAGTAAAACTGAAAAGATGCTTGTAGCCCAGTATATTGGTTAGTGCTCTTTCTCTGTTTTGGTAACTATTTAGGTTTAACAAAATTCTTTCTGTGTGGGGTTTATTCTGTGCTTGTCTGCCTGGACGAGGTGCACATATGTCCCAGTTAGTTTCACTCTTTTCTAGTAGCACAAAAAGTAGTATGTTCTTTGACGAGAAGACAGAACTCTTCCCCCAGATTAGGTTTATATTGGGACTTCCTTTAGTACATTTTCTTCCAGACGTTTTATGAGTTGCAGGTATTTTCTTTGATGCTCTCAATGCCCTATTTCCTTTAGAACAAAACTGGATGGGGGCTGGGCTTTCCAGGTGGCACATTGGTAAGGAACCTGCCTGCCAGTCCAGGCGATGCAGGAGACCTGGGTTCGATCCCTGGATCGGGTAGATCCCCTGGGAAAGGGAATGGCAACCAACTCCAGTATTCTGGTCTGGGAAATCCCATGAGCGGAGGAGCCTGGCAGGCATAGTCCAGGGGGTCGCAGAAAATCAGACATGACTGAGTGACTGAGCATGCAGGCATGTATGGGAGTTAGTAAGGATAATTCTGAACTGCATATTACATTACCACCCTCAGAGGTTAAAGCTTCTGCCTCCAATGCGGGAGACCCGGGTTCAGTCCCTGGGTTGGGAAGATCCCCTGGAGAAGGAAATGGCAACCCACTGCAGTGCTCTTGCCTGGAGAATCCAATGGACGAAGGAGCCTGGTAGGCTACAGTCCACAGGGTTGCAAAGAGTCGGATAGACTGAGCAACTTCACTTAACTTTTTATTCCCAGTTTTGGGCTGGGCCATCATTACTGTATTCTTATTTTAACTTATTTTATTGTATTCTTATTTTAACTTAATGGTCTGAAATAGGATTGATACTCTCCAGGAGACATTTGGCAATGCCTGGAGATGTTTTCACTTGTCATGCCTGGAAGGGTGCTACTGTCATTTGCTAAGTAGAGGCCAGGGATGTTACAGTGCACAGGATACCTCCCTAATCGCTCAGCAAAAAAATAAAAAATGTTCTGACCATAAACGTTAATAGTATTAAGGCTGAGAAACCCTGCCAACCTGATAATTAGCTAAAGACCTTCAAAGGTAGAGAGTAGAGTACTCATCCAGACTGATGAGTACTGATTTTTAAAAATCACCTTGTACCAGGTGATAGACTGACAAGAATATAAACCTGAAAATGATCAATTTAAATGACTTTTGTATAGGCCAACCTGGACAATATGTTTAATTAAGGTCAGTGTTTTGTTTTTTCCCTGACATATCAAAGGTGTACTAATAGTTGACAAAACCAGGAGGAGACTGTTAGGAAATATATAGGAGAAACAATGCCATACCATTATCCTCTTAACCATATCCCCTCCATTCCCCTAAAGGAGCAAAACTGATCAGCAAACGTGGAGAAATAAAAGCTGTTAATGCTTGCTACAGCTTCCCAATGAATTAAGATTCAGATATCTAGACATATTTGAAACATTGGAAAACCCAAGGCCCCCTCCCTCAAACTGGTTTGTCCATACACCCAAAATCTATCACTTGAGATTTATTCCTTTGGCATTAACTCTCTGTCCAGATGTTTCTAAAATGCAAATGCAGTGTGCTCTCCGAATCCACAGTTTCCATCTGTGGTGACGACGGCTGACGGCCCTACACCATTTCCACGAGGGACTTGAGCCTCGGTGGGTGCTGGAGCCTGCGGGAAACCCTGGACCTGGGTCCTCATGGATACGGGGCGAAGGATGCCTCTGGAAGGACGAGTGGAGCAGTTACCTGGTTTTAACATTTCGTGTGAATTAAATTGTGTGTGCACAATTTCTTCCCCCAAAGCTGACCAGCAGGACTGCAGTTGAGGGGGGAGGCTGTGAAGTCGGTGGCATGAATGTGGGGCGCTGGTCAGGGGCAGGGGACATGGTTAAGTTCTGAAGGGACACAGGGCAGGGTGGTGTGGGGCCGGGCGGATAGCTGCAGGAAGGGCGGGCCAATGACACTGCCAGCATTTCCAGCTTCCCAGTTTTGCTGGAGATCACCTGCGTTTCTCCCCAGGTTCTCTCTTGAATTGTTTTCACATCAAAAGGCCCACTTTCCTGCACTTTTCTCACAATCCTGAAATAACCTGTATTTGACACGAGTATGTTGGTAAAAGCAAGATAAAAAGAAAGACAGGGCCAGTATGGGTGCTGCACATCCACCTTCCCTTTGGTGTCCCGGATGTTTTGCCAGGCTCCTTCCACGTGCCCATGGGGATGTGTAACGGAAATATATGCTCTGAAGTACTGAACCATGTGAAAACATTCAGAAGAGAGCACATTTTATCCCAGGCAGCACGTTCAACATGTGGTGGAGTATAGTAAGGGCAAAGTGTGCTGCTTGTGTACATTTTAGCATTAAATTTATTCCAGATGCTTTTATTTTGGAAAAAATGAAGGTAGTTAGAAGTGCTGGAGCCACCTTTGGGTCTTCTCCCGGGACCGCCTGCCTGCTACACTCGTCCGGCTTCTGGCCTCCGGAAGACACTGAGCCTTGAAGAGGCTGAGGGACCTGCCCACCCCCAAGTGGAGCAAGGTTGGGATCCCGTATGACTCCCACCCTCTGTGCCACTGCACATATTCCATGCAGCCCAGTCATTAAAAACGAACTTCACCAGCCTCATTTTGTAGAAGAGGAGATTGAGGTCCAAAGGCGGAACTGATTGTCTGAATTTACCTGCCGATTCTTGCCCACCTGCCCCCTTGTGGACTATCCCTGCCGTTCTGGCTTTTTAGGCTTCTTCCACTTCAAAATATTGACATAGTCAGTTGCTCTGGGGAGTTGTTATGAGTTCACAGGTTGCCTCTGGTTGTACCCCTGGAGTAATGAAGAAAGCCACCTTTTCTTCTCTTCCTTTATGTCAATGGAACTTTTGATTGATGACACCAGATTCTCCCTCCTCCACACACATACACTTTTTTGGGTAATATCTGGCAAGTGGATCCCACCAATTTACTTTAATAAGCATACTGTTTACTCTAATGCCATTTGTGTGCAGTAAACAAATGAAGTAAGAACCCAATAGCTCATTTAATTGTGGAAATCGTGTAACTGGTTCAGCAATGAAAGGACAATTCATGAGTCATGGATATTACCACACCTTAGGAGCCTTTTAAAATGAGTTTGGTGCCAAGTGACTTCAGCCTAGAACTGGCAATATCCTCTTGTGACATGCCCTGAGGGCTTTCTTTGTGTTTATAAAGTGGCCATCCCATAATTAGATTTTGACACAGGTATGAGAAGTGGATTCTGAGTATTATGTTCAGATTTATGATGTTTTAAATGGATAGCTGAGATTTTTAGGTGTAATTTGAAAAAACGTTATAGACAAAACAAGAATCATCCTCAATACATTATAATTATAAAATTGACTGTTCATCTACATATTGACTCTTAGAAATTACCGTCAGCAATATTGAAGAAAGGCAGTGTAAGGTCTCGCATTATTAGAATTGTTATTTTCTGGCCAAAAGATGCCTGTGGAACAGGGAGGTAACTACTCACATGCTATTGCCTTTACTTGTTTTTCGAAACCCCCTGCTTGGGCCCCTTTGTCCTGTAACAAACATCTGTGAGAGACTGGCCTGGGGTAATCACTCTATTACTGGGAATTGGAACAAGACAAGTCAGCACATTTGGACTCGAACCTTACCTCATTACCGTATCCTCTCCAAACAAGTATTCTTGGTTCTATTTTGTTTTTGAGCTTGTCATTTTCTGCACTCTGAAACCGGGGATCTGGTCTTATGCTTAACTTGTATGTTGTCAAGTGTTTGGCTGTTGACAAAATAATTCAAGTAACAATTAGCATTGTGGAATTTTCATTGTGTCACTGGTGGCTCAGGGGGTAAAGAATCTGTCTGCAATGCAAGAGACCTGGGTTTGACCCCTAGATCGGGAAGATCCTTTGGAGAAGGAATGACTACCTAGTGCAGTATTCTTGCTTGGAGAATCCCATGGACAGAGGAGCCTGGTGGGTTACAGTGCATGGGGTTGCAAGAGTGCGACAAGACTTGGTGACTAAACTGCCACCACCACAGCAATGGGAAACGCAGTTGTGGCGCCAAGATTTTCAGTGTTCCCTTGCCGCATCCACTGCTGCTGCTGCTGCTGCTGCGTCGCTTCAGTCGAGTCGGACTCTGTGCGACCCCATAGACGGCAGCCCACCAGGCTCCCCCGTCCCTGGGATTCTCCAGGCAAGAACACTGGAGTGGGTTGCCATTTCCTTCTCCAATGCATGAAAGTGAAAAGTGAAAGTGAAGTCGCTCAGTTGTGTCCGACTCTTCGAGACCCCATGGACTGCAGCCCATCAGGCTCCTCCGTCCATGGGATTTTCCAGGCAAGAGTACTGGAGTGGGGTGTTGTTGCCTTCTCCGGCATCCATTGTTAGGGGGTAGCTATTGCTTTCTCTCTCTAAGCTAGGTTATTTATGGCCATAGGAATTTAGGCAGGGAATAAAGGAAAAATGGCAACTCCCAGGGAACTTCACCCATTGAGCCATATACCACATAGTTCTTAGAAACCAGATTAGTCCCATTCTAAATTCCTGTGGGATATTTTTAGTTTGAAGAAATTTGGAGGGCCTAGAGGCAACGATAGCCGATATGCAGTTTTTAATTTATGTCTCCTCCCAGTTGTTCCCTGTCACTCTTCCTGAATAGGGTGACTTTGGAGTTGACTGGTATATCCTTAATACTCATTCATTGACAGTAATCAGTAATGTGTGTGTGTGTGTTTGCATTTGGATTTTCTTTTAAAAAATTATTTATTTGGCTGCTCTGGATCTTAGCTGCTGCATCTGAACTCTTAGTTGCCACAGGTGGGGTCTAGTTCCCTGAACAGGATCGAACCCAGGCCCCTCCGTTGGGAGTGCAGAGGCTTAGTCACTGGAATACCAGAGAAGTCGCCTGCATTTGTATTTTCAAAGGGCTACTTACTTCCTCAAATTAAGTTACCCTCTAAATTAAATTATCCCATAGAATTCTAAAGTGTAAAGTTCACAGATTTTTTAAGATATTGCAGAGGATGGGGAGGGAAGATTTTTTTTTCCCTGTTTGTTTTGTTTTGCTTTTTAAAGGAAATTTGTGTAATGTAGTAATGATCTGGCTAGATTCTGTGAGTGGGTTATTTTCTCTGTTCATGATTTATGCACTTTGAGAAAATTTGGCATCTTAAGGTAGGGACCATGACTTCTCCATATAAATATTATAAAAAGACTTGTACCTTTTACTCTGGGAATTCTCACTAAAAGTGAGCTGCTGATGAAAACATTCTATGTGGATAACTACTCATGGGCCACATGCTATTCAAAGCCTGGTCAAGGTTTACAGTTCTCTTGGTATAGTAACATATACAATTAGGCACTTAGTCAGCCTTTTAAGAAGATAATTATATGTAACAAAATTATATTTGGAAAATGTAATTATATTTGAAATATTAAAAAGCTGGCTATTAGCATTTTTGGTGTAGTCTATAAAAAGATGAATCATTGCTCAGGACAATTAGTTTAAAGCTCTCATTATGAATTGTTTTCTTTAAAAAGCGTCTAAGATACTTACCATGTACTGTGTGATGTAAAATTCCTCAGGTGTGCTGGGCATTGTTCATTCATTCTTCTGAGACCAGTATCCTAGAATCCTGTACTCTCTTCTACTTCATCTCCTTTTCTCTTTCTAACTCTGGATTGTGCTTCTGGTATTCTACTTAAATCATTCTGGGCCCCGGCAGTCTTCCAGTTCAATCACATGGACTTATCCAGTTTGTCACCCTCCTTCTGACACTTGACGCCATTGTCTGCCTGTCTTCACCAGAATTCCTTGGCACAATTAACCTGGTTTCCTCTCACCCTTCCAACCGTCTTTTCCTCTGGTCCCTCCTATCTTCGGTCTTTTGCTTTTGTATCCCCCAAGGCTCTGTTTTTGCCTCTCTTCCCATCCTTCCAAATACTTGTGATCCTTCAGCACAGATCATTTCAGATCTCTCTGATTTTCTGTCTCTGTTGTTAGTATTGTGATCCTGCTGCCTAAAGGACGGATGTACTGCCGCAGCCTCAGTTCATCCTGCAGAAAACAAAACATAGCATCATTTTCTCCACCTGGCACCCTTCCTACTGAATTTCTGCCCGAAATGAAATTCTTCTTCTAGTCTCCAAAACTAGACACCTGGGATTCATCCCTGCCTCAGGGACTTTTCTTCACCCTGTCTCTTGGTTTCCTCTCTCCTTTTCTTACCTATGAACAGACCCTCCCGACTTTTCCTCTGAAATATGACCTACCTTCTCAGTGTTACTTCAGCTCTTTACTATCCACACTCCCCCGATGCTGCCAGCGCTCTCTGCCTTTGTGATTGTCTCCAATGTGGCAGAACTATCACTATTACAGTTGGCTTTTCCACTTGTGATCCTTGTTGTTGGAAAATCCTTCTTTATCATAGCAATTCTTCTCTCACACCCTCCTTCCACTCTCACTTTTCCCTGAAAAGATCTTTTATCAGCCAGATCAGTGGTCTTTTCCTTTGTGAAACTTTCCCCTACCTTCCCAGGGAGACTTAATTGTTTCTGTCTGTGCTTTTTTTCCCCATAGTAGTTGGGATGTATTGTAGACTTAACAGTTTTTCTTGTAATTAATTGTTTACATGTCTATCTCCTGCACTGGGACTGTGAGCTCTGTCCACTCAAAGAATGTGTGTTAAGTTCAGTGTGTACCCAACAAATGAGCCAAGTCTTCTGACTTCCTCTCTGACAGCCTTCTGACATCCTTCTTTTCCTCTTAGCCGTGAATCAGGCTGTTTCCCGAGCTGAAGTGCACTTAGTCCTCTTTCCTGACCCCAGTCCTAGGCTTTGCATCAGACCCTATGGCTTTCACATGGCCCTGTACCCATCTGTCCTCTCCTGCATGCTATCTAAAAATTCTCTCTAATAGCTTGATGTGCTTTAACCTCCTGTCCCTCAGTTTTACTGGAACTTTCTAGGTGGCAAGGATTTTGAACAATTTAAACATTACCCAGTAGTCTTTGGCTCTCTTTTCTACTCTGAGGACTGAGACTGACTTTAGGCACTCCAGAATTCCCTCGACTCGAATGAATAACCGTGCTGAGGCCCATGAAGAGGTTCGATGTGTATTGTTGAATGAGCTGGAACTTTAGATAAATAAGCATATACACTTCAGCATGAAGTGTGCAAAGCAGATAAGTTGAACGTAGCATCACTGTGGTTCCTTCTGTGGACACCTTTCACATTATTCAAAGGAAGCAATAAAGCTAAAACACAAGCATTTCGTTAGGATTAATTTTTATTGTGGAAGTTTTTCTTTTCAGCTAATGAATAACATGTCAACATTTCTAGCCAATTTCAGAACTAGCTGTGATCTAATTAAAAACCATAGATCTGAGAGTTCATACTTGAGTCAGATATTTAATCCTTAAATCCCTTTCTTTCCCTCTGTCTGTTTCTCTCTTTCTAAAAGCTGTGAATCATTTTATAAATTAGGATTAAGAACTGTCTGGTACCATTGTTAACATCCCTTTTGGCTGTGAGGAAATGGCACAAATAATTTCATCCTAATATTCAGATTTATGAGCCAGTATTCATCACAACAATCTTAAAACTCTTGAAAGGATAGAAACTGTATGACAAAATGAGTCATAGTCTTTGTGATGTGATGTCTGCAAGGGTGGGTGGGAGAGACTGTTGAATGACCAGTCTCATTCTGCTTTCTAGCTGAATCATTTTGCAAATAGAAAACAATTCATAGATTTATAGATGGTCATAACATAAACAGGAAATGGAAGAGAGTAACAGAGTCAAATAATACCTCTATTTTAAAAATTACTTTTTGAAACATAACACTTGATGAACAGTAATAATACATATATTTTGATACCTGCTATATGTCTTTATATATTTTCATTTTTTCCTATTGGTTATGTTTCTTTTAAAAAATTCTCTCATGTAATTTGACCTTTATCTTCATAGCTATTTCTAGCTTTGGCTTATTTGACAATTGCATGTGTGTTTGTGTGTGGAGGAGGAGGTGACTGCTTGTATGGAAACGAGAGAAGAGGGTCCCTTTCCTCTTGAAAATTCTGATTCTGGGATAGTATAATGCTGCATTTTGCATGGCCGGTCTCCTTTTGTTACTTTTCATTTTATTAGAATTAGAAATACGGACAGTCTTTTTCTGAGTCAGATTTAACCTTTAATCTTTAAATGTAAGATTGATTTACCTTATTTCTTTGTTTTCTTTGAGGCAGAGTATTTGTCAAAATAATCATATGAAAAGTAAACTATTCTAGTTGAGTGTGTTTCTTGAGTTTTAGAACTTTAGAACTCTTCTTACATTCTTATATTTATCCATTAAACTCAACAATTTAGTAATGGGGATATACAAATAAAATTGGGAAGCTAATTTTTCTAACTGGTTTAGTAGAGGACAGTAGTATATGAAGAAGACATATATTATTTAATACAACGTGTTGGATTAAAAAATAGTTACAGCAATACCTTCAGTTCTTACAAGGTGGGAAAAGTAAGGCACAGATTATTTTGGAGGGAAGGTATTAAAACCATGACGTGTTGATGGGATCTGTCCAGCCTGAGCCAGACACCGAAGCAGGTTCCATGGCAACTTGGCCATGTCCCTGTGCCTTTAAAGAGGAAAGGCCCATTGTTTGGCCTTCACCAAACAACTTCACCTGGGACCTTGTTATTTACTAAATGTTTTTTGAATGGATGGATGAAATTCCTGAGAACATGCTATATGCCAGCTTTATGAACAGTATGTTTAATCTTGTTATAGTCTTATGAAACAAGTGTTATTTTCATTTCTATACAGATAGGGATAGAATTTTTGCTATAGGCTTTTCAAACCATGATCTCTTTGTGACTGTAAGTAATTAATTTGTCTTCCAGATTTGTTAGTGTTTAGAATACAGTTCATGGCCAGAATTTCAGATGGACAGTGTAGCATAAATTTGAACAGAAATAGTGATTTTTAAAAATAGTTTAAACTCTTCCCAGAGCCTTTACTGTGCTCAGCAAAGTTAGTCTCTGTGTCTTTTCTTCTACCCCTTTATTGCGTCCTTTTTTATTTAGAAAATATTTGTCATGAATTAATATGAAACAATTCTTTAATATTTTAGGGATTGCTTTCTGAAGAACTCAAAGATTTTTAAATGGCATATTTAAAAATTAAAAGAGTAGGACATTATTAAGGATAAATACTATATAAGAATGGGATAAACCTCAATGATAGAGTCTATAAAGATGCAGAATAAGCTAAGGCATGCAGAAAATACAAAGAGAATGATTAAAAGGATGTTTAAAAAGTTAGTTAGGCCCTTTCAAGGAAATTTGAGATAGGCTCACTATTTAAGGACATAGTGTAAGATGGAAAAAAAAAAAGTAAAAGAAAAAAAAGCAGATGGACCTGGGCCTATTTTATGTTAATGTTAATCTTCTTCCCCAAGTGAGATTGTCAGTCAACAATTGTTTGAGTGTCTCATTGAGAAAATAAAGACCAAGGTAGACAAAGAGATACAAAGAAAGCACTTAGCCAGACACATCTAGACATGTGTTTATAATGAAACTCCTCTTTCCTTGATCACTTGTCCCCCTTTTTTGACCCCCCGTATTTTAAAATATAAAATATATTTAACTTTGTAAATTTCTTGCCAACCAGCCCATCTCGCAGAGTACATTTCTACTCTTCATCGCCCGTCTTCACATCCCTGTCTCAGGCTCTGTGTTCTCAGCCCAGCTGTGTCCCTCACGCCCTGCGGGGTCTCTCAGCCCGGCCGTGTCCCTCACGCCCTCCGGGGTCTCTGCATTGTTGCCACAGGTGCTCTCCTCCGGTCCCTGACTGTTGCAGCTGCCTTCTACCTGATCCCGTCTGAATCAGTTTGCTGGGGCTGCCATAACAGAATACCATGGACTGAGTGGCTCAAACAACGGAAATTGATTTTCTCATAGTTCTGTAGACTAGAAGACCAAGATACAGCTGTCTGCACGTCTGGTCTTTCTGAGGCCTCTTCTGGGCTTGCAGTAGCCACCTTACACATGATCACCTCTCTGTGCACACATCCCGATCTCTTCTTGTTGTAAGGACACCATTCAGATTTGGTTAGGGCCCACTCTATAACAGCCCCGTTTTAACTTAATCCTTCTTTAGAGGCCCCATCTCCAAATAGTCATTTTCTGAGGTACTGGGGCTTCGGGCTTCAGTGTATGAATTTCGGGTGGGGGTACAGCTCAGCCCACAACACCAGTGCGTCAACTGGATATTGTTCCTTGGCAGAGTATCTTTCCAGAGAGCAGCTCTGATCTTGTTATCCCTCTCTTTAGAAAAACTTTATGGACTCAGAACAGTCTAGTCCCCTGGTTCACACATTGCTTACAGATGTGGGCACCATTGAAAGTCTATGAGAATTACAGAGAATAGGAAGTTACCAGCAGATGAGTGATTGTCTTATATATCAGAAAGTGGGATACTGGTATTTTCTGGAAACTCTAGATAGCTAGTAAGCCTGATGTAGGTCCTTGAAAAAAATCCGAGAGACTTGAGAATACTGAGAAAGGAAGATAACATAGGAAACAGGAAATAGGGTCGTATATAGTGGGAGAGCAGCAGTATACGTAAGCTTCACATGCTATTTTGGTGGAATATCTGACCAATTTCTCATAACCACCTTCTGCAAAGGTACATTTTCTTTGGGAGAGTAGAGTTTTTTCATATTTGGGCTTCTAAGGCCAGGACCCAAGGACTGTATCACCTTTAATGAACTGGAAGTATGCTCTCCCTCCAAAAGGTAAAGAATTAAAGATAAATAAAATTGGTGATATAGATTTGTTATCATGATCTGAAAGTATTCTTAATATACAGCTGAGTCTGTTTTCTAATTACCACCCTGAAGTGAAGCTTTAGATTCTCATTTTAATTCAAAGCTTTTTGCTAGACCCTTCACCCAGCTATTGGCAGTATCACTCACATCCTCATACAGCAGAATTTTTATTGATTTACATTATGTTTTGCAGCTCAACGAACTTTTCTTGAAAGGCATCGCAGGAAGCTACATTACTCAAGAAGTAGATAGTCTTCAAGCGTTTTAATGAGATTAGGGAAAAAAACACCAGTTGAGATACCTGTTTGGTTACACCTCTGTTGACTATTTTCCAGACTTGTTATTTTTGGCCATATTTAATGATGTTGAACTGTAGAGCTTTTGTGTATAGGATTCTGGAGACTCTTGGCCTTGCCCATGCCCTCACCTCCAGCAGTGAGAGGGTGTTCCTACTAGGTACCTCTGTTTTCTGGAAGAAGCCTAATGCTCACCATGGCTGACCGTTAATGTATGTGGTTCTTTATAATTCAGCCTGACTCAGATATAGTACATCTTCCATCCAGGTTGGGTGTTTTAACCTGGACAGTCCATGAACAAGCTCCAGGTTTTCTATAATCCCTTGAAAATATATGTAAAATACTATATCAAGGTGGTGTTTCTGAGGGGAGAATACATAGCATTTTATCAGATTCTCAAAAAGTTGTCCATGGCCCAAAATGTATCAAGGACACTGCTGCTGATAACTAAGGTGTATCTTCTAACTAACCCAGCTGTCAGGAAGAGCTGATTTGAATGTGTTGATTTGAGTCTGTAGTTTATGGTGAACGATTCTTAGGAGTAATATCTCTGCGAAACTGGTGTCTGTGTTAATTCTAAGAAATATTTCAAGCTGCTGTTGATCTCATTACATAGTGTCCACTCTGAGGTCTCCTGAGGGAAGTTTCTCTGTGGCAACTGTCGGGACTAGTTCATGCTTCTCCTTGGCAGCCAGTTTATTTTAACCTTATGGACTCTGGGAAACTTGTTATTGCTGCTGGCTTCTAGAAAGCCAAATATGTGGTCTGCTGCTAGCACGTATGATAATCTCAATCCTGGCTTCACAAATTTTTAACCCTTATTTCCTATTTGCCTTATTTAAAAACCATTTTTTAAGGTTTTCTTTTGTGTGTGTGTGTGTGTGTTGGTATATTGTCAGTGTCTTTGTATCTCATCTTAAATATTATTTGGGGCCAGATAAGTTACATACCTCAATAAAAAATTTTATTGATTTGTTATTTTAACCACAAAATGTCTACTATATAGTCCTATAAAGCATTGGCTGCTGGAGATTAAAAGTCAAATAAGATAGGCACCTAACACTTGAAACTAACACAATATTGTACATCAGTTATACTGTGATTAAAAAACAAAAAGGTAGGCTTCTGTTCCTTAAGCTGTGTATTGTCTGACAGGATGAGAAAGATGTAAGTCAGCACTGACACCGAAATGTTATGGCTGCTTTGCTTGTGCTGTGTCCTGGGGGACGGGTGAGATCATGTCAAGGAGGACAGTGATTCTCACAGCACAGTCAGAAAAAGGCTTCAGATAGGAGTGACTGCTCCACTGGGTGTCAGGAGGCAAGTAGATGTTTGCCAGGCAGCTGACTCTCTAATCACCACCAGAAAATGATGCTTTAGGTTCATACTCTAAACAAAGAAACTTTATTCTTATTCTAAACAAATTTTTGCTAGATTAGCCACACCACTTTTAACAGTGATGTGGCTAATATCCCCATGCAGCAGGAGAATTTATTTGGTTATTACATATATGTTTTGCAACTCAACTAATTTTTCTTAGAAAGCAAAGAAGGGCATGAAGGACAAGAAGCAGCACCAGCTTTGGTATGCTTTGGGGATTGCAAATATGCTGCCATGGCTGGGGTATAGGGTTAGGACAAGAGGTAAGGCCCGCCACATAGGAAGGGGCCCAGATTCTTTGTTTTTTTTTTTTAATTGAAGTATAGCTGATTTACTGTGTTGTATTAGTTTCTGGTGTACAGCAAAGTGATTCAGTTATACATTCATGTATCTATTTCTTTTCAGATTCTTTTCCCTTATAAGTTATTAAAAAATATTGGGTATAGTTCCCTGTGCTATATGCTGCTGCTGCTTTTATCCATTCTATATATAATAGTTTGCATCTGCTAGTCTCAAACTCCCAGTCCAAGCTTCTCTGCACTCCCTTCCTCTTGGCGACCACATGTCTGTTCTGTGTGTCTGTGAGTCTGTTTCATTGGTAAGTTCACTTCTGTCTTGTTTTAGATTCCTGATATAAGAGATGTCACATGGTATTTGTCTTTTTCTCACTTCACTTAGTCTGATGATCTCTAGATCCATCCATGTAGCGGCAAATGGCATTTCATTTTTTGTGGCTGAATAATATTCCATTTTATGTCTCTCTCTCTCTCTCTCTCTGTGTATATATATGTGTGTATCTGTATAGATTATATCTTCTTTATTCATTCATCTGACAGTGGGCATTTATGTTGCTTCTATCTCTTGGCTGTTTTAAATAGTGCTGCTATGAACATAGGGGTGCATGAATCTTTTTGAATTACAGTTTTGTCCTGATATGTGGAAGAGCCTGGATTCTGATGGGCTTTGTAAGCCATACTGACAATTTGGTCTTGCTCCTCAAGGCAGTGGGAAGTCAGTGAAAGATTTTAATCAGGAGAGTAAGAGTATCAGGTTTGGGCTTCTGTAAAATCACTCAGACAGGCATGGGATAGACTTAGGGTATAAGGCTGGGAGTAGGGAGGAACCTTAGGGAATTATTGCAATAGTCCAGCTGAGAAATGTAATTCTCTTACACCATTGCTTGGCATATCGTAAATGATATAAATTCACTAGAATGGAAAGGTCTCCATTTTGTCAACAGAAAAAAGGAAATGATTGAAACAACACTAAAAATATTACCCCAAGTATAAAAATACAAAGAAGTATTATATACTTACAGAGTAAATATGTAGGCTGAGATCTGAAAAGGATATATACCAAACAGCTGCCTAGTGCTTGTAACTTCAGAAAGGGAGCTAGGATTGAGAGAGGAGAAGTGAAGGGGAACCTTAACTTCTTTATCTGTGCATTTGGAAAATGTTAACAATTATATATCCATATTTATATAAAAATTTCTAAGAAAGGTGAGTGTGGGTGAGGGAGAGGAGGCAGAGGTTGGGGTGCGGAGAGCGATGAAATAGTAACCAGTAGGTAGGCTCCTGTCTTGGGAGGGTGGAGCTGTGTGTGGAGGTGGCCTTTGGCCATTGGTCGCACGTATGGACACGGCACACCGACTGACTGACTCTTGGAGATCAGTGCTCATTAGAAGGAACCTACTTCTTACTCCTTCATCTATTCCTTGGCTTATTTTCATCCAATTCTTGGCTTAGTTTCTCTTAAGTCCCACTCAAATGCGTGGCCTTGGTCCTTATGAGTGTAAATGTTTTGCTTTGCTTTGGGAAATCATGCTGTATTTGAAAGTAGAACATTATATCTAATTCACTATACTTTCTAAGTAGCATTCACCACAGTTCTGCATAATATATTTTACTCTTCTAAGGTGAATCCTATACTGGTGGAACAGTGGCCTGGGAAAGACATGAGGGGACTGGATCAGATCACAGAGGGGTGGAGCAAGTTTCATGGAAGCAGAGAGACTCTAGGAAGGGAGGAGACGGGCACAGGTGGAATCTGGACTGACCCTGTGCACGGGGTGTGATATATGAGCAGCAGCGCTCACCAAAGGTCAGTCTGACTTTTGAGTCTCATCACTGAGGCAGCCCTGCTAGTGAAGGTGCTGCGAGGGCAACAACTAAACAGGTGCTTGTCTCCTGATGACCTGGCGGCTCAGTTTGTAGGAAGACTGTGCAGTATTAGGGTTCTCCAGAGAAACGGAACCATTAGGAGATATCTGTGGGAGAGGGAAAGAGAGATTTCAGAAACTGATTGTTGTGATTATGAGACCCAGAGAAGAGGCAGATGTTATGGTTCAAGTTCAAAAGACTGTCTGCTAACAGAATTCCTTCTTACTCAGGGAAGGTCAGTCTTTGTTCTGACAGACCTTCAGGAGATTAGATGAGGCCACTCACGTGGAGGACAATCCAATGTACTCAAAACCCATCAGTTTAAATATAAACCTCATCCAAAAACACCCCCACAGAAATATCCAGAATGATGTGTGATCAAATATCTGGGGTCCATGGCCCAGGCAAGTTGACAGTGAAATTAACGATCACAGGGCCCTTGTTGGCATAAATCCTGGACTGGCCTAAGTTTTCAACCCTGGCTTGGACAGTGCCCCATTATGCACAGCGATATCCCAAGGACGTCGGGGCAGATGGTTCCTGAGAGAGGCACAGACTGGCCTCCTGTCAGTGCCAAGGTTGTTTGGTTTTGCTTTGGTCCCCACTGAGAGCCCAAGGAGACTCCGCCTTCCATGACTGGTACCTGCCAGGGGACGTGGAGGCTAGGTTCTTTCTCCTTCTCCCTCTCCTCCTCTGCCTCCTCCCTTTCTTCTTTCTCCTATAAATTGAGATATAATTGACATATAGCACTGTATTAGTTTTAGTAATATATCAAATCATTGTTATATGTATATATTGCAACATGATCACAACAGTAAGTTTAGTTAACATCTGTCATCTCTCTTAGTTACAGATTTTTTTTTTTTCTTACAATGTGAACTTTTAAGATTTACCCTTTCCCTGCAGAGGGAAATGGCAAACCACTCCAGTTATTCTTGCCTGGGAAATCCCATGGACAGAGGAGCCTGGTGGGCTACAGTCCATGGGTCACGAAAGAGTTGGGCATGACTTCGTGATGGAACAACAAGATGCTTTTAACCCTAGCACCAGCTGGCTGAGTGAGTTCAACCTTTCTGAGCCTTGATTTTATCATCCAGTGTTCTCTCCTACAGTAGTAAATATTGTTAGGAATGAAGAATCCTTGGAGGTGAGAACAGTGCTGTAGAGTGTTGGACTTAAATTCTTGTCCCTAAAAATGGGCATAGTTTTGGCAAGTCATGAAGCTTCTATGTCTCAGAATTCTCATCTGTAAAATAGGAGGTGGTTCTTTCCAACCCTGAAATGTAGGTATGTGTTTATCAAGAGCTGAGAGAACAAAAGTGTTTCAAAGGTGGAGTTTATAGGTTAAAAAGACTGGCAGCATACAAATAACAGACACTAAGAAGCCCGACATACCAGCCATGTTTATATCATAGTGAGTTCTTATCATTATTAGGAGAAGCAAATTTCAGAAAGTAAAAAATCAAACACAGATTTCTTCAGTGTTGAAAGCTTTTATTTTTAACAATATTACCATTTGGATTAAAAAAAAATGATTTCTCTTAGAATTTCTAGAGTAAGAGAAATAGTTTGAAAAAGAAAAAAGATCTACCCTTCTAGCAGCTTTCAATTACACAACACAGTTTTGTTAACTGTAGACACCGTGCTGTACATTACACCCCCAGGACTGCTTTCTAATTTGAAGTTTGTACATTACCTTTATCCATTTTGTCCACCTTCCCAGCTCCTTGCCCCTGGCAATCAATCCATCAATCTGTTCTCTGTATCTATGAGCTGGTTTTTTTTTTTAATTTTTTAAAGATTCTACATGAAAATAATATGCAGTACATATTTTTGTCTGTTGGCCTTATTTCACTTTGCATAATGCCCTTAAGATCCAACCATACTGTCATACATGGCGAGATTTCCTTCTTTTTTAATGGCTGAATAATATTCTTCTGTATGTGCTTGTGTATGTGAGTATTTCACATTTTCTTTATTCATTCATCCATCAGTGGTGGACACTGAAGTTGTTTCTGTGTCTTGACTATTGTAGATAATGCTGCAGTGAACATGGGTGCAGGTTCTTGTTTTTGAGTTAGTCATTTTGTTTTCTTTGTATAAATACTCACAGGTGGGATTGTTGAATCATATGATAGTTTTATTTTTAATTTTCTGAGGCATCTCTGTACTGTTTTTCATTAGCTTTTTTCTTCTGGTTCTCTTTTCCTCTCCCCAACATATGTGGGTTAGTCTTGCTTCCTTAGGATTTCTGAAAACAAGAGTAATGACCCTATTCCAGAAGAAAGGATATTATTAAACAAATGAAAAGGATCCCCAACAAGATCAGAGCAGTACTTCCATGTGGAGACGTCTGAGGCTGCTGTCGCCTGTGGTCATCGGTAGGATGACTGCTGTCCTGGTCTCTGTCAGCTGCCATCTGCTCCAAAGGCCCCCCTGCTCAGCCATCATCACAGAAGTGAACTGGGCCTCAGATGCTAGTTTCTGAGGACCAGACAGCAGAGAGGAGTTGAGGCTGCAGTCTGATTGCATAAAACAGGTGCTAGTTTTTCTTTTTATTATATCATATTCTAGTCTGTGATTGGAAATGTCTTTCATACATCATCCTCTTATTCTTAATTAAGGAAAACTAGCATTGACTATAAGCAGGGGTATCAGCGTAACTAGAGGTTCTTTTGTTGTTGTAGTCTGAGCCTCATGAGAAATCCAAGCGGCAAAGGAGTAAAGGAAGAGGGGATCAGATGCTTTTCTGCTCCTCAGTATACAACACTGGTGCTGCTGGGAGAGAGCAAGGACGTGAGGGAGTGTGGTGAGCTGTAGGGCCAAGAGCAGGGGGATTTTCCCTTGTACTGTGGGTCTCCCTTACTGCACCTTGGACTGTTGGGTCTCCTTGACTGACTCTCCTGGTTTATATCCTCAGGGACAAGTGCCTCCCCACTGAGAAGCTAAAAGGCCATGCTAGGCAGTACCACCAGATACAGAGATTTCATTGTGTCCATTTGGTAGCAAAATGGCACAAAATGACCATCCCTCTTTGGTGCCTTGGTTGCTGTTAAAAAAAAAAATAGATGTGTTCCGCTAAATGATGAGCTTAGCTTGGCCAGCACAGTGTGAGTGAATTCATTTAGAACACTGTGTCTGCGATAGTCAGTTTTTTTCTTTGAAGCAGGAGGCAGTGCTGCCTCTGGAAGAGAGGTGTGGCTGTGGGCTGGGGCCTGTAGAGTGTGCCGTAAGTTTTGTGGCTGCTGTAGAGGATGGGATAAGACAGAGACACGAGATGTGCCCACGGCTGCTGACAGCTCACTTCAGGCTGGAGACCCACATTCCTGATAACACCAGTCTGGATAGTTGTCACTTCTGAGTATACTTCCATTGTGTATGTTCAACAGTGCAAGTGCAGAAGTGGAGAAACCAGATGGCTATATTGGTCCAGAAGTTGGAGCTTAGGTTTTAGAAGTGCTAGAAGGAAAAAGCAGAACTGAGAGATGACCCACAGAGTTCAAAGTGATAAGGGAAGCCCAAGAGGCTATGGATGGGTAGATAAATGGTGGCATCAGGGTCAGTTACATCAGCGAGGCTAAAAAACCAGCCAAAGGATATAAGGTTATACCACATCACAGTTTTAGGTGAAGCTGTTCTCAGATGATGGCATGGCCATGAAAGTGGTGAATGCAGGTTCCTAGAGTTGATGAGCCAAGGATCTTGGAGGCTAGGTTTTTGGTGGGTCTTCTACATGAAAGGCGGAGAAAGCAATGGCACCCCACTCCAGTACTCTTGCCTGGAAAAGTCGGACACAACTGAGCGACTTCACTTTCACTTTTCACTTTCATGCATTGGAGAAGGAAATGGCAACCCACTCCAGTGTTCTTGCCTGGAGAATCCCAGAGACGGAGGAGCCTGGTGGCTGCCGTCTCTGGGGTCGCACAGAGTTGGACACGACTGAAGTGACTTAGCAGCAGCAGCTACATGAAAGGGGCAGTCTTTCTAGGTGATGGCAGGAGATGCAGGGTGCCAAATTCCAAGATCTTTAGTGAGTGATAGTGACCATCAGTGGATAGCCCCAACAAGGAGGAAAGGCTTGAGAATGGTGGTGGGAAATTAATATTGTAGATGCCGCGTTGCAGGAAGCCAGAAAACTGCATATATTAAGAGGGGAGCAGCCCACTCCAGTACTCTTGTCTGGGAAATCTCATGGACGGAGGAGCCTGGTAGACTGCATTCCATGGGGTCGCAAAGAGTCGGACATGACTGAGTGACTTCACCTTCACTTTTCACTTTCATGCATTAGAGAAGGAAATGGCAACCCACTCCAGTGTTCTTGCCTGGAGAATCCCAGGGACGGGGGAGCCTGGTGGGCTGCTGTCTATGGGGTTGCACAGAGTTGGACACGGCTGAAGTGACTTGGCGGCAGCAGCAGCAGCAGCCCAATCCTAGTGAAAAATGGCAGTTTGGAAGAACTGGCTGAACCCCAGTGTACTTAGCTCCCAGTGGTGTTGCAATGACCTGTGATGACCAGCAGCCCTTAGTGTTGCAAGGGGAAAGGTCTGGGTGGAGTAAGGAAAACATCTTTTGATCGAGGTGACTGTTTCCTATTTTTAAAAATATTGGTGTTGGGACAGGTAATCTGCAAAGCACCTTCCTAGTTTAACAGTTCTTTCCATGAACCTAAAAAAATGCATATCAGGAGTTTGATCCCTTGTATTGTCCAGCTGGAAGAAGCCTAGATTCTGAATATTTTTTTCTTCATGGGAAAGTCATCTTTCCCAGAGACACAGAAAGTAGACTATGTCAGAAATTCTTGGGGGAGAAAAAGATTTTAAAAAGGTAAAAGGTATGAGTTGAGCAAAGTGAGACGTAATTTTGTGTCTGGTTTTGGAAAAATCTGGCCTCTGCGGTAAAGAATCAGCCTGCAGCGCAGGAGACACAGGAGATGAGGGTTTGATCCCTGGGTTGGGAAGATCCCCTGGAGGAGGAAAACACAACCCGCTCCAGTATTCTTGCCTGGAGAATCCCAGGAGGAGCCGCCTCTGTGGACAGAGGAGCCCAGCGGGCCACAGTCCATGGGGCTGAGAAGAGTCAACGGAGCACACACTTGGAACAGCTTCCTTGGGAGGGTGGCTGTCTTTCAAGCCTGAGATAGAGAGGTTTCAGTTTGGAGCATCTCAAGAAGAATCACCTTTCTGTGCCTAAAGCCTGTACTTATTCCTCTAAAAATAATGCTGAGACAATGATGGGTACCTTTATAGATGTCTAATTTTTTTTCTCTTTTTCATAGCCCTCATATATTTTCTGGAGGAAGCAGAAAGGATAAAGTAAATCAGGGGAGCAGACAGGGTGAGGGAGGTAGAAAGTACAGAGGGAAAGGAAGAAAGAGGAAAAAACAAACACACACCCAAGAATACGCAAGAGAAGATTTAGCCTGAAACAGACTTTCATATTCAGCCTCCTGAGTAATTAGTTGTCCGGGGCTCTTGGCATTCGCTTCAGAGAGTGGTTCCAGATCTGGGAAGGAGAAAGCAGCAAAAGAAACCAAAATGCCGACTTTTCGTGGCACAGAGGAGGGAAATACATTCAGTGATTATGATTTTAGGCTCCTTTTTTGGGATCCAAGTGTGAATACTAGAGCCAGATGTTATATGCTTTGCTATTTGTGTACTTTTGTGAATTTTAAAAAACTTTGTAAGCTATAGCAATTAACTCTGTCATTTTATTGTAAGGAATAAGAAGACGCAGTATAAAGCTTTCTTTGGGAAGATAAATTCCCTTGAAAGTCAAAGTGTTAGTCACTCAGTCATGTCTGACTCTTTGTGACCCCATGGACTGTAGTCCATCAGGCTCCTCTGTCCATGGGATTCTCCAGGCATGATTACTGGAGTGGGTTGCCTCTGCCTTCTCCAGTGGATCTTCCCAACCCAGGGATTGAACCTGGGTCTCCCGCATTGTAGGCAGACTCTTTACCAACTGAGCCACCTACTTCTTGGTATTTTTCTCCATTTGCCGCTTCCCCTCACCATTCTTCATCTTCACACAGTTCTGTTAGAAACAAGGCACAATTTCAGCATTATTTCAACCAGCTGTTCTTTGAAGAATGAAAAGCGAGAAAACGACTTGCTTTTCAGGGCAGTGCCACTCAGCAGCCATCCAAGAGAGGAGGATTGGGACTGCTGACCTTTAACCCTGGGTCCTTAGGTCAAGCGGTCCACCAACCTGGGACTCTGCCTCCTTATCTTGAACTGAAAAGTCGTCACTAGATGATTTCCAAGGTCCAGGCTCTGAGGATTTTTGACTTAGATTCTGTTGGAGGTTCAAAGAATCAGTTTGGGGAAAGGGCTGATAATGTCATCAGAAATAAGCATGACCAAAGGAAAGATCACGAGCCAAGACAAGAGGGCACTTCATGCCAGGCTTGTCCCCAAAGAAGGCCTGACAGTGATGCTCCTAAAGCAGAAGACCTGAAGACCACGAGTGGCTTTGCCTATAGCTGCAGGAGACGCTGCTGTCACCAGAGTTCAGTACAGAGGAAGAATGACAGGCAGGAGCTGGCTTTCTAAACAGGGGCTCGACTTCATCATTCCCTCCCTGGACACATCCCCTCACTAGAATGTGTTTTGGACAGCTGTTCTTGAAGTTAGAGAAAAATGCAAAACCATAAGCAAGTTGTTTGTTATTTCTGCCTTAGTCCTGCCCCTGGCAGTCCTCCGTTAAGGTCATTCTCTTCTTTCATATTTGTACAGGTAACAGGTAGACCTGGGTTTAGGTCAGCTGTGCCTTTCTAGTTGTGTGATCTTGGGGAAGTAACTTCAAGTACCAGTTTCCTCATCTGCCAAATGGGGATGCTAGCTCATGATAGCTACCATATTTATATTGTATGAATATGTCAGATATACGTCAGATAGAGAGCCCTTACTGGATGTCAGCTGTGACTATTGTTTGTTGTTCTTAAAGCTCCCCTTTATAAACTTACATCTCGTCTATCTTCCAGTGCTTGAGATACCTAATGCTGGGTAACAAATGTCTCAAAATTTAATGGCCTAAAATTAGCACTTCATTGTTTCTCACAATTCTGTGTGTCGACTGTAGTTCAGCTGGATGGTTCTTCTGCTAGCACAGTTTGAAATTTGTCATGAGGCTGCAGTCAGATGGCTGGAGCGGGAACACCTGAAATGGCTTGACGTACATGTCTGGTCCTTGGCAGGGAAACTGGGGCCCCAGTGATCTTTCTTCACATGATCTCTCCGTGAGACTCCCTTGGGCTTCTTTACACCGAGGCTGGATCGCAAGAGCAAAGCTCCAGCCTGTAAGCACTGTTTACATCATGTTTGCTAACGTCCCATTGACTAAACTCAGTCAGCCTGGCCCAAGACTAGAGTCAATATGGGAGGGACGGACTACACGAGGTATGACTATCAAGAGGTGTGGTTCATTGCAGCCACCAAAATAAGTCTCTACCACATCCAGTTTCCAAACCCCTACTGTCTGGAAAACATCTTCACTTGGATGTCACTCTCAGTTTGAACGTAGCTAATTCACTTCCAATTGAATATAGGCAATTCGTTGTTCTCATTGATGAGCATGGAGCTGGTGCTGGATCATAACAGACAGCCTCATTTTGTCAGCTTTCCTCCCAGATTATTCTGTCAGTTTTCTTCCAAGTTAAAAACCTAAATGCAACTCCCCCCTCACCTTTTTATTTATTTATTTTTAACCAAAATCTAGATTTCGTGAAACCTTGGCATTTATTCCTTTGTTTTCCACCCTCACTGCCACCATTGAAGTCCAAATCCTTATTGTCTTGCATGTGAACAACTGCAGTAACCTTTCAGTTAGGTTTACTTTAAACATCATTTTCAGTTTGATGCCTTTCTTTTCAAGAACCTGCAGTATATTTGTTGTTCTTACTGAATCAAACTTGCTTGTTTTTCCAGTGCCCTTATTTATCTTATACAACTCTTCTTTTCCACTGTTGTATATCGTCCACCCTTCAGAATCAGAGAATGAGGAGGGAAGGTACTTAATGAAAGAGTTTAAGTCCATCTACATTATAAATATCTTTGAACACAGAGAGGAATAGAGGAGGTGATGAGGCCGAGCAAAAATCCTGAAGGTAAAATGTGAAGTGGAAGGGATTTTACTGTTGCTGTTTGTGTTTTTGAGAATTAGGTAAGAATTACAGGAGGAAACTAGGTATTTCAGGGGGTTGGAAATTAGTTCCGTTTTAATGGAATGCCTTAAGTTTCAGAAGTCTTGAACTGTCTCGTCCTTCATTGCACTGCTCCTGGCTCAGTTGGGTTTCACATCCGCATAGTCTGTCTTACTGTTGTCAGAGGCGCCTGGTGTATGTTCTGATGTGGTGCTTGGCCCACACTGAGTGCCTCATGAATGTTTGGATGAAAAATATAAGCAGAACTTAGTCAGACTTTTTATAAAGTAAAATGGGCAATATCCACAAATTATAAGGAAAGGATGTAGTTCTCTTATATTAAATGGACAGAGATCCAGGAGGCAGTTCTGTAAATTATGTTCACCACTGAAAGCAGACGTCTGTTAGTTAAGCACTCAGTGCATGTGCTCTGGACACTGACTGAGGCTGGGGTGAGTGAGGCTTAGCTAGTTATGCTGCACGATGAGAGCGCCCATGTCTTCTGTAGATTGGCATAGAAAATGTGTCAGGAATGTGGGAAGAGAGACCTGTTACTTTTTTTTTTTTTTTTCTTTTTTGGACCTATAAGCTTTTTGAATTAGATAACATTTTAAAAATAGGATATAGAAAGCATAACCTCCTGTTCATACGAGGGAACAGCATTATAAAGTGATAAACACAGAAAGGCATGAACCTAAGGAATTGAACAAGCATATTTAGTTAATCCTGGACATTATTTTGATAGTTCATTTTTATTCCAAAGGCATCAAATTTTTTGTGAAATCAGTGATAGTTTTTAACCTCAGTAATTGAGACTTTGTGTAAGGAAATGGACAATGTTTTGAAGAATCTCTTCCACTCCACCAGCTTTCAACCACAGTTTCAAATACACTATTTTAAAGAACTTAACTCCAGAGTAGTCCACTTAACTTTATTAACTTGGACTTCAAGGCAGCTGCATTCTTTGGGGTGGAGCCATGCTCTTCTTTCACTATGACCCTGTTTTATTCCTTTAACTTCTCATCACAGCTGAAGAAGGGGCCCTATTTCTTCCTGGAGACTTAGAGGCCAAGGAGCTGTTTCCAGCTTCCTCCTGAGTCCGCCCAGCGTGTCATGCAGGGGCTGCAGGGGCGAGCTGTCCTTGGGAGGGCCTCCTCAGAAGTTCTGGGGATGGGCCTCGAGCTCTTGGCTGCAGTCAGGGTTTTCCAAAGTGGAGGCCGCAGTAACGCTCGTCATTGACTGAGAGACGTGCCGCCTCGGCTATTTTCATGAGGGTCAAATAAAACTCTCTTGTCTTCAGCCTGCTTTGAAAGGTGTTTTCCTAATGATTTTACCAGTCAAACAGAATGACTGTGTGGGAGAGTGTAGTTAAAGAGCTGGAACACTCCGGGCCACTTCCCTTCTCCACCCAGTGCCCCTGCTTGCCTTTCCCCTCGAAGCTCCTCCTTTCCCAGGCACACACTCGCTGCTCTGTTTTCTGTTCTGGAACTGCCTGAATTGTGAGATTTTTGAGGAACTCCTCAATCCAGAAAGAAGTGCCAGGAACACAAACAGCTAACTGGCATTCATCCCTAGGGGAGCTACATGACCAGCCAGGCTGGTCGCATTATCTCCATGGGGCATTTAGCTTTGAGAGAGACCTTGGTGCTCTCAAATCATCCTAGAAGCGTTTCCAAAAGGTAGAAAGAATTGCCAAGAAAAGGCTGTAATCAGGAGGTGCTGTATCTTTTGGGTATGTTGGACTGGTTGCAGAAATACTGGCTGGAGGCAGTGTATATTTTTGCTGTTTATCTTCATCTGATCTGCTTGTGATTTATTTCAGGGAACTCTGGCCAGGTTAATAAACCTTTGAAATGGATTTCTGATTGGTGATCCATAAGCCAAAATGCGACCTCAGCAAAGTGTGTGTGTTTGCATGTGTGCGTGCACGCTCTTGGCTGGTGCTGAGTAGTGGCTGGCCTATCAGTTGGGGTGTACGTCCTGTGATGTATCATGGTCCCCACATTCCCTTCTCCTCCTGGTCTTATCACCAGGCTGCTTGCCTCTTGTCTGTTATACAGTCCCTGCCGGCTTTTGAGTCTGATGCCCTGCTTTTAGTACAAGTGTTTTCAGTGGTCCTCGAATGCTGAACCCCATTTATTCTGAGACAAACCAAAGGAGCTGATAAAGATTTTTCAAGAAAATTTAGAAACATCAACTGTTATTTTTCAGTGAAAATATTTCTCAGCTTCTAGCAGGCTGCCCTTGACTGAAGGTCTGTCTGGCTTGCAACAGCTTGGCCCACGTTAGGCTGTTGACTTCCTCAGGGGCCTTTCTGCCACCGTCCGCTCAGACAACACAGCAGCAGTTCTGAAACCCGGTGCTTCCTGCAGCCTTGGAAGGCTGCTGCTGGAAGATGCCTCCTCATAAGTGGTACAGATACCTGCTCTAAGAGCTGACGCGCATCCTGTTTATTCAGCAAACACTGTAGGAAATGCGAAGAAATGTGAAGTGCCCACACGTTCCGGGGTCACCAGGGCAGTTCTTAGTGTTCTGTTACTGATGGAAAATGTAAAGATCTACAACAATCTGCTATCTGATGCATACAAAATTTTTCAGTCTTTTTTTTAACATAACCACCTTCCACCATCTATCTTTTTTAATTTGGCTCCTTTGTTATTCAGCAGCTTAGCACCAGCTACACGATAGTATATATATGTCAATGTTGCTTTCTCAGTTCGTCCTACCTTTACCGTCCCCTGCTGTGTCCATAGATCCATTCTCTAGTGGGTTCATCAGTACCATTTTTCTAGATGCCACATGTATGCTTTAATATATGATACTTGTTTTTCTCTTTCTGACTGACTTTGTATAAGAGACTCTAGGTTCATCACCACCTACCTTTTAAATATGGCAACAAAGAGGTAGCAGAAGTGATATTTGGACTTCATTCTTCCTTCCTCTATCCCGTTCCTTTACCATCTAGTGGAAATACTGAGACACTGTGAATAGAGAATGGAAAAAATTGAGAATCTATGGGGACAGAAGAGCCCATAGACCATGTAATGAGCCTCTGTATAATTGAGAATTTGATAGAATAAGCCATCAAAAAATTTTCAGGTAGTGTTTCGTTTTGGAATCATTTCGTATTTCCCCATGATTATGAGAGTAAAATCATTAAAATGTGATGTTAACCGAAACTTTGCATCAGATTTTTTATACTGTATTGCATTGTGTTTTATTCCATGTGCCTAGATACAACTGAGATCATGGTGATCAACGAGTTGTAGAATAGAAAACTCTACTGCTGCTGCTGCTAAGTCGCTTCAGTCGTGTCCGACTCTGTGCGACCCCATAGACGGCAGCCCACCAGGCTCCCCCGTCCCTGGGATTCTCCAGGCAAGAACACTGGAGTGGGTTGCCATTTCCTTCTCCAATGCATGAAAGTGAAAAGTGAAAGTGAAGTCACTCAGTCATGTCCGACTCTTAGCAACCCTATGGACTGCAGCCCACCAGGCTCCTCCATCCATGGGATTTTCCAGGCAAGAGTACTGGAGTGGAGTGCCATTGCCTTCTCCGATGGAAAACTCTAGAGGCGTGTGTACACTGGAGCCTGATTATTTGGTTTATGGGCTATTCTACCTATGGGTTCTCAATTCTATCCATTTCTATTCACTAAGGAAATGGAAGTTATAGTAAAAATAATATCTAGAGTCTGTCTTCTTCACATTACTTGGCTTTTTTCTTTCTCAAATAATTTTGTCTCTTAAAGCACATAATCAAATATTAATTATTAAATAAGACAACATTTTGAATTAGTTGGCTGACATTTTTTAAATGAAAAAATTTGAGATAATTTTAGATTCACTTACAATAGTAAGAAGTAACACAGAGATTCTGTGTCCCCTTTGCCTGGTCTTCCCCAGTTGTAACATCTTATAGTGCCTTTCACAGTTTCACACCAGGATGTTGACATCAACACAGCCAAGACACAGAACATTTTCCTCATCACAGGTATTCCTCAGGCTGCCCTTTTATAGCCACAGTCAGTTCCCCAAGCCCACCTCTGGCAACTGCCAGTCTCTTCTCCATTTCTATAACTTTGTGGGCAGCTTATTTTTAGAAACATTTCTCCAATAGTTGGCCTCTGGGAAGAAAGTAGCCATTAACACTTACAGAGCAGATGAATTTTGTAGGTGGAAGCCGGTAGTTATGCACACATACTCAGTGCTGACTTGGGGTGCTCTGCCAGGAGACAGTGTGGGGTCCCCAACTGCAGATTACTGAGGTGTCAGAACTGAAACTATTCTTGCCAGAAAATGCCTCTGCCAACGGCTGTCAGAATTTTCCCTCCTGAATTACACACCTCCACAAAGCAGGCCAAGAAATGACTTGGGTGGCAAGCATTTCTAGCCTCTGTCTGACACTAGAATAGTCACATACTGTCTGGGATCCCTAGTAGCTATGGAAAGGGTGAGGGAAGGTATTTTTTGTCAGTTTGTGATTATCTGCTGATGAGGGAACTCTTTCCTTTTCTTTCTGTCTTTGTAGTTACCTTTGCTACTTTGAAGCTCTGCATTAACCCTGTATTGCACTTGGAGCTTCTGGAATGCCTCAAGGTGCTAAATTGTCTTTCCCTCTTCCTTCTTGTCAGTCTGACTTCATTATCTGATGCCACTAGCAAAGTAAAAGCCATGGTGTGTGTTAGTCACTTGGTCTTGTCTGTCTGTTTGCTACCTCATGGACTGCAGGTCATCAGACTCCTCTGTTCATGGAATTCTCCAGACAAGAATATTGGAGTGGGTTGCCATTCCCTACTCCAGGGGATCTTCCTGAGCCATTGTGGGCAGATTCTTTGCCGTCTGAACCACCATTATTGTTGTTCAGTTGCCAAGTTGTGTCTGACTCTCTGCGACCCCATGAACTGCAGCACTCCAGGCTTCCGTTCTTCACTATCTGAGTTTGCTCAAACTCGTGTCCATTGAGTCAGTGTTGCCATTCAGCCATCTTATCCTCTGTCATCCCCTTCACCTCTTGCCCTCAGACTTTCCCAGCATCAGGGTCTTTGCTAGTGAATTGGCTTTTCACATCAGGTGGCCAAAGTATTGGAGCTTCAGCATCAGTCTTTCTAATACTCAGGGTTGATATCCTTTAGGATTGACTGGCTTGATCTCCTTGCAGTCCAAGGGATTCTCAAGAGTCTTCTCCAGCACCACAGTTCAAAAGCATCAATTCTTCCATGTTCAACCTTCTTTATGGTCCAACTCTCACATCCATTATGTGACTACTGGAAAAACCATAGCTTTGACTATATATATAGACCTCTGTCGGAAAAGTGTTGTCTCTGCTTTTTAATACACTCTCTAGGTTTGTCATAGCTTTTCTTCCAAGGAGCAAATGTCTTTTAATTTCACGGCTATAGCCACCATTGCCGTTGTGTTATTAGAAGAATCTAGAATCATCTAATGTCTGCAGCTGTTTGGACCTGTGTTACTTTTGCTCTTACCTGTAGCTCAGGTAGCTGAAACACTCACTCTAGGACATGAAATAGGAGATCCAGTAGATACTGGAAGAAATTGATTTTTATAAGTTTTTATGGATTGGAATTGCTTGAAACAGCCCTGTCTTTGGCATAAATCAGCTGTACGGTAAAATTTTTTATTGCAGGAATTAAATGATATGGTTTAAGACATAATGGCAAATTTGATGTTTCGGACATATTACACTTTAATTGTTTTATATATTTTGTCATCATTGGTAGTCTTAAGTCTCATAATGAAAACAATTTCTACTTTGTAGCTATAAGACTTGATACAGAGAAAGATTTAATTGACTCGTAAAGCCATGTCCTGACTGAGTAGCAAAGAAAGAAGTCATGGATTTCTAAGGTCCTTCCCTTCCTTCCTATTTTTGTTATGCTAATTTTAACCTTCTTTGAAAACTGAAGAGTTGCTAAGAATTTCAATGAACTGTGTGTCTAATAATGTTCCTGTTTATAAACTTAAGTAGCCAGTTGAGTTGTGAAGAGAATGGGATGTATGGGTTCCCCCGCCCCGCCCCGGGATGATATACAAAAGGAAATGATTAAAAAAAAAAATGAACGATTAATGAGAGAGTCAGTGTGAAGCTCATTAGTTAGATTTGTGTTTTGTCCACACACAAAAAGGAATAGTTGAATAAATTTAGGTTGCTGATCTTTGTTATCTGACTGCTACCCTCTGGTATTCCAGTCATATATGGAGATTTAAAGGTTTTCATTTTCAGGAAGTGTTTCGTTACATGGACTCCTCTGTCAGTCATCTGTGCATTAGAAAGTTTTTAGTGCGGTCTTCAGCATTAAACTGGATGATTTTTGATGTAATAAACCAGTGGGTTATGCCTTGGAATTTAGTTATTAGTTACTCATGAATTACAGTTCCAAGGAGACAACTGAACCTCATTTTTAACTGAAAAATATTTTATTGTAAAGCTAACACACTTTATCATCAAGTTTTAAATTTATGTTGGTTTTGAATGAGTAAGGAAGGAATTAATATGTGTGCGATGTTCTAAGAGGAGGATGTCAGGAATATGAGTACTGTCAGCTGTAGACCTATATAGTGATCCTTGAAATACAGTATTAGACAACTGCTTTCTGATGATTTTTGTGTACTAAATTACAAATTTCACTTTGCTTTGACTTCAGATTTAAATGAGAAGTAATATTAATGTTGGACCAACTAAAGAACACCATGCATTTGCCACCAGAATGTAAGTTGCGTGAGGGCAGACACTTTGTAGTTCTTGGTTCCTGTTGTATTTCTAGCTCCTAGAACAGTTTCTGACACATGAGGCAAGTGTGATACCATTTTGTTGAATGAATGAATAAATATTAAACACAGGACAATAGGTTGAGAAATTGTATAAGGCCTGTGTTTTCTTTGCAGTAAGTACCTTTTAGTTTACTTCCCTTGAGAATAGTGAAACTATAAATTTATTTGCTATAGAAGTCAGCCTATGGTAGGGCGTTATATGCAGCATAAATGACATATTTGTGAAAGGTGCCCCATCTACACACTTTGTAGATCCTACCCTTTCCTAGATATTCTAGATAAAGTTTCCTAAAAAATTATACAATTCTTTGAATTTCAAAACAAAGCAATACAAAGAAGCAGGTGTAAAATAGGGGGCCAACATCTCTGATGATTACTATGTACTAAAACTTTATATGGGGAGAGATCTAATATCTAATCTTCACTGTATAACCTTGTGCACTAGTAGTTATTTTCAATTGTGCAAGTGAAGAGGTCAGCTCAACTGGTAAGTGGGGAAGCCTGATGAGTCCAATTCTGTCTGCCTCCAAAATCCATGCATTTGACACTGTGGTTTTTTTTTTTTTTTTTTTTTTTTACTACAGTCTAATTTCTGAGGTTTATTTCAGCCAAACTTCTTGAAGTTTTCTGCATTCACTGTTCTCAAAGTCTGAATAACCCAGTGACGACTACTCAGTTTGCATCACCTCACTTCTTTCGTGCCATTTGACAGTGAAGGGCTTTTCAGAGGTCCCACTTAAGATTTCTGTCTTCACTTGGTTTTTACTCTCCCCTAGTTTCCTACTTCTGACAACTCTCTTGGGGGCTCATTAAATGTATTGACTATTTGGCAGGAAAGTGATATCTTAGCTATATTGAGTCTTTCCATTGGTAAGCATACATAGCTCCCCTTTTAAGTCTTTTCAAAATGACTTTCAATAAACTTTTATAACTTTCTTTATAAAAGTCCTTGGTACCTGTAGTTATTATCTCAAATGGTATCTTTTTTTTTTTTAATTACATGTTCCAATAGTTTGTTGTGGGTTACAAAACTCCATTGATTTTTGAATATTGTTGTATCAGTTTATCAGGCAACCTTTATAAGTATTCCCAATAGTTTGTTTGTATTTTGACTTTCAAAAAACTTTCTATTTAGCAGTAATTATAGAAGATTTGTTGAAGAGTTGCAGGGGTTTTACAAGTTCCTCTATGCCTTTACCCAGCCTTCCCTGAAGTTAACTTCTTACATAACTTACACAGAAGTGTGGCACTTTACTTAAAAAAAAGCTGATACTGGTACATTACTGTTTGCGGACTTCATTTAGATTTCACTTTTCCCACTAACATCCTTTTTCTGTTTCAGAATCTAATCCAGAATATTATGTTGCATTTAGTGTCTTAATTTTAATGCAGAATATTATACTACTTGGAAAGAATAACAATTTTGTGTCTTGGTTTCCAAATCTCTGTATGCATATGTATGTGTGTGTGTGTGTGTGGTGGTGGTATAGGGATTAGGTATGTGTATAGTACATACCCTCACAGGCTGGTTTGGACTGTGTGTTTGTAGTATAGGTAGGTACTAGGTGTGTATACAGTACATACCCTTACAGGCTGGCTGAGAGAGTGTGTGTGTGTGGTGTAGGTAGGTATTAGGTACGTGTATAATACATACCCTCACAGGCTGGCATGGACTGACCACTCTTCCAGGCTCTACACCCCGTACTCCTCCTGTAAATGGTGCTCCCCAGAATTCCGTCCTTTGCCCTTTAATTCACGCCTGCAGTGTGTACACTGTTCTGGATCTCATTTTAGTCTTCCTGTGTGGGTTTGGAGCAGCCTGTGCATACAAGATAGCCACTGTTTGCTATGATTAACCAGATCTTTATTCTAGCAGATTTCTTCTTTGAGATCCATATTCACAGAGCTGACTATCTTTTGGATGCCTGTGTCTGCATTTTCCAGAGACTTCCAGTATTATCTTAAGGGAACATAGCTAATCATCTTGCCAACTTGTCTCTTCCTTTTGTATATCCCACCTCAACAAGGAGAAACAGTTCTTTCCTTCCTTGTCTGTGTCCTTACCTCCATTATCTCCATTCCTCTCAGATCTATTTTTCCTTCATCTCTCACATATTTATCAACTTCTCTCTATCCAATTTCATGCAAAGCACTCATTCTTTCATCCTTTTTCAAGTTCCTTAACACAGTATTCAGAGCCTCTGGCCTCACCCTGTCCCATGACGCCCTCTCCCACACCGCACACAGCACCCTCACTGTGCTGGCCATACCCATGAGCCTGACGTTTGCGGCTGTGCCATGCGCTCTTTCTCCTTTGCATGTGCTGTCACGATGCTTTTGTTGTTCCTGCTCTTCCTGACAACCCCTGCTAATTCTGTGGGTCTCCATTCAGTTGTCACTGCTTTAGGAAGCCTCTCCTCTCCAAGCTGGGTTAGGTGTACCTTCTGAGTGCTCTTGGGTAGCTTGTGTGAATTCCTCTCATGGCACTTACAGTACTGACCTTGTTTAGTTACCTGCATCATCTCTCTTCTTGACAATACTGTATGTTAAGGTCAAAGACTCATGTATTTCTCTCTGTGCTTCCTATTGCTCTGCACAGTACCTGGTACATAGCTGTTACTAACGTTTATTGAATGAATAAATGTATTCCCTGTTCTAGGAAACACTGTCTTGTCTGTTTCCAAAAACCATATTCTTTTACCAGGGACAAACCTCTCTAAACGTCAGCTTCTTTATTTATATATGAGTAGGGTGCACTGCTGGAGAAGGCAATGGCACCCCACTCCAGTACTCTTGCCTGGAAAATCCCATGGACAGAGGATACTGGTGGGCTGCAGTCCATGGGGTCGCAAAGGGTTGGACACGACTGAGTGACTTCACTTTCACGCATTGGAGAAGGAAATGGCAACCCACTCCAGTGTTCTTGCCTGGAGAATCCCAGGGACGGGGGAGCCTGGTGGGCTGCCGTCTATGGGGTCGCAGACAGTTGGACACGACTGAAGCGACTTAGCAGGAGCAGCAGCAGGGTGCACTGCATGACCTCTAAGTCCTTTATAGCTCTAACAAGTTAGTATTTATGATTTTAAGATTTATCATCCTTTGAGCCTATTCAAAAGAAAATGATACAAATTCCAAAAAAGGAGTTGCAAAATGTTTTGAGCCATAATAGTCACATTGAAATAATCCTTTGGCTGGCTTTTTGATTATACTGTGTAACTAAATGTGTCAGATGTTAATGGTCTGAGCACTTGAACATTTGAGTAGTTTACTTACTGTAATCAGAGTTTCTGTTTCTTTGCTTACCTATCAAAATCATTTTAGAAAGACCATGTAAATTCTCCTTTGCTAAAGACTGTCAAGTAAAAAGTAGACAACTGTTTATGGATATTGTAAATGGGATTTAAGATGTAACTGTATTATGATGGGACCAAGTGATGACTAGTGAAGTGTGTGTGTGAAAGTCGCTCAGTCGTGTCCAACTCTTTGTGACCCCACAGACTATACAATCCATGGAATTCTCCAGGCCAGAATACTGGAGTGGGTAGCCTTTCCCTTCTCCAGGGGATCTTCCCCAACCCAGGGATTGAATCCAGGTCTCCCGCATTGCAGGCAGTTTCTTTACCAGCTGAGCCACAATGGAAGCTTCCCTAATGATAAGGTTCTTCAATTTGGTGCTTTACAGCTTTTGTTTTTATGTTACAGCGGAGGGGAAAAAAGTTGAATTTTAAGCTTGGATAACACACTATTTTTCCAAGTTTGTCTCTTATTGGACTTAAATATCAACATTAGAAAGCCATGAGAAGTCTTACGTTTATCAAAATTGTTGACTTCTGTGCATCCCAAACCTGAACATAGATTGGTGGTCTCCAGCATGCTGAAAAGACCTGGGCTATATCAGGGTTCAGAGGTCCAATTTAGGAAGAAAGGTTTTCTATTGTAGACTGTTTTAAAGAACTTTCAAAATGTAAAATATAATGTAGATACAGGAAACCATATCAAACAAATTCATACATTAATGGGTTATTACTAGGTGAACATTCTTATAATCACCACTACAGAACTTTGCCAGCCACCCCAGATGCCTCTCTGTGTCTACCGCCTCTCCAATAAAGTACACAGATTTCTAAATACTTTGAATTTCTTAGTAGTTTCATCACAGTGATAGGCATCCTTAAATATTCTAGTTTAGTTTTGCTTTTTAAAGTATGAGCTTTAGGCCTCTTTTAGTCTCAGGTCCCCCTTCCATCTTTTTTTCCTCCATAGTAATTGATTGATTGTTGAGGAAACTACATTATTTGACCTGCGAGGTTTCTCAGTCTGGATTATGCCTGTTGCTCGAGCTATCTCAGACGTGGCTGTTTAAGCTTTGTGGCTATCTCCTGCCTCAATCCTGAAATGACAGTCTGCTTGGAATATCATTTCTTTTAATCTCCCTACCCTGTACCTTGTTTATGATATTATCTCCTACATATCTTTCAAACCTTAGTTCAAATCTCATCTCTCCTAGAAAGATTCTCGGATTTTTTCATCTGGTAATATATGTCATTTTCCGTAATCTCATAGCACCTGTATAATACTCATGTACAATACCAAGAACATTACAGCAATGAGTTCCTTTATCCATTTTTCTTTTGTGTGAGATGCTTTCAACTCACCAGATGTTCACAAGGTATTTCTATGCACCTGGCATGGGATAGAGACAGATGAAGTATAGTTCCCTTTTGGATGATATACTTGTTACATCTCTTTAATTGAGATACTTCCTCTTCCTCTTGTTACTCGTAAATGCAGTTATTTTCAGTCATGTTTAATATGGCATACACTTGGTATTTTACACAGCATATAAAAATTGGCTCACAATGGATCAAAACCTAAATATACAAGGTAAAACTAAAACACTTAAGAGAAAAGAATAGGCATAAGTCTTCATGACCCTAGGTTAGGCAATAGTGTCTCCGATATGACAAGCAATGAAAGAACAAAATCAATACACTGGATTTCATGAAAATTAAAAAATGTTTATGCATCAAAGGATAACATCAAGAAAGTGAAAAGAACCCACAGCATGGAAGAATATATTTACTTGCAAGTCAGATATCTGATTAGGGCTTGAATCTAGAACATATACAACTCAATGTGAAAAAGTCTTCTTAAAAATTGAGCCAAGGATCTGAATAGACATTTCTCTAAAGATACACAAATAGCCAATAAACACATGAAAAGATATTCAGCATCAGAAAAATACAAATGAAAACTAAGAGATAACAACTCTATACCCAATCAAAATGACTATAATTAGGAAAACAGAACAAAAACCCAGGACTATAAAAAAAGTGGCCTGGATGTGGAGGAACTGGACCCCTTAATTTCTTTTGGGAATGTAAAATGGTTGCTTTGGAAAACAATATGACAGTTTCTCAAATGATTAAACATGGTACCATATTTACTTTTCAGTATATGCCCAAGAGAAATGAAAATGTGTCTATACAAAATCTTGTACAGGAATGTTTGTAGCAGCATTATTCATAACAGCCAAAAACTGGAAACTAACTAAATGTCTATCAAACTGGGTGGGTAAATCAAATGTGGTCTATTCAATGGAATGTTGCTGCTGCTGCTGCTAAGTCACTTCAGTTGTGTCCGACTCTGTGCGACCCCATAGACGGCAGACCACCAGGCTCCCCCGTCCCTGAGATTCTCCAGGCAAGAACACTGGAGTGGGTTGTCATTTTCTTCTCCAGTGCATGAAAGTGAAAAGTGAAAGTGAAGTCGCTCAGTTGTGTCTGACTCTTCGTGACCCCATGGACTGCAGCCTACCAGGCTCCTCCATCCATGGGCTTTTCCAGGCAAGAGTCCTGGAGTGGGGTGCCATTGCCTTCTCTCCAATGGAATGTTACTTGGCACTAAAAAAGAATGAAGTGCTGATTCATGGCCATAACGTGAGTGAAACTTGAAAACATGCTAAGTGAAGGAGGTCAGTCACAAAAGACCACATATTGTATGACCACATTTACATGAAATATCCAGAATAGGCACATCTATAGAGATAGGAGGTGGATTAGTGGCAGCCTAGAGTTGGGATGGTGCTACTGGGAACATAGGAGGTGTGGGATGAAGATGTTCTAAAACTGATTGTGGTGTTGGCTGCACAACCTTGTGACTGTATTAAAAACCATGGAATCATGAATACTTTACATGAATTGTATCATACATGAATTGTATCTTGACTTAAGAAACAAAAGTACCAGGGGCACCAACAGTTTAGTACAAGAGCCATTGACAGTACTTAAACATCATGATAACTCTAGAAAAAGAACTTCTAAGCTGGAGTTAACTGATATGAACAATTCAAGTCAGCTAGGCAAATAAGCATAGGATTGCTTACCATGCTGGCAGTTTTTTTTTGTTTTTTTTTAAGCATAGTTTTCAAATGACGATGTTAAGAGAATAAAGTCTCAGGTAAATGAAACCTACCTGATCTCAAAAGGAAAAAATGTCAGATCAGGTTAGTTGACGATGTTATTCTTATATTCCATATACTTACCGATTTGTCAATTTTTGCTTCAGACAATTCAATTCTGTTTTTTTCCTTGAGGTATCTCTCATGATTACGAAATAACTTTGCTCATATCTAGTCACACTAGTTGCCTTGGAGTCCACATCAGATACTAATATAGCCATACCAGCATTCTTAATAATTCGGGTGTGCAACTGACGTATTTTCCTGCATTATTTTCAATTTGCTCATATCTTTGTATTTAAAGTGCTTTTCTTGTAAGCAACATAGTTGGGTTTTGCCTTTTATCTTGTTGACAGTTTTTTCACCTTTAAAAAGTGACGTATCTAGTTCCTTTATATTTAGTTTAATTATTGATATGTTTGGGTTTAATTTGCCATCTTGGAATCTGTTTTCCCCGTTTGTTCTTGGTCCTTTTGTTTCTCTTTTCCTGCCTTCTTTTGGGTTGTAGTTTTCCATATTCCATTTTTCTGAGACAAAAATGGCCCAGCTGTTAACTATTGGGGTAGTTCAGGAGTTAACTTTGCTCTTGAACTCTACCTTGTCTTTTCAGATCTCTCTTCATCCTCCTTTTCACTTGGTGAAGGCTCAGTGCTTCTCGGGGGCTCTCAGCTCTGTTCTGCTTCCATCCTTCAGTGGATAGCTGCTTTGCACTCAGCAAAGCCTAGGTGATTCAGAAGGATCTGAGGCCCTTCTGTTCTGTCTTCTGCCTGTCGGGTGTGATGGTTGTACACTAGGTGCAAGCTCTGTAGGAGAGAACTGGCAGGTGGGTATGGAATTGCTCTTTGATATCAGCAGCTATTAAAAGTCTGTAAAAGTTCAGCTGGTTTATTCATACTCTCCATTTTGGCAAGATGATTCTTCTTCCTGTTAAAATGAAAGCAGGTCATTTCTGTTTTGGGGGAAGGGACCCCAAATGTGGAATTCTTTAAGTGAAATTGTGTTTGTTTAGATCTCTTTATACCTCAGATCTGATGGGTTTTTAAAGAAAATCTAGGATTTTGTGGATTATCCAGCTTCTTGTTGATTTAAGCTCTGGTTCCTGTCTATATTTTTATGGTTATATGGTAATAAACACTTTTCAGGCACTGACAGTTTACTTTTTAGTGGCTTATCAAATAATGGTATCCAAATGTGAATTCCCACGGAACCTATGAAAGGCCAATGAATAAATGAATGACATTTACTTTTGCTTCTGAGTCACTGGTATTGACCACACATTAATATCCATCATCTGCCTTATGAACAGTAATTATACATTTACAAAATGGTGGGCTAGAGCTAGGCTAGTTTATTGATAAAGTGCCAGAAAAAAGTATAGTGATGGACTGTGCAGTCATGAGCATTTATACAACATCATGAGTTAAAAAGAGATGCTCATGTATCATATATGACTTAAGGATCTAATCATTAATAGAATTTTGCTTATATTTGTCAAAAATCTTATTTTCTACATTTTTCCATAATGTTGTGAAAGACTTTGTTTTCATGACTTGCCTATATTCCTTTTACTTTGTATCTTATTTATTTATTTATATTTTACTTTGTATCTTTTAAGATTCTGCAGAAGAATTTCACCTGAAGTGACTGGTACATTGAGAATCAGACATAAAATTAAAATATCCAATAAATGTCATTTTTACTTGATTCCCTTTGTGGTAATTTATAATGCAGGTTATGAGAAGCACAGTTCTGAGAATGCTGACAGTAAAGAGTTAATTTGACTTACCAAGAATTTCTTAAATTTAACTGGCCCCAGAACCTGTTTTTTTAAGTAATCTCTGTTAGTCAAAATACATTTTGGAGAATGCTGCCTCTGAATAGCAAAAGAGAAATTTTAAACTTAATTTTCATTGAGTTGAATAGATGATTATTTGTCCATCTAGCATTATCATGCTTATGTAATATCTGTTTTTTTCTGATGATCTGTTTAATATTGACAATGTAGTGTAACACAGAGGTCATCCTCTTCAGGATCTTATAGTCTGAAAATCTTCATCACACCATATAAGCAAATTAAATGCAAACATTATTTTTTTTCAAATATCTAGTTGAAAAACAAAATCCATATATCAAAATATGTCCATAAAGAAAGATGAATACATTTGGCATTGTATTGAAGGGAAAGCTAGAAATAAGAAACCAAAGGAAATATAAACCAAAAGATAATAGTGAGCAATTATATTTTATTTGTGAAAAACAGGTTAAAAATAGCTTTTAAAGAATTTAAACAGTAGTGTGAAAATTCTAATTGGTTTATATATTTATGTACCCTTCAAATATGTACACTCAAAAAAAAAAACTAGTTAACAAGGCCAAGTAGAGGTAATTACCTATTCAACAAGAGAAATTCTCCATCTCTCCTTCTTATCAGCTGACACTGGAGTGAGAAGGGAGTCTGGAGGCACTTGTGCTCTAGTGGGTCATTCGCTCTAATAGAATTTAGTTGATGTTTCACCTCGGCCCCCAGCTCCTTGCCAGAGTGGACTAGCTGGTTGCCTGCGTGTTTCGTCTTTTCCCTGTATGTTGCATAAATGTGTTGTGTAGATGCTTCATTTTCCTATGATGCTACAGAGGTAATTTTCTCTGTTACTTACAGTCAAACTACAACTTCAAGCAGAAGAGAGAGGGGTTGTGTCTATCAAAGGAGTGTGTGCAAACCGTTACCTTGCTATGAAAGAAGATGGAAGATTACTAGCTTCCGTAAGTAATGCTTTCTGTATTTATATATATTTTTAAAATTTAAATTTATTTATTTTAATTGGAGGCTAATTACAGTATTGTATTGGTTTTTTCTTTAAGTGTGAATTTACTAGTTTTGGTATTTATTAAATTTTTGTTAAGGTTTTGCAAATATTATACCACTTAATCTTCACATTCATATAAATAGAGAGTATTATACTCTTATTTCACAGATGCAAAAACTATAGTTCTGAAGGAGCAATAAAGCAACCAAGAAAACACAGCTCATGTGAGGCAGAGCCTGGAGGGCATGCCAGGTGGTCTTGACTGTCTTGACTCCCGAGTAGGCACTCTAATTCACTGCATTTTGCTGCAAAGCTATTAAACTTTAGTTATAAAAATATATTGTGCAGTTGTCTGAAGAGCATTGGGATGGACATATAGAATTTTGGGTATGAGTTTTTAAAGCTTCTTTAAAAATTGACATACAAAACACTATAGAATATTCTTTGCCAATTCCATGTACTGTAGCCTACCAGGCTCCTCTGTCCATGGAATTTTCCAGGCAAGGGTACTGGAGTGGGTTGCCATTTCCTTCTCCAGGGGATCTTCCCAACTCGGGGATTGAACCCAGGTCTCCTGCAATGCAGGCAGACACTACCCTCTGTGCCACCAGGAAAGCCTGTGGACTCCTCACCTAGGTACAAATGCTTGCTCTGACACTTATTAGCTGTGTGTTCCTGGGCAAACTATTCTGAGTTCATTCCCTTATCTATAACGTAGAGACAATAATGATCCTATCTCAATTTTTGTGCAGATTAGTTTATATCAAGTGCCAAAATCAGGGTCTCTTATACATAGTAGGTGCTCAAATTTTTTACCTCCTACTCCTGTTCTCATTTATATATAAGCTCATTTATGAGCAGAGACTTTTAACTTTTTATCACTGCCACTCCAAGGTCCTCACTCTTGGTTAGTATCTTCTCCACTAATGCAGGTTCTCTGTCAACTTCCACCATTATAATTACAACTGGGATGGCAAGTGTGTTGACCAGACTGCATGGGGAGTGAATGATGCAGGGAAACAGAGCAGTATAATAGACACAGACCCTCCTTGTGTCATTGCGGGAGTAGAAAAGACATGTATCTAAAACTGTGTGTATGTACAAATCTCAGCCATGATACCAGTAGCAGTCAGAAGCTCTCTGTAACTTTCCTCACAGAAGGGATCTAACAATGCTGGTGTTTTGAGCTTATACAGATAGTTTTTGATTTTTTTTTTCTGAGTGAAGATCTTTGGATTTCTTTTTAATTAACTTAATGGTGTGTAGTTGACAATGTCACGTTAGTTTCTGCTGTACAGCAAAGTGAGTCAGTTATACATAATATATTCTTTTTAAGATTCTGTTCCCATATAGGTCATTAGGATTTGAGTAGAGCTCCCTGTGCTATACAGTAGGCCCTTACTAGTTACCTATTTTATATATGTGTATATGTCAGTTTCAATCTCCTGATTTATCCCTCCCTCCTGGGTAATTATCAGTTTGTTTTTTACATCTGTGACTATTTCTATTTTTAAAATAAATCCGTTTGTACCATTTCTTCAGATTCCACATATAAGCGATATCTTATGATATTTGTCTTTGATTTACTTTTCTCAGTATGACAATCTCTAGGTCCATTCATGTTGCTACAAATGGCATTATTTCATTTTTTTATGACTGAGTAATACTTCATTGTATATACATACCACATCTTCTTTATCCATTCCTCTGTTGATAGACATTTAGGTTGCTTCCATGTCCTGGCTATGTAAATAGTGCTGCAGCAAACACTGGAGTGGCGTGTATCTTTTTGAAATATGGTTTTCTCCAGATATATGCCTAGGAGTAAGATTGCTGGGTTATATGGTAACTATTTTTGGTTTTCTGAGAAGCCTTCATACTGTTCTCCATAACGACTGTACCAATTTACATTCCCACTAACAGTGTAGGAGGGTTCTCCTTTCTCCACACCTTCTTCAAGCATTTATTGTTTGTGGATTTTTTAATTACCGACCATTCTGACTGATGGGAGGTGATACCTTATTGCTCTAGTAATTAGTGATGTTGAATATCTTTTCATGTGCCTCTTGGTCATCTGTACATAATCTTTGGATTTCTGAAGGGACTGAAACATACTTACAGAGAAAAAGAATATTCACTGAGTGATCATATGATTAAGATATATTTATTATGATATTATGTTTGTGATTTTTGCAGGATAAAAGTCTAGTTGTAGTGGTGCTTTCTCTCTCCCTTTTTGTAACTAAATAAAAATTTAGAATGATCTTCAAGAATAGTCAGTGTCTTTTGAGTGTACTAGTGGCAGCCCACTCCAGTGCTCTTGCCTGGAAAATCCCATGGACGGAGGAGCCTGGTGGGCTGCAGTCCATGGGGTCGCTAAGAGTCGGACACGACTGAGTGACTTCACTTTCACTTTTCACTTTCATGCTTTGGAGAAGGAAATGGCAACCCACTCCAGTGTTCTTGCCTGGAGAATCCCAGGGACGGGGGAGCCTGGTGGGCTGCCGTCTATGGGGTCACACAGAGTCGGACACAACTGAAGCGACTTAGCAGCAGCAGCAGATACTATGCTAGGCATTAGGATTATAAAACTGAATGCAAAATGGCCTGTGCCTTTAATGAGTGGCAGTCCTGGGGAGGCAGAATTGTAATTAAGTATTTGTAGTAATGTGTAAGGGGATTGATATGTTCCTTTTCTATCTTGCATGCATGCATAGTAATATAGGAAAGGGAGTAAAATGTTTTGAGATAGGAAATAGTATAGGAAAGGAAGTGATTAAATGTGTCTAGATTGGGGAAGATGACCTGTAAGAGGACTGAATGGAGATTGGGTTATGGGTAATTTTAGGACATAGCACATGCAGAGACATGGATGCAGGAAGCTTACTAGGAGTCTCTCCAGAAGTATAGTTTACTACTGTGGGAGTGTAAGGTGCAAAGGCAGTACGAGGTAGAAGGGAAGAGATGTGGCTGGAGAGGCAAGTAAACTGTCTGCTGAGGTATCTAATGTGTCCTGTTGCAGTCAGCAGTGGGAAGCTGTGAAGTGTTTTAAGAAGACACATCAGATTTGAATTTGAGACAGTTCTCTTGCAGCAATGCAGAGGATGGATTGGAGGGGGCCAAGACTGGCGGAGACAGTTAGAAGGCTATGGGAATAGTCCAAGCAAGTGATAAGAACCTGGCAATAACAGGATGGAGCAATGAAGCTGATCAGGTTTAGGACTGGAATAAAGGAAAAAGTCAAAGATGACATCTGGGTTTCCAGTTTAGATGAAGAGGTAGAGGAGAAAGGGGTTAGAAGAAAAGAGCAAGTTCTAGGAAAAGGTAATACAGGTTCAAATTTAGTCTTATCTAGTTTGAGTTGTCTAAGGAAATTCAGGTGAAGATGTGTAACTTCATAGTTGGAATTATGGGTTTGGACTTTAGAGGAGAGGTCTGTGTTGACCTTGGTGTCATCAGTATATAGGTAGTGGATAAACAAGGGGAATGGATGAACTTTCCTAGGCAAAAAAAAAAAAAAAAAAATATATATATATATATATAGCAATGAAGACTACTTGCACGTCTTCCACTGTTCTTGCTACAAGCCTGTTGTCAACTCAAGGGATGATGTAATACTTGGGAATGTACTGAAGTAGCATGTTAAATATTTCCAGGACAGAGAATCTAAGGTTAACTCCAGTATTTTCACCTCGGGATGTGACAGACACACACATTGTGAATCACTTTGTCTTCTGTAATAGTGTTGATTTGGCTACCACCAGACAGTAATGGTGGTGGAGATAAGAAAGGAGATTACAACATTAGCTTCTGTCTTAACTATGGACAACACTAGTCAAAATTGTTTCAAAGCTCCAGACTTTGTTATGTCTGTCTCAGTGAGTGACTTCAGATTCTTACCCTGTGGTTTTCCATTATTGAGATTAGAAGATCCAATAACCTGGTAATCATGGTGTTCCTGTAAGATCATCACTGGAGGGGTTATTTATCTTGAGAACATAGGCTGGAACATAGGTTCATCTGTAATGATAAAAAGCTCTATAATTATCTAAAGTGATGATAACAAGCTATTCTACTTTATTTATGAAAACTTTCTTTTAAATTGAAGTTTAGTTGATTTCTAATGTTTTAGTTTCTGGTATACAGCAAAGTGACTCAGTTTTACACACACTGCACCTGGCAGTTTAGTCTTTGGGGTTGCAAGAATTGGACACTTCCTAGCGACTAAACCACCACCACATACATACACACATTTTTTTCACATTCATTTCCCTTATAGATTATATAAGACACTGAATATAGCTCTCTGTGCTATAAAGTAGACCTTTTTGTTTTTTTTTACATATAGTAGCTTGTATCTGGTAATCCCAAACTCCTTATTCTTCTTCCCCTTTGGTAAGCATTGGTTTGTTTTCTATGTCTATGGGTCTGTTTGTGTTTTGTAAATAAGTGGATTTGTATATTTTTCACATTCTACATATAAGTGATATGTGGTATTTCTCTTTTTCTGACAGACTTCACTCAGTATGATAATCTCTAGGTCCATCCATGTTGCTTCTATGACATTATTCTATTTTATGGCTGAGTACTATTCCCTTGGGTATATATACCACATCTTCTTCATCCATTCTGTTGATGGATATTTAGGTTGAGAAGCTACTCTACAGTGCATCTCTGAAACTACTGGGGTTGTAGAAGAGGAGAAAATTTATGACACTAGACCTAAAAACTGAGCTTTCTCCTCATTCTTACAGAATACTCTACAAATTAGAATTCAGAGAATTCTGACTCCTTCTCTTGGTAAATAGGCATTAAGTGTCCCAAACTTGCTTCTGTACCATCAGAAGCATAAACTACTCTAAAATGAACAGTGTTTTCTACTGTCTCCCTTAGCTTATAAGCAGGACCTTTCACAATGTTTATGGTCACAGCATTTTTAGTCTTAAATATATTTCTGTCCCCTTGGAAATGTATTAATTCTTCCTGATAAAACAGACTTCCTTTAGATTGGTATAGCAAGAGTTAAATCAGCAATGTGCAGATATTTACCACAAACTCTGTAGGGACAAAGCCACAGTTGTTACACATAAATGGAAAATTCAGGATTTATCAATTTTCTTTGAGGAATGGCACCAGCCAAGATCCATTTGTTCCAGCTCCCGTCCTAGAAGCTATTCCTGCCAAGTTCATGAGTTAATCTCTAGTCTTACGATTCAGTTTGTATGGCTTTCTGCCTTGCGTTTCAACAGCTATCCTCTTTCAGATTAGTCTGGGTGGGCTGTGTCAATTTTCAGATGAAAAAGTAAGTATCCCTACTCTCAAACCAAGAAGGTGGTTCAGTAAGTGGCATACTTCTTGGAGCCAGATCCATAGGCATTGAGCTGTCAATAGCAGCTTTTAGATACGAAATTAAAAGTCTTGACCCTTGGCTATTATTATCATCTTGCCAACATTTACTGGGTTGAAATGAATCACTGATGGTGAGACATCTCATAGCTAGGGATGTCACTGGGGACCCACTCAGGTGACTTCCCAGAGACTACTGGGCATGTAAGAAAAAAACAAAACGACTTTGCATGTAAGTCCAAGGTTGTGACCAGTAGCCATCACGTGGGGATGCAGATGTTCCTTATTATGTAGAGACACTGGGTTTATGAACTTGAACTTGCCAAAGGCATAATTCTTTCCACTCTTCTTCTACGGGGCCCTATTTCAAACAGCTGTATTATGGCACATCCCTGGGTTCTTCTGCATTTCCCCCTGTGTGTGATTCCTACACAGATTTGTAAAACTTGTTTTCCTCCCCTCAGAAAGAGCATTCTGGATAACAAAACATTTTAGTTTCTAAGAGTCACATTAGGTTGACTACCACCAGTTGAGACTATAAAAACTTAAGACTTAAGTTGTATACCTCTTTTTTTTCCCCCAACATCTTCACATGTTAAGGGTCTTCTCTCCCCTCTTCGAAGCTAGAAAATATAAATGTACAAGCAGTAACTAAATTTATCTGCCAAAGCATAAATTAAGGCTGACATTGAGTATTCTTTAATACACAACAGACTCCTTATTCCACTCCACAGCAAGATAAATTTTGTTGCTATGAGCAACAGAAGCCCATAACAAATATTAGAATTTGATTTCTCCAGTGTTCAAAAATTGCATATAATAAGGTTAACTGTGATCTTAAGTTTAAATCACCAAACCTCAGTGTTAGCACTGGTATGAAAAAATTTGCCTGATCTTTATCTGCCAGACAGTTGCATGTTGTTTTCTATATTATGTGATATATTGTGATAACCTAAACAAAATAACTTAGTATTAGAATGTATTTGACCTGTGTTGATCCATATGAAATATGCAAAAATTATATTATTTGAGGATACACATTTAATTACTGTAAAATACTTTTTCACTTATCAAATAGGGGGCCTTATAATGAAATGAAACTTATACACATAGTAAAGGAAAAGATTTTTGAGGGTTCACTTAGATTGGCAAAATATACTGATTAAATTTGTCAGAAAAATGCAGTAATTAAAGAGCAATATATATTTTAATTTTCTTTAAAATCATTTTTAAAAGATAAAAAGCTTCCCTGGTGGCTCAGACGGTAAAGAATCCATCTGCAGTGTGGGAGACCTGGGTTTGATCCCTGAGTCAGAAGATGCCCTGGAGAAGGAAATGGCAACCCACTCCAGTATTCTTGCCTGGAGAATCCCATGGTCAGAGGAGCCTGGCGGGCTACAGTCCATGGGGTCTCGAAAAGTAGGACACGACTGAGCAACTGACACTTAACACTAGATTAGATGCAAACTTTACTGCATATTAAGAACTACTGCTTGTTTTTAGAAACCAATCATAAAATTTTACACAGGCTACATATATACTACAATATTAAGATTAAATTTACTTTTAACTTTCCACACTCTGTGTGTCTTATTTTGTTCTGAAATAGTCAACACTGATACTGACATCATGTCTGTCTGTAATTCTCAGAAGTGGGGTAAGCAAAAGCATTTTTGGATTTATGTTGAGCAAACTCATAAGTTAAAACTGCAACATCAAAGTACTGTAAAAGAATGAATAATCCAAAAAACAGCATGGTGGAATGGCCCTAAGGGTCAATTTAACAGAAGTGCATGAGAATTCTGAGGCCAATATGTAAGGACAGGAGATTGGGGTGAGGGGGAAGGAGAGGAGAATTTACTCTAGTTTTTTTTTTTCTTTCTTATAGTGTGCCAGGGCTTTAAGATTGTTTGAAGGCTTAAAAATTGTTAAAAACTGGGAGAGATCTTAAAGATCATCTAATCCAATCTTATTTTACAGATGAGAAAAGTAAGGTTCAGACAGGTGAAGAGCTCATAGTTACAAATTAGTTAGGGATCAAGGCAAGACTGGAACCCAGGCATCTTGACTTATAAAGATCCTCACAGATATTGTTAGGACAGTCAAATGCTTGAAATGGGCCAACTGGCTTAAGTTTCCTTAGGGACTAAATAGTTCATAAAAATGAGACTATATTCTATATTTCAATACTTATTCTGAATTATTCCTTGGTCTTAGTTCTTTAACGTTTATTTCAATTTTGCAGTTTCACTGAATGGTATTTTACTATAGCCTATACAAAATAGTTTCATTTATTCATTAATTTAATAAATGTTTATTGATCACTTAGTATGTGCCAGGTACTGATACAGCAATAGAAGAAAAACAACAGAAGACAGTCTCTACCCATATGGCATTTATAGTCTGGTGAAATAAAGTGGATATGTATATATAAATAAATGATCTGTATCTGGATGTTTTAGAGCACAAAAATAAATGAGATGCTTTTATCCATCATGGTGTAACAAGTCACTAAATTCAGTTACTTGAAAGATGCTCTTATTGTGGTCACACTGTAGTGCTAGGGTCAGGTTTTAAAAATATTGATTTTAGAATAGTTTTAGGTTTTCAGTCAAATTGTGAATATATAATACAGAAAGTATCTACATACTCCATTCCCAGCTTCTCCTATTAACATATTACATTAGCATGGTATCTCTTGTCACAACTAATGAATCAATATATTGATATATCATTATTAGCTAAAGTTCACACTTTATTCACATTAGTTTTACCTCATGTTCTTTTTCTGTTCCAGGATTAAGTTCAGGATGCCACATTTAGTCATCCTGTCTGTTCAGTCTCCTCTATACTCTGACAGTTCCTTAGACTTTCCTTTTTTTGATTTGACAGTCTGAGGAGTACTGGTCAAATAAGGTCTTTCAGTTTGGGTTTGACTGATTAGACATGGGTTATAAGTGTTTGGGAGGTAGATCACAGAGGTAAAGTGCTATATTTTCATTGTATCATATCAGAGAAAAGACTCAGCACTAGTAATATTAACCTTGATCACCTGGCTGAGCTAGTGTTTGTCTCCACTGTAAAGTTACTCCTATTCACCCCTTTCTGTACTGTATTCTTTGGAATAAAGTCACTATACACAATCTACATTTAAGAGATTGGGGGGTAGGAATGGCTGGGGTTTATGCTCCATCTCCTTGAGGAAGTAGCTACATAAATTATTTGGAATTCTTTTGTATGAGAAATTTGTCTATTCTCCATTTATTTATTTAATCATTTTTATCAGTATATGTGCATGGGTATTTAATTTTATGCTTTGGGTTACAATCCAAAACTTTGCTGTGTATTTGAAATTGTTTCAGCTTTGACCACTGGGAGCTTTTTCAGTTGGCTCTCATGCTCTTTCACATACCCTAGACAATGTGGGCTTTTTTGAGTATTTCCTTATCTTATGGCCTCTAAGAGTGCTCCAGGCTTATCTTGTATATTCCCTACTCCAGTCTAGAATGAGCTATTTCTCTAAGGAGCTTGGTTCCTTCTAATACCATTAGAAAATGGTATTAGAAACCAAGATCTGGGTGTTTGCTTCTAGGCAGCCTTACCTGACAGGGCAAGGCATATAGGCATATACCAGCCTGAATATACATATACATATCTATGAACAGTTCCTTATTTAACCATGTGTATGGTTTTATATTAAAAAATGAGTACATGCTGATGTATCCAGCCCTAATCCAGCAGTATCACATGAACCACTTTAGCCTTCCATGCGGCTTGTCTATAGCCACCTACTCCAAGAGTGAGAAACCTGGTTCCTCCCATCTTCTGCAATTAGTTTTTCATTATGTATAAATATCTCACACTGGTTCACTTTCTTTTCATTTACTTTGAAATTTCAAAATGTCTAGATGAAATACAAATCAAACTATTAAAAAATGTTGAGTATGCTTTTTCAAACTCTGTTCATTTTTTTGCTATTTAGATTCCTACAAGGGGTCAAACTTCCAGCCCACACCATCTTTAAAACCATTAGCATCACTCATCAGTATCAACAAATGCTTATTAAGTCCCTTATCTTATTAAGATCCTAAGCTATGCTGGTTCATGTACGTCCTGAAGTGTGGTCGACCACTGACACAAGACAGATTTATATTACTCTCATACATGTACATCTACATTCATTTTTTAGATTCCATACCTTTTAGAATTGAGAATAATGGTTTACTGAAATTATTTTAACATACTTCCTAGCTTTCAAATAAATTATTACTTTTCAAGTTCCAATTCTGTGGTTATTAGCATTAGTATGAGGGAAAGAAGGTTAAGTGATATCTGTTATATAGTAAGTGCTCAATAATAATTATTTTTCTCCACTAGAATACCTACTATTCATCTCAAACTCAACATGTCCAAAACTGAATTCCAAATCTCTCCCTATAAAACCCATTCCCACTCATAGCCTTCCCCATCTCAGCAAGGCCATCACTGGGCACTAATGTCAGTGCCATCTTTGATTTCTCTGTATCTCTTACCCTGAACATCTTTTATCTGTCAGGTAACTCTTGACAACTCTACCTGCAGAACACATCCAGGAGGAGACAGTTTCTGATCCTCTCTGGTGCCACCCCTGTGGTCCGAGCCTCCCTCTCTAAGTTCCTGAGCAAGCTGCCAACAGGTGTCTCCACATCTGCCTTTGGTCCAGAGTAATCCTGGAAAAATAGATCAGATCATCCTCAAAAGTCTATAGGCGCTCTTCATTTTCTCAGGATAGAAGCCAAAATATTTGTAATATCCTACAACTCATATCTTATTACTTCTCTGCCTCATTTCCTATTCCTTTTCTCCTCCAAACCCTCTGCTTTGTTTAACCCTCTTGCTGCGCTTCACACTCTAGGCATGATTCTGTTGAAGGGATTTTACACTGGGTTTTCCCTCTGCTTGGCATGCGCTTCTCTGGTATCTGGAGGGTTAACCCCACCTCCTTCAAATTTTTGCTCAAATACCAGAGCCTACTGTTACTATGCTATTTAATACTGCAACCTAGTCTGTACCCCCTACCATTTCCGTCTTATCCTATTCAGCTTTATCATATAATTTACTCATTTATGCTAACTGTTTATTGTATATCTCCACCAGTGAGAACTGGAGCAGCAAAAAGGGAGGGATCCTTGTTCAGATTTGTTCCCTTATGTATCCCAGTGTCTAGAAGAAAATATATGTTAAATGAATAAAGGCATTATTTGAACTATGTGCTTTTTGTGTCCCCAAACTATTCCTAAATTTTAAAAAATGGAAAATTAATTTGATGAAAAGGTATCTGATAGATACATGGGCAAAGGGTATCTACAATCTGAAGTTACTAAGAGCCTTGAATCTTGGGTTCCTCATTTCTCAATGAATTGTGTTGGCCAAAAAGTTCATTTTGACTTTTCTGTAATATGGTGTGAAAGCCTGAACAAACTTTTCGGCTGACACAGTAAATAAAATGCTATGCATGGGAGCAGCCAATAACCATGAACTAAGGGATTTCCTAGCTCCTGGGCCTATGTAAAATAAGGCCTTGAAGAACAAGTTGTATAAGCCCTTAGAAGCTACTTATCTACTTCCTCTGTGATGTTGCTTTTCCTTTTCTCTTAAGTTCGAAATGGTGAGCAGTTAAACATTGAGTATAAGAAAAAAGCTCTGTAAATATGTTTATAAAGTTTAAAAAAATTACACTGCATCAATTTTTAACAGGAATACTGACATCACAGCCAGTGAAAAGAATTTGTAAACTCAGAATGGAAGGACCTGAAAATCACTTAAAATGGGATATTAAATGCCTGGTTTTAGTGAGACTGAATTTTGGCCCTACTACCCATTAAAAAGATGGGAGTTTGTTTTCAAGTGCAGAGAGAGCAGCAGTTCAGGAAACTTACATGTCTGAGTGTTTGGCACAGATGTGGTTTCCTTCTCTCCTCTCTGTGTAAAAGAATAAGAAACCCATTTTTAAAAAATTGTGGGTTCCATGATGTATTATCTACTTAATCCCTGGTATCATTCCTTTTCTCTAAAATATTAGCAGTTGGCTGAGAAGGCATATATTATTGGTATGGTACATATCCCATTGGCCAAACATTATAGGTGGGACACCCTTGAGGCTAACCAAACACCAAAAAATGAGCTTATCAACATCCTGAGGATAACTGATGGGGGTTAGGTCTACTTCTGGGGAATTAGCCCAAATCTCAATGGTGACCTTTCATGTTATCTTTATGATTACATGACTTTTCCTTTAACTCTACTCCTCTGCTTCTGATCTCAAACCTGGAATAGGGAAGAGGAAGATGTTTATGGCTGGCACTGAAAAATGACAAGATAACCTGTATTACTTTAACACATGAAGCACAATAATTTCATGAAATATAGAGTGAAAATACTGGCTATACAATATTCATGTTAGTATATGTATTCCACTGTTATCAGAGTTGAAATCTTTGAAAACCCCAAGATAGTCCTATGTATCATACAGCTGTTCCTTGTGCAATGTCTGCTTCTCTATAAGGCTACCTGTGATTTATTTGCATCAGAAAGTCTGATGAAGTTGCTTTCTTAGATGCAAAAAATGAGCAAACTAGATAAATTTGCATTTCAATTTATAAAAGTTAACTGTAGTCAGAACAAGCCAAGTAAAATTCTTATCCCTAGAAGCTGACTAAAGGAGCTAATATTCACTTTTAGGGCTTTTTCAGTACTTTACACTTTTAGAACACTGATTATCATGCCAGTTCTTTTCATTGCTGTACTTACATGCTTTTCTCACACTTTGTGCCACTCTGTTTATCTCAGAACCAAAGAATCTGGGAAAAGATTCAAGTCTTTTGAATGTGGATTTCCCTAAACCTCAGGTTTCCTAGATTTGAGTATGTAGAAATCAGCTGGAATCTGGTATGCTCATAATACAAAACCATAGGTTTATGTCATGTATCTGTGTACACATGTTGTATTTATATGTGGAGATAATGTGTAAATTTATATGGTTTTCTATATAAAATTATCATCCTACCCTACTTAACTAATTGTAACATAAAATATAATTTTTCTTCTCTTCCCTTAAATCGAGTAAGTCACTTGTTGACTTTTCCCCGCCGAGGTCAGTAAATATCATCAGTGTTGCCCTATGAAGCTGATTTTTGAACATTTACCTGAAATAATGCAACAGCCTAATGCACTCTATAACTTGGAATACTATTTCCAGGTCTCACTATTTGTAAATCTAGCTATTTTCCACCTCCTCTAATAAACTGTTGAAGTAAAATGACAGAGTAGTTTCCCTTCCCACAGAGACTGTCTAGATTATTTATTCCTCATTATCTATTAGTATTTTGAGAATGCTGTGCTGTGCTTAGTTGCTCAGTTGTGTCTGACTCTTTGAGACCCCACGTTCTGCAGCCCACCAGGCTCCTCTGTCCATGGGAATTCTCCAGGCAAGAATACTAGAGTGGGTTGCCATGCCCTCTTCCAGGGGATCTTCCCAACCCAGGGATCGAACCCAGGTCTCCTGCATCGCAGGCAGATTCTTTCCTGACTGAGCTACCAGGGAAGCCCTTGAAAATGCTAACTGTATTCAATGTTCCAGTACAATTTTTTGGCATTATATACACTGGCAGTTTTCTGTACAATAAATTATTCTCTTTATGCCTTAGAATCAGTGTTAGTCACTAGGAAAACACATAATTTAAGGAATAAATTCTGTTTCTTTGAGTAAAGTATTACTAAAACCCTTCTTTATGGGAAGGTTACCCATGGGTTACAGTACTAGAGATGGATGGACCATAAGTACCTAAGTGAAAGCCATTGCTTTGCATTTCCCTAAGTGTAGCGTGCTTCCTGTTACTGGATTTATCCTTTGTGGAGATCACTGAAAATCTATATTCATGGGATGTTTTAGGTCTGTGCCAGTGTGGTTTTTAGACCACCTGGGTGCTTTTGCTGCCCAATATCTGACCTGTCCGTTGTGAGGCTGCAGATGGTTCTTGGACTGCTCCTCCAAAGAGATGTGCTTCAAGTTGTCCTGCTGACATGCTGTGTTCCTGTCCTGCATCTTTCTGCAGAATAAGAAATCTATGTCATAAAAAAAAAAAAAAATTTTTAGAAAATGAACTAAAAAAAAAAAAAAAAAAATTTGTGTCAGATTTTGGCCTGTTGAGTCTTGCTAGTTTAACTGCCCTGCTGAACCCAAAGCACTGCGTACTATTCTTTAAATATTTAATATGAAAGTATCACAACAACTACTAATTTTTCCTTTATTTTGCAGAAATGTGTTACAGACGAGTGTTTCTTTTTTGAACGATTGGAGTCTAATAACTACAATACTTACCGGTCAAGGAAATACTCCAGTTGGTATGTGGCACTGAAACGAACTGGGCAGTATAAACTTGGACCCAAAACAGGACCTGGGCAGAAAGCTATACTTTTTCTTCCAATGTCTGCTAAGAGCTGATCTTAATGGCAGCATCTGATCTCATTTTACATGAAGAGGTATATTTCAGAAATTTGTTAATGAAAAAAGAAAAATGTGTACAGTGAGCTGCTCAGTTTGGGTAACTGTTTAGATAACCTTTTATCTAAGAGTAAGATATTTAACCATTGCCTTAATTTCTTTAAAAGAAAAAACACAATAACAGCAAAAATTCCTGGAAAATGTATACATTTCCACTTTTTATATAGCATTTCCTTTTATCCAGTGAAACTTACTTAAAGCTACAATCTTTCATACAGTTGCTTTATTTGAAAAGAGGCTTTTAAAATGTGTACAAACAAGTTTTCTTCATGGAAATTATAGACATTAGAAAATTAAAGTCATATTTAGTTATTAACCCAAATGTCCACTACTTCCTATAATATGGCACACATTAATCTACATGTACAACTTAAACATTTTAAAAACATGTAAATATGAATTTAATCCATTCCTGTCATAGTTTTGTAATTGTCTGGCAGTTTCTTGTGATAGAGTTTATAGAACAAGCCTGTGTAAACTGCTGGCAGTTCTTCCATGGTCAGATCAATTTTGTCAAACCCTTCTTTGTACCCATACAGCAGCAGCCTTGCAACTCTGCTTGTGATGGGAGTCGTATTTTTAGTCTTGACTAGATCACTGAGATTCATCCACTCACACTTTAAACATTCATGCTGGCAAAGATTTATGGTGAATGAATATGGCTTTAAGCGGCAGATAATATACATATCTGACTTCCCAAAAGCTCCCGGATGGGTGTGCTGTTGCCGAATACTCAGGAGGGATATGAATTCTGATTTTATACCAGTCTCTTCAAAAACTTCTCGAACTGCTGTATCTCCTACATGAAAGAAAATATACAAATCAATAACAATTATACTTTTATAAATTTAATCAGATTTTCAGATAAGGAAGCATTATTATGTAAAGGTTCAAAAGGTAAAAGTTTACCCTAAGAAAAGAGAGCTTTCCCTGTAAACTGTGTCCTCTGGACATCCTGAAATAACAAAGTACTTTCTTACCACTGTATAGCTAAGAAGCTTTTAGAATATTGAATATTTCTTTGGCTTCTACTTGCAAGCTTACCCATCTATATATATGTATTTTGGGAGTCACATATTTTTAAACTCTTCCTGCTTTATTTCCCAAAAGGTGAAAACATAGGTTGCAAAGCTGTAGTTAATATTCCTGTATATTTTTTCATTATTATCTTGTTCCTGATTATCCATTAAAACTGCCTAAACTGATAAACATTTGAAGTAAGAAAAAGTGATCCATTCTTCTTTACAAAAGTCTGTTGAGCTGCAGAATGTATAGAACTATTCAAATCATCCCTGGTCTCTCCTGGGACCATCAGGCCTCTGAAGTCATAGAGCAGATTTCGTTATAACCATTTTGTTATGCTCTTCTAGTTATTCTGTCAGTGGAATCCCACCATGGTAATTTCTGGCATTTTCTTTGTTTATTGCTGTTTCAAAGAACTTGGATTCATTCTTCTAACATCAAAATGCTACAGTCATCAGAAGTTTAAAAAAAACTGGCAATTTACAGAATTTTATAATATTACCAGGGTTTTCATTTTATAAAGTTGATTTTTAAATAATATGCAAATTTCTAGGACAGGATTTTTATTGCCATTAACTTATTTTTGTGGCTGCTCTTTCTAAATATCCAGATGAACCTCCTACCTGGGATTTCTGTAATTTTGTGATGCTGTCATTGTCTCCCAAAGTGTTTATGAAAAGCCCTTTAAAAAGCTGCCTTCCTTGTCTATTTTCTGGGAAGTTTCACAGCTGCCACAAGTATAGATTTTTGTTCAACTATCTTTTAATGCCTTCATTTTCTTGTTTGTCAGGTTGTAAACTGTATTTGGCTTCTCAGTAGTCCTACTAGTGAGGAATAGGCAAGGAAGAGCAAGTAAACAAGAAATGTTGCAATGTTTTTTCTAATAACAGCTCTGGAAATAAGCACAGGAAAAGTAGTGTGTAAAATATGACATCTGTCTGCCATATTTGAATTCTGTGTGAACGAACTTTTTAATTGAGATTTGCCAAAGATCAAATAAACATGGTTAGAAATTATATTTTTAAACTGAAAATATAAAAAAATATGTATGTTAAGAAAAGGGAAACTGGCTTAAGAAAAATAATTTTTTGTTGTATTAAAAAACTTGTATTAAGTTTGTTAAAGATTGTGGCAGTAGTCTTAAATTTTACATGTCATTTGCTGATCTGACTTAAAAATTGTTTAAATGTTTAAAAAGTTCTTTAAACATTTTAAAATGACCATGGGGGTCTTGTTTAGCTCTTAATAACACTAGTCAAGAGTTTAGCATTTAGTTCCTGTGTCTAGCCTGCTTGTATGTTATAGCAGCACAGGATGGGGCTGGTGAGTGAATCTGCTGGGCTTAGCGGTCACTACAGCAGCTGATTCAAAATCAGCATTGCCTGGGTATTTTGATCCATTTAACTTGAATCATGATGTCATTAACTAGACTAAAAATTGAATGGGCAAATAAGTGCTTTTAGATCTAGAGGAACCAACCCCGTCTATATTAAGATTGAAATCTCTTCTCCAAGGATTTTATGATGAATTAAAAAATTTTAATTTAGATAAAGTTCTTTATTCGCTTGCATTATTTTAAATGTACTGTAAGTAAACTGAATAATGGTTTTATAGATTTGAAGAATATAGGAAAAACCAAGAGGGGAGGGTTTTGTTCTTAGTTTTGCTGGCTGAAAGATAGAAATGTTTAAAAACATCATAGTGTTTTATTTAGTTAAAGGACAGTATGAAATGGAGTTTATATTTGTTACTTCTATTTCGTAATATTTAATATCAGGATTAGGTTGAAATAAAATAATAGGAAGAACTGTGCAGAATGTGGATTTTCCTGGTGTCTCCCCCTCACTCTGGTACACTGATGAGCTCTGAGCAGACCCCACTGCTTTACAGACCTTTGGCTACAGGGGGTTCTCTTCCTGTCAGTGCTAATGAGATTTTTTTTCTCCCCCAGAAAGGCAGCTTCTGTTTCTAACTTTATCTATAGATACCTTTGTACTCTGCTTCATTTACCTAATACTTATCAAGGAATGAAGGATTCCAAACAAATGAGCTTATTTTAACTAGTCTTTACTGCTTAAGAGCCAGTATGAACATTTGCACATTTATGATGGTGGCAGTCCTATTACATACTTTCCTAAAAACAGAGTTTAAAGAAAATTGATTTGGCTTCAAAGTTGATTTGGCTTCATCATTAACAGTAATCTATTACTGTACAGTTACAAAACAGAAATGTACTCTACATAGACATGGTCTTTCAGATCTCTATGTCTCTTATCATTTCTAGCTGCTTTCAGAGTTTTATCACTTCTGAGGCAATGCTTCAGTTTTTCCTGCTCCTAGGCAATATGGTAAATGCCAGTTGCTGCTTTTTTCTTAATTCCATATGGCTGGAGGCATTAAAAACAATCTCTGACTAGGTGGGTTGTTGTCATAACCACAAATATTTTTAAAAAGTAGTGAATTTCTAGTTATATGGACTTGAAATGTTCCGGAGTACACTCAAACGTAAAGTGTACTTACCTGGTATGGAAATGCGTTTATTTACATTTAAATATATCTGAAATTCAGAATATCAATGAAAATTCAAATGAAAAAAGTTATTCATTTGAGAAGGCAAGGTTCAGAAGAGGAAGTTATACAGACTTCTACAGACTGCTGTTTGCCCAGTATGGATTAGATAAGGATGTAAAACAGACACTTAACTAGTTCACATGATCTCATATCACATAAGGATAGTATGAGATAATCAAGAGTTCTAGAATAAATGGCTTTTTCTTTCTGTACTGGCACTACTACAAAATCCTTTTATTTCAACAGAAGACCTAGGGAAGCCTAAGCTAATGGTCAGTAAGTACCTAAAAACCAAAATCTGCCATGATATATTTGAATGTAGTGAATTTATTTATAGGATATTAGGAGTTGGCTCTATACTACGAATAGGGCATTTTCATCTGTGGAACACTAAAAAAATTATTTCAAGTATATATATACATTTAAAAATAATTTAGGACACTGCTTTCATATAAATGATGGCTAAAGAGAATAGGGGACATATACACACTGAGGAAAAACTCATAGAAAAACAGTTAAGTATGAAATGAGTTATCTATTGATTTATTATGATAAGAACTGTGCCTGACACAATGGTTTAAGGAAGAGACAGGAAAACTCAGTTTCCACTCTCGATTTCCTGTAAAATCAGTGACATAAAGAATTCTTAGATTATTTCAAACTACCCTATCTTAAATACTGAGCTCAGTAAATTGTTCTAGGAAATTCTCTCATTTCAGACTTTCTCACATGAGACATGTTACCATCTTTTGGCATTCTGACTATCCAAAATAAATAGTAAATAAAATTTCCATAAACAGAATTATACCACCACTGTTCAATAATTGCCTTTATAAATATTTCACATTTCATTTAAAAGTTTCTCCTCAACCTTGTGATAAAATGGTCAAGAATTTTTCTAATAGTTTAGTTCCAACAATTTTGCTATGCTGAGTCGCTCAGTTGTGTCTGACTCTTGTGACTCCCTGGACTGTAGCCCACCAGGCTCCTCTGTCCATGGGGATTCTCCAGGCAAGAATACTGGAGTGGGTTGCCATGCCCTCCTCCAGGGGATAGTCTCAACCAAGGGATCAAACCCAGGTCTCCCACATTATAGGCGGATTCTTAACTGTATGACCTACCAGGGAAACCCTCCAACAATTTTAGTCAAATTCAAAATATCCCTTAATGCTAACCTTAACTGTATATCCAAAGCTTCTCATTTTCAAATTAATCTAGAAGCAGTTCTAAGCCAAAAAACAGGTGTTATGCTCTGAATGGTATTATTTATACTAATGGAATAAATTATAATGTTAAGTTTTGCTATTTTATATCAGCACTGGATAACTTCATTGAAATTTTCTGACTTAGCCTAAACCAATTAGAAAGCTTAAGATCTCATTCTCAGCTCTAGAGCAAGAAAGTAAACACATAAATTTATTCAGCATTTTCAATTCAATTATAAATATATAAGATACCCACCAATATCTTCTCCAGGCTCTGACAGGCCTCCTGGGAACTTCCACATATTTTTCAGCTGCAGTATTAAATCAGAAAGCAAAGTTAACACAGCTTTTATTTACTAACATACACATATATAGAGATGCCACAGAAGTTACCCATAATTGATCAAGGTGGTTGAGAATTTATTTTTTGGTAACAGCCACCAATTTTTTTTCAGCTTCCTTCCTCACTCCTCCCTTCTTTTCTCGGGAAACTGCTGACTTGTGAAATCTTTTCCATCTTTTTCTTTAGGAAATAGAAGTGGTTTTTTATGTTAATGTGATAAATTCTGTATGAGTGAAACTGTGGGGGGAACATCTACTGAATTTGTGTAGTTAAAAATTTTTGCTGCTAGTTTATTAAAGAATACATGAATCTGACTGATGCTGCTATAAATTAGTAGAAAATATGATATAAATGTAATCACTAAAGTATGCTATTTTTAATTTTCAATTTACTTTCTATACTGTGTGTCTAATCAAATATATTAAGAGTTTTCTTGTTCTGTGTTAATGATTTTATGTAAAAATATAATTGTCTTTCATGGGAAGTGTGAATAAAATTGATTTACGTTTCTGGCTTTTTGTATACACCATTTCCTTTTTTTGGTGGGGAGATCTGATCTAGGACTGCAGATAAATATGAAAACTTGATTTAAAAATCATTCTGCAGTAGTATGGAACAATATTCTTATGGCTGACATGATTATTTTTTCCTGTTAGAATTCTGTTATATCAGTCTATCACCATGATAAAAACTGAAGAATTAGAAATTACAACATACTCATAATGGTGCTGCAGCCTGGAGCCAGTACACCTCATACTCTTCATTCATAAAACAAGTTTATGGACCTTACTGGTGTGCTTTGTGGACCCACTCATTTCCTGGACAAGAGCTCCTTAAAGAATGTGTCATTTCCCAACTATGTTAGGTTGGAGACTAGTGGCATGGTTCCCAGAGTTTCCACAGACTGTTGATTATGTGGGTACAGAGTTCTGGCTTTCCACCCTTCTGTGTCTGGCTCAGACTTGAGATTAATTTATAAAGCACATTATGTTTTTTTTAATGTAGTGATATCTCCAAGTATATCTCAACATTAATACACTGTCATTGGGGTTCCATTTTGAAGTTGTTCCAGAAGCTACATTTCTATAGAAACTATGCGGACTTTGCTAGGATATTAAACTTCACCACTATAAATTCTACTTCTAAAAAAGAAATGTTATGAGGCAAACAAATGCTTCCCCAGAACAACAAAAATAAATTTTGAAAAAATCTTTACCTGGACCTGATTATAAGTAATTGGAAATAGTTGAGCTTACAGTTAGTTCTAAGTGGTAGGCTGAGAGGCCTAAGTTTCATGATTTGAAAAACCTGGTTAATGCTGTAGATAAAATCAATCATTGAGGGGATAAGTCTGCCGTCAACCTTTTTTTTTTTTTACATTAAAAAATACTCCCACTATCTGGGTTTAGCTATGTAAGTAATAATAATAAATACTAGATAACATATTGAATGTCCACTATGTTCCAGACACTATGCTATGTTTTAAGAAGAACTGTACACATTTACAGTAACCCCATGAGAAACTATTCTTGTTCCCATTTTTTTTCTTTAAATTGAAGTATAGCTGATTTACAATACTGTGTTATAGCAAAGTATATAATGTACAGCAAAGTAACTGAGTTATATACATATTTTTTCAGATTCTTTTCCATTATAGGTTATTACAAGATATTGAATATTGTTCCCTGTACTATACAGTAAATCCTCATTGCTTATTGTTCCCACTTTAGAACTGATGAAACTGAGGACAAAAGATTTAATAGTTTACCTGGAGTGACACAGCCAGTACATAGTACACTCATGGTTAAAATCCAGGTGATCTGATTCTAATCATCTCTTAAGAAATTTTAAAAGTTGATTTGGTATTTTCATACTAACCTTTTACCACTATTCACTGCTTTTTCATATACTTTTTGATCTTTTCTTCAGTTCTGATTGGAACATTCTATATAAAACCAACTAGAATCTGTTTCTTAGTCTGACATTCCTCCAGGGGTTGTGAATTTGAACTAACACCTAGTTTGGTGTCAAATGTCTATCCACCTCTTGCCTATGAGTTCCCTATCTAGAATCTTCTGATTGGCATGAGATTTATTATTTTGTTAGTGATTTACTAAGATTTCCAGTATACTGGTTCATAGAGTAAAAATTACTGAGGAAGGAGTAAGGTTGGGCTTTGAATATTTTTTAGTTTATTATCTGTTTTCATCTTTGTTCTCGATCCAATAAAAGAACACAAAACATCTCTCTGTGTCAAGTATAAAATTCCATGATCCTTTCCCTGCTAATCTTAAAAAAGAAACTTTCCACTCCCTTTTAAAATAAATATTCTGCTCAAACATTTTTGTGCCTCTTTGCCTTCTGGGTCTTACCCAGCATTCATGTATATGGCCCCTCCCTGCTTTGAGTTAGTGAGGTCATCTAATTCCTGAAGCATATCTGACTTTTACATACCACAAAAAGGAAATTATCCTTCTAAAGTCATAAAAATGTGGGATTTTAAACTATATTTAGAGTAACTCCATCATATAGAATGGTGAATGTGATGATAAATTTTTCCTATACATTTGCCAATTATAAATCTGATGTTTGTGTGTTTGTGTGTGCACACGCAGGAGTGGCAAACAGAGCAAAGTGTGGACGAGGTACAGTGCTCCCATCTATCACTGAACTGCTAGCCCAAAAAGTAAGCATTATCAACAAAGGGTAACTACTGTTTTTCAATGCATTTTTAATATTAACAGAGTGTTAGGTATTTTCTGTTAAGGCTATTTCAAGTTTAATTGCACTGCTACTTTTAAACCTGTCCTGAAGAAAAACTCCCAAGTTCAGGCCAATCATTCTCTTTCTCCTTGTACTACTGTATTTTTCTTAATAACATTTACCACCACTTTTATATATGTTTTATTATTTGTATCTCATTTAGTTGGTAAGTCGTGTCTGACTCTTATGCAACCCCATGGACTGTGCTCCGCTGTCCATGGGATTTCCCAGGCAAGAATACTGGAGTGGGTTGCCATTTTCTTCTCCAGGGGATCCTCCAGACAAGGGGATGGAACGTGCATCTCCTGGCTTGGCAGGTGGATTCTTGACCACTGAGCCACCAGGGAAGCCATTTGTATCTTACCTATTTGAATATAAGCTCCAGATATAGAAACCTTGCTTTGTTCACTGATATTTACCTAATGCTTAAAACTCATGAACTCTGTAATGTTTAGTGAATGAATGAAAAGGTCCCTACCATTAATTCAGCTCTTCAGCACCACCAGGTTTACAATGTCAAGTCACTGTTAGGTCTTGACAGTGATGGGGCAGGAGTAAAAGAACTGTATGGGTCGGAAAGGATAAAGGACATGTTTAAAGTATCATTTTAGCTTTGAGTCTGAGTGTACATTTGCTTACGGTGAAGGTTAAATTTTCCTAAGACATGCTTGACACTAATGCCTGGGAGGGGTGAATCACTTAAAGAAAGAAAAACTGGCTCAGATGTCTGAAAATATGCTGATTAGTTTTTTATGGCTAATAGCTATCATCAGGGCTTCCCTGGTGAGTCAGACGGTAAAGAATCCGCCTACAATGCAGGAGACCTGGGTTTGATCCTTGGGTTGGGAAGATCCCCTACAGGAGGGCATGGCAACTCCTTCCAGCCATTCTTGCCTAGAGAATCTCCATGGACACAGGAGCCTGGCAGGGTATAGTCCACCGAGTCTCAAAGAGTTGGACATGACTGAGCAACTAAGCATAGCACAGCTATCATCAACCTCAGATATGCAGGTGATACCACTTTAACGGCAGAAAGTGAAGAAAAATTAAAGAGCCTCTTGATGAAGGTGAAAGAGAAGAGTGAAAAAGCTGGCTTAGAACTCAACATTCAAAAAATGAAGACCATGGCATCTGGTCCTATCATTCCATGGCAAGTAGATGGGGGAAATGGGGAACCAGTGTCAGATTTCATTTACTTGGGCTCCATAATCAATGCGGATGGTGACTGCAGCCACAAATTTAAAAGACGCTTGCTCCTTGGGAAGTATAGTTATGACAAACCTAGACAGTGTATTGAAAAGTAGAGATATCACTTTGCCGATAAAGGTCCAGATAGTCAAAGCTATGGTTTTTCCAGTAGTCATGTATGGATATGAAAGTTGTACCATAAAGAAAGTTGAGCACTGAAGAATTGATGCTTTCAAACTGTGGTGGTGGTGAAGACTTGAGAGTCCCTTGGGCAGTGAGATCAAAGTACTCAATCCTAAAGGAAATCAACTGTGAACATTCATTGGAAGGACTGATGCTGAATCTTTTGGCCACCTGATGTGAAGAGCCAACTCACTGGAAATGACCCAGATGCTGGGAAAGATTGAGAGCAAGAGAAGGGGGTGACAGAGGATGAGATGGTTACTGCCTCAGTGGATGTATGTTTGAGCAAACTCAGGGAGATAGTGAAGGACAGGAACACCTGGCATGCTGCAGTTCACGGAGTTGCAGAGTCAGACACAACTTAGCAACTGAACAACAGCAACAATAGCTATCATGCTTATATTTCACCTAAAACCAAAATAATTACATTATAACAGCGTCTCACTTTATACTTTTTATTACAACATTGAGCTATATAAGAATACTCAGTTTTCACATTTTATTGCTCCATTAGATAAATCTGGTTATAACAAAAAAATCAAAACCCTAAGTAAGCGTATCACTTCTATTTAATCCACAAAGAAACCAAAGTCTTATATTAATATAATGTGAATTTGTTTCTAACTTTTGCCAATCCCAACTGCCTAGAGGCATAAGAGGAATCATGATTAGATTTTGAGAAGCAGTACTTTCTTATTCTTGAAGAACCAGTCCTTGGCAAGACTGAAAATCAGCAAATGAAGAATCTGGATGCCCAATGTTCTAGTTCGGTGGTTCTCAAACTTGACCATGCACCTAAATCACCCAGAGGGCTTGTTAACACATCAATTGTTGAGAGTTTGAAATCAGGCCTGGGGGTGGAGCAGAGGTGTGAGCACGTGTGGTTTCCAAGAAGTTGATGCTATTACTGTCCCTCAGTTTCAAATTCACTCTCCATGCTCTGCCTAGTGATGCTGGAGCTGGGACTTCACTAACTAGTTTGTTTTGCCAACTGACTTCCTTAAGCCTCTACCGACAGACTGTGGGGCTAGGGGAGGAAGAAAGGAGGAAGAAAGCTCCTCCTGTCTGCTTCCTGTGCCTTTTCCATGTGCCTGTAGGTCTTGTACTGCTTCAGCATGTTGCTTCATTCTGGCAGTGGCAAGTCCTTCCCATAGCAACAGTCCCATCCACTTTGTAGTTTTCTAGCATTTCCTACCTAAGTTTCATTGTGCCCTCTCTCCAAAGGTATCAGAAAGCTGATGCTTCATTAACAGAGGTCTGGGCCCCATGTCCTCCGAGTTCAGAGACAACAGCAGGAGTTGAACAACATTTCTTATTAAGAGATTTCATTAGCTATGGGCAGTCCCAAATGAAGGGATGCACAACCTATTAGAATGGCATAAAGATGACCTTAAAACCACAGACATCTAAGATAAAACAAGATGTAGAAAGAAGCCTTTTCTGAGATTCCCTTTATCAGATTAAAGGGAAAGCATTCTGAGAATGAAGCTGCCATAAATCCCTTCTAGGGGAACTTCCAGCCAGGAAGGAAATGAACCTTTAGTACCTGGTGAGAAACTGTATACATATACTTTATCAGAAGCTGCCATACCTTCTAAAGTTACTCTAGCTCCTTCACTTAATCATCTTCCTTTTCTCCATAATACCTTTTTCTTTACACTTTTGTTCTAACCTCTCTTTTTGTACTACTTAAGTATCACTGCTGGTACCAGAATGGAATGAAATTGTTAATCTCAGCAACAGACAATGGCATCTGAACTATATATTAAAAAAGAAAAAAAAAAAAAAAAAACTATCTCCCTAAAAACAAACCCCATTCAAGTGAAGTCTTGATCCTAATATATAGGCATTGCCATATAACTACTGACTCCCTCAAATTCAGGTATTAATTCATTTTATGTTTTCATTTGCTTTATTTTAATGAACAGATTCCTCTCTAGGCTTAAATTCTCATTCAGTTGTGTAATGATGAAAAAGTTATTCAAAGTTTTTCTGAAAAATGGAGATAATAACATAGGAAAATTTTTGTGGAAGTATTTTATGTCATCACAGTGATCATCATTTTGTGATTTTATTTCTATTAAATAGCAAAACATGATGGAATTAAAGTAATTTTTTTTTTAGCCTGAAAAACTCATCATCAGGGATCAGGAATGTGTACTATAACAGAGGAACAGGTGACTTGGGGAACATCAAGTGTTAGCAAATGGTTAGTTATGAATTTTTAGGAGGCTGGAAGCCATAGCAGAGCTGGTGCTACCACTTTACCTGGGTTTTTAGTCTTCTTCAGATATGGTTCCAAGAGACACCAAATAGACCATTTAGGAACTTATGCAGAGTTATTTACTCAAAAGTCCCCCCAGCTTAAAGGTATGACCTTCAGTCGATCCTAAAGGCAAGTGATACCCCAAAGAATCTTGAGGCAGAAGATGGAAAACTCTCCACTTGGATCTTTATAAGTAAATGTTACAGGATGAAGAATGGCTAAAACAATGCCACTTTGGATAGGTCTCTTGGAATTTTTGTTTAGTCATTAAGCCTTGGGTCTCCCTTTGTTTCTTGACTACTTTGGAAAACACTAGCAATTATTTCTTTGAAAATAAGATGAGCAAAACTAGAGAAGAACTGATTGCAGTCATGATTAACTAAGAATCAGAGTTTTTTTTGTCATTTATAGTGGAGTTTACACAAATTTATACATACTTTTGACCACAGTCCTGTTTTAAAAATGTAGCTCAACTCAATTCTTTCCTTTTCAATTGCTGTAATACAGATTGCTCTGGAAGTTTGATTTCTCCAAACTGAACCTGTTAAATCATGTCTTGACAGATCTTATAAGGGGAAAAAAAAACACCCCCCCCAAAACATCATGCTGTCTAGGTTTGGAGTAAGACAGATCAGCCCTAAGTGCTGGGGAAGCCCTTTTCTTTTTTTCAGACTGCAACCCAATTTTTAATATTTTTAGACTTAGGTTTGTTTTCTATGAATTTCCATGTTTTAATAAATGAGTAATTATATAAATAGATTCTTACTTGGTTGATCTACCAAATCTGAAAAACTGCTTAAAGTGGAGACATCATGTTAGCCTGGCTGTCTTTCATCCTCTGTTAAAGTCCTTAATGAAATTTTATTTGACAAAGTCATTTCCAAAATTGTTATTTTAATATCTTAAAAGTGTACCCTTTTCTTTTCAAAACCAAATTACATCTGGTACACTACTATACATGTACATAAGGGTATAGGGAGCATTACAGTACTGGGGTATTTAATTTGTGATCACCAAATCTAACTCAGTTTCATAAATGGTGCAAATTAGGTCCCCAGAGGCTCATAGATATGCCCAGAGTTGTTTCTTTGAACCCAGTTCTCTTGACCCAATTTTGTTTGTACAACTTCTTATGTCACCTGAGCCTAGAAAAGAATAAATAAATTTTGGTGATACTGCTGGTTCTTTAAATCCAAGGAAAAGACAATTAAAGGAATACACTTAAAAGATAGTAAAACCTTTTATAATATCTCTTTAGAAGTATTTTTTATATACCAAAGTATAGATTTTTTTTCAAACTTAGCAAAAGAAATGAACCAATTTATGTTACTTGTATATCCTTGTATAGCATATATATATATATATATATATATATGGAATCTGTCAATAATGTTTGGGCATATCATTCATCTGCCATACTGCAGAGAGTTACAATACTTTAGTATAAGCCAATTTAACTGAACAAAATCCTAAATAAGTTCTCTGACCTTAGGTACTCAATTATATATAAGCCTCTTTGGTCTAAGGGTTTTAAGACTTGAATGATAAAATAATGACTACAGGAACTCTTCTTTTGTAGGTTAGAAGAGGATAAGTTAAAGAACATCTGGTGTCCCTCATAATTTCATGGAGAATAGGGAAATAGCTGTATGTCTTTGAAACCTGTAACTCAGTGTTTGAAATTGAGTATGAAGAGAATCGGGTCTTCTTCAGTTCAGTTCAGTCCAGTCGCTCAGTCATGTCCAACTCTTTGCGACCCCATGAACTGCAGCACGCCAGGCCTCCCTGTCCATCACCAACTCCCGGAGTTCACTCAGACTCACGTCCATCGGGTCTTATTACTTTCAAGAAAATGAGTTAATTTAGGTTTTGACTAATTTTTTTTTTAACAGTTACAGATTCTGAAATTGCACTGACTAGACTGGTTCCACTACTACATTATCTGCATGATTTTGGATAAATAGCCCCTCTATATGCCTTTCACCCTATCTCTAGTCTCTAGATCTAGCAATTTACCCTATGGTAAAAGATCCCTGTGTGATAAACAACATAATATAATGCTGAATATAATTTCTTATTCACCTTGTCTCATTACCATAATTTACACCTCAATTAAAGCATCATTCCATCTGCAAGTAATATATTTCTTTAAAATATTCTGTAATTCAGATTTCCATTTAGATAAACTTCTTCTCTTCCTCTTTTCTCAACCATTGTAATGTTATGGTATACCTCATTAAATTGTTTTCTCCCTTGAGTGAAACTCCCTCAGAACTCAAACTATTAAAATAATGCAAATACAGATGGAGCAAAATTCACATATTAAAAGAAAAGGATAAAAAATACATATGGATCCAGGCTGAGATAATACAAAGCAAAAACCACATAACACTGTGCTATGAGGAGGACCGAGTGCACCCTGGCTCAGGTTAACTGATGTTCTCAGACATCCCAGATGTTCCCAGTGTCCTGCACTTTAATATAATTTAACTGCTCCGTTATAGATGTTTCTACGTCTATTTCTGTTCGTTCAAAACAGTCTATAACAACTTTGACTCCTAATCCTGAACATGACAATAAAGCAGTACCATGTTATGTTTTTAGTCAAGTCATAGATTATAACCTAAGTATTTTCAACTCTTACTCATCTGTTTAAAACTAGGCATTTAGGGAGCTAAACAACATAACTGGTTGGAGATTTCAGATATATCATTTAACTATCCTCTGCTTCAGTGAGAAAGGATCCCTAAAGCTACTGACGAAAGATCTTCAATTAAAAACCAAGCAGGCTGACTCAGTGGTGGGCAGGTGAAGAACCCTTGCCCACAAAATCATCTATAACACTCCAGTTTTCTCTGCAAGACCAGGCTGCTCCTGACCCACCATTACAACACAAGCAGGGTTAACATCAGAACATGAAGTCGAATAGACATTAATTCAAAACTACTTTTGGAACAAATGTCAAATTTTGATCTGTCAGTGGTTCCATAGTGCAGTTGTCTTACAAAGCAGAAGCTCTGCATCACAACACTTGACTTTTCCTCCACTGAACGTACCAAGTTAAACTGCTAAAGTAAAATAAGGCCTGAAAGAAGTACTGCATCTGAAATTATAATTAAGGCTAAATAAATACGGCTGGTTTGTGGTTCAAACTAATGTGCCAGTGATTATGTTAACCAACAGTTTCACTTTTTGTCCTATATGCCTGTTTGTGAAGATGGTTCTCTCTCTCCTCCCAAGACCAGCATTCCCAGATGTGAGAGTGAGGCCTCCTTCATGGCTTTGGACTGGATGCATATGTGGTGGTGTTCAAAGGTTAACTTATCAGCACAGCGTTTTTCACGACAGAGTGCAAATGACCAGGAATGGGCGTCTGCATCACAGTCAGGTCATCATGAAAGTATTTTCAATGAAGATGAACATCTTATCCACCCCCACCTTCTACTTCCATGTCAAATCCACCAACAGTTAGGCGGATCGATACTGAAAGTCATTCCAAAGCCAAAGAGCTTGCCAAAAGCCAGACCCCTCTTCATGAACCAGTTGCTGCTCCACAAGTGGCAGACATCCTGACTGGCACAAATGATGGCAGGGTTGTAAAGACAACACCACAGGGTCAAACACCCTTCTTACTTGGTTCAGCATTTAACTGCAGCTGTTAAGGTATTCAGCTGATAAATATGTATCAACATCACAAAAAACATGAAGACCTTTCCCTATTTCTCAACACCTACATTTAGTCCTTATCTATGATTAAACTCTTCATTCAATGAGACCAAAAAGATGTAATTATGAAAATTAGACTCATCTGCTACAGATTTTAGGCTAGAACAGACTCTAGATTAGTCCTTCTTTACAAAATACATCACTGTGAGATGAATTCTCTAGTCCTGATGCATATATATATCCCTGAAGTTCTGCATAAACTGTGCCAATACTTGAGTTCTTTTAGCAAGTGGCAAAATAATATTAATCGTGGATCTAGTGGTCAATCATCTGATTCTTCACTTTCATGAGAGGTCGAAAAGGGTGGGAAAAGGATCGATCACGTGTCTATACACTGTAAGATCTGTTTTCTTCAAAAAAAGAGTTCATAATGTGTGCCCATATCTCTAAGTGTAATAATACCCTTCTATGATGTCATTTTCATTAAATATTAGTTTCTCTCCAAGAGGACCATCCTCATCTTCCTATTCATCATTTTCATCTTCATGATTAATGTCCTCTAAGCAAGCTTCAGTAATTACTACCAATTCATCTCACTTCAGTTTAGTTCAGTCGCTCAGTCGTGTCCAACTCTTTGCGACCCCATGAATTGCAGCACGCCAGGCCTCCCTGTCCATCACCAGCTCCCGGAGTTCACTCAAACTCATGTCCATCGAGTCGGTGATGCCATCCAGCCATCTCATCCTCTGTCGTCCCCTTCTCCTCCCCAAATCCCTCTCAGTATTAGAGTCTTTTCCAATGAGTCAACTCTTTGCATGAGGTGGCCAAAGTACTAGAGTTTCAGCTTTAGCATCATTCCTTCCAAAGAACACCCAGGACTGATATCCTTTAGAATGGACTGGGTGGATCTCACTTATCTTTCTTTTTAAAATTTATTTATTTTTAACTGGAGGATAATTGCTTTATAATATTGTGTTTCTTTCTGCCATATTTCAACATGAATCAGCCATAGTATAGGTATGTCCCCTCCCTCTAGAGCCTCCCTCCCACCTTCCACCCCTACTTCTCTTTTCTAACGGGCTTTTCCTTAGGATAGTGAGTAAGATTCATTACCAACTGCAATACTTTCATTGCAGTAAAACATTCAAAGGGAACGACTCCATAAGGTAGTCTGGCTCCTATGCTAACTTGAGCTTTGTCAATTTGAGAATGAAGAGACTCCAAAATATCCTAGGTACTTGTTCTTTATTGCCTTGACAGCCTTTGCTATTAGCCCCTATAATATACTCTAACAATAACATCTTCTCACTCATTTCCTGTAATTGTTCTTTTAATTGGGACATTTGGCCTTTCAGACTGGTTGCCCAGTTTGATAATGTTCTCACTTATGTAGGAGGGTTTGATAAAACTCTGCCATAACTTTCTATAATGATACTAGTAAGAGATTCATTTCCAGTCTCGGGGGCACATTCCATAAAGTACAGAAATAATAAACTGGAGACTAAAGAGAGACCTAACAGCAGCCAGTAGGTCCTGCTGTGAAGAATCAATCATTTTCTAGGCATTCTTATTAATGTGAACTTGCCTAATGAGATAAGTTCTTTACTTGTTCATACCTTTAGCAAAAGGTTATCAAAAACTACGAGTCAAGGAAAGGCATTACATAATGATCAAGGGTTCAACCCAAGAAGATACACAGTTGTAAATATGTATGTACCCAACATAGTAGCATCTCAATATATAAGGCAAATGCTAACCGCCATAAAAGGGGAAATCAACGGTAACACAATTAATAGTGGGGAAAATTAATACCCCACTAACAGCCAATGGACAGATCATCAGGCAGAAAATTAGCAAGGAAACACAAGCCTTAAATGACACATTAGACCATATAGACTTGACTGATATGTTCAGGACATTCCATATGAAAGAAGCAGAATACATTTTATTCTCGAGAGCACATGAAACATTCTCCAGGATAGATGACATGCTGGGCCACAAATAAAGCCCTGGTAAATTTAAGAAAACTGAAGTCATACCAAGCATCTTTCCTGATCACAACACTATGAGATTGGGAATCAACTACAGGGAAAAAAAAAAAACTGTAAAAAACACCAATATATGGAGGCTAAAAAGCATGCCACCAAATAACCAAGGATCACTGAAGAAATCAAAGAGGAAATGGAGGATAAAAAAAGTAGAGACAAATGGCTATGAAAACAAGGCAATCCATAACCTATGGGACACAACGAAAGCAGTTCTAAGAGGCAAGTTTACAGCAATACAATCTTACCTCAGGAAACAAGAAAAATCTCAAATAAACAACCTTACACTTAACTAGAGAAAGAACAAACAAAGCCAAGTTAGTAGAAGGAAAGAAAAAATACGGATCAGAGCAGAAATAAGTGAAACAGAGACAAAGAAAAAACAGCAAACATTAATGAAACTAAAATCTGGTTCTCTGAGAAAATAAACTGACGAAACCTTTAGCCAGACACATCAAGAAAGGGAAAGGTCTCTAATCAATACAATTAGAAATAAAAAGCAGAAGTTACAATGGACATCACAGAAATACAAAGGATCATAAGAGGCTACTACAAGCAACTATACGCCAATAAAATGGACAACCTAGAAGAAATGGACAAATTCTTAGAAAAGTATAACTGTCCAAGACTGAACCAGGATGAAATGAAAAATATAAACAGACCAATCACAAGGACTGAAATTAAAATTATGATTAAAAATCTACCAACAAACAAAAGTTCAGGATCAGATGGCTTCACAGGTGAATTCTATCAAACACCTAGAGAATAGTTAATACTTATTCTCAAACTCTTCTCAAAAATGCAGAGTAAATAATAATCCCAAGCTCATTCTACACAGCCATCATCACCCTGATACCAAAACCAGACAAAGATACCACAAAAAAACTTTTACAGGCCAATAGCACTAATGAAAAGACACAAAAATCCTCAACAAAATACTAGCAAACCGAATCCAGCAGTGGATTAAAAGGATTATACACCAGGATCAAGAGAGATTTACTCCAGAGATGCAAAGATTGTTCAATATGTGCAGGTCAATCAGTGTGACACACCATATTAACAGATTGAAAAATAAGCATCATCTTAGGAGATGCAGAAAACACTTTTGATCAAATTCAACATCCATTTATAATAAGAAACACTCCAGAAAGTGGGCATGGAGCTAGGGAACTTACTGCAACATAATAAAGGCCATTTATGACAAACCCCTGTCAAACTCCTTTCTCCAGAGGATGAGATGGTTGGATGGCACCACTGCCTCGATGGACATGAGTCTGAGCAAGATCCAGGAGATGGTGAAGGACAGGGAAGCCTGGTGTGCTGCAGTCCATGGGGACTCAAAGAGTTTGACATGACTAAGTGACTGAAAACAATGAAAAACCCAGAGCAGAGTCTTTTCCAATGAGTCAACTCTTCACATGAGGTGGCCAAAGTACTGGAATTTCAGCTTTAGCATCTTTCCTTCCAAAGAAATCCCAGGGCTGATCTCCTTCAGAATGGACTGGTTGGATCTCCTTGCAGTCCAAGGGACTCTCAAGAGTCTTCTCCAACACCACAGTTCAAAAGCATCAATTCTTTGGTGCTCAGCCTTCTTCACAGTCCAACTCTCACATACATACATGACCACAGGAAGAACCATAGCCTTGACTAGATGGACCTTAGTCAGCAAAGTAATGTCTCTGCTTTTGAATATGCTATCTAGGTTGGTCACAACTTTTCTTCCAAGGAGTGTCTTTTAATTTCATGGCTGCAGTCACCATCTGCAGTGATTTTGGAGCCCACAAAAATAAAGTCTGACACTGTTTCCGCATCTATTTGCTATGAAGTGACGGGACCAGATGCCATGATCTTCGTTTTCTGAATGTTGAGCTTTAAGCCAACTTTTTCACTCTCCTCTTTCACTTTCATCAAGAGGCTTTTTAGTTAGTTCCTCTTCACTTTCTGCCATAAGGGTGGTGTCATCTGCATATCTGAGGTTATTGATATTTCTCCTGGCAATCTTGATTCAGCTTGTGCTTCTTCCAGTCCAGCGTTTCTCATGATGTACTCTGCATAGAAGTTAAATAAGCAGGGTGACAATATACAGCCTTGACAGACTCCTTTTCCTATTTGGAACCAGTCTGTTCTTCCATGTCCAGTTCTAACTGTTGCTTCCTGACCTATATACAGGTTTCTCAAGAGGTAGGTCAGGTGGTCTGGTAATCCCATCTCTTTCAGAATTTTCCACAGTTTACTGTGATACACACAGTCAAAGGCTTTGGCATAGTCAATAAAGAAGAAATAGATGTTTTTCTGGAACTCTCTTGCTTTTTCCATGATCCAGCAGATGTTGGCAATTTGATCTCTGGTTCCTCTGGCTTTTCTAAAACCAGCTTGAACATCTGGAAGTTCACGGTTCACATATTGCTGAAGCCTGGCTTGGAGAATTTTGAGCATTACTTTACTAGCATGAGAGATGAGTGCAATTGTGCAGTAGTTTGAATATTCTTTGGCATTGCCTTTCTTTGGGACTGGAATGAAAACTGACCTTTTCCAGTCCTGTGGCCACTGCTGAGTTTTCCAAATTTGCTGGCATATTGAGTGCAGCACTTTCACAGCATCATCATTTAGGATTTGAAATAGCTCAACTGGAATTCCATCACCTCCACTAGCTTTGTTCGTAGTGATGCTTTCTAAGGCCCACTTGACTTCACATTCCAGGATGTCTGGCTCTAGATGAGTGATCACACCATTGTGATTATCTGCGTTGTGAAGATCTTTTTTGTACAGTTCTGTGTGTTCTTGCCACCTCTTCTTAATATCTTCTGCTTCTGTTAGGTCCATACCATTTCTGTCCTTTATTGAGCCCATCTTTGCATGAAAAATTCCCTTGGTATCTCTAATTTTCTTGAAGAGATCTCTAGTCTTTCCCATTCTGTTGGTTTCCTCTATTTCTTTGCATTGATTGCTGAAGAAGGTCTTCTTATCTCTTCTTGCTATTCTTTGGAACTCTGCATTCAGATGCTTATATCTTTCCTTTTCTCCTTTGCTTTTCGTTCTCTCTTCTTTTCACAGCTATTTGTAAGGCCTCCCCAGACAGTCATTTTACTTTTTTGCATTTCTTTTCCATGGAGATGGTCTTGATCCCTGTCTCCTGTACAATGTCACGAACCTTATTACTCAGCCATAAAAGAAAAAATGAAACAATGCCAAAAAACACAGATGGACTCATGGATAATTACACCAAGTGAAGTAAGTCAAATAGAGAAAAACAAATATGATGTCATTTATATGTAGAAGCAATGATACAAATAAACTTATCAGCAAAACAGAAACAGACCCACAGACCCACAGTAGACTTCTAATTGCCAAGGTAGGGGGTAAATGTGAAGGGAAGGGATACATTTGAGGAGTTTGAGATTAATGTGTACATAGTGCTATATATAAAACAGATAATCAGCAGGGATCTGCCTTATAGCACAACATACTACTCAGTATTCTGTAACCACTTATATGGGAAAAGAACCTAAGAAAGAATGGATATACATATATGTTTAATGGACTCAGTTGTACACCTGAAATGAATACAACATTGTAAATTAACTATACTAGAATAAAAATAGAAACTTGTTTTAAAAAAGAAGGCTGACCACTATCATCTCTTCTATTAAACAGAGTATTGGAAGTCATAGCCACAGCAATCAGAAAAAGAAAAGGTATCCAAATTGGAAGGGAAGAGGTATTTCTCTTATTATATGTAGTTGATATGATTCTATACATCAAGTCCCCTACATATGAAAGAGTTTGAGTTCTATTCTGAGAGCACATCTGTAAGTCCAATTTTTCATAAGTCAACAAAATCAGTGTAGGTACTCAACTAATACAATCAGCTGTATAGTATCATAAGGTTTATAATTCTTGTCATGCAAATAATACATAAAAAATGAACACAAAAATAAAACATTTTTTATCTTACAGTGTACTACCAATGAAAAGGATAGTAGTACAGTTCAACAGCTGACATACACGGGCTGGCATCCAGTGAACAGGCAAGACTTACTGACTGGAGGAGTGAGAGGAGGTGGGAGTTGATAGAGCTGAAGGACTGTCAGAAATAAGAGACAGATGGCCAAGCTGCAGTTTCACTCATGCTTGACATTGATGTAAAGCTCATTTGCATCTTTGAACATATGTAACTTGAAGGTTCATATGTAGGGAACTTACTGTATACAGAAAGCCCTAGAGACGCCACTCAAAAAACTACCAGAGCTGAGAAATGAATTCAGCAAGGTAGCAGGATACAAGATTAACAGAATCTGGCTGCATTTCTTTAAACTAACAATAAAATATCATAAAGGGAATGTAAAAAAAAAACTTTTCAAAATCGCATCCCCAAAATAAAGTACTTAGGAATATAGCTAACCGAGGAGGTGGAAGTTTAAGACATTAATAAAGGAAAGTGAAGATGATTTAAAGAAATGGAAAGATATTCCATGCACTTCGATCAGAAGTATTCATATTGGTAAAATGCCCACACTACCCAAAGCAATCTACAGATTCAATGTAATCCTTGTTAAATTACATATGACATTTTTCACAGAACTAGAATAAACCAAAAATTTAATTAGGATTCATAAAAGACCCAGAATTGCCAAAGCAAGCCTTAGGAAAAAAGAACAAAGCAGGGGGCATAACCCTCCCAGACTTCAGATAATATTACAAAGTTTCAGTGATCAAAACAGCATGCTATTGGCATAAAAACAGACAGATCAATGCAACAGAACAAAGCACCCAGGAATAAACCCACACAACAACAGTCAATCTTCAGTGAAGGAGAAAAGAATATACGATGGGGGTGGGGGGGGGAGTCTCTTCAGCAAGTAATATTGGAAAAGTTGGACAACAACACATAAAAAATAATGAAGTTAGACACACCCTTTCACCATACACAAACATAAATGCAAAATGGCTTAAAGATTTAAATATAAGAAATGACAGCATAAAACTAGAAGAGATCACAGGGAAAACATTCTCTGACATAAATCATGCCAATGTTTTCTTGAGTCAGTCTCCTGAGGGAATAGAATAACAAAAATAAACAAATAGGACCTAATGAAACAAATATTTACACAGCAAAGGAAAACATAAACAAAAAGACAAACTACAGAATGGGAGAAAACATTTAAAAATTATGTGACTGACAAGGGCTTAATTTCCAAAATATAAAAACAGCTCATACAACTCAACAACAGAAAAACAAAAATCCAGTTGAAAAATGGACAGAAGACCTAAACAGATATTTCTCCAAATAAGAAATACAAAATGGCCAAAAGTCACAGGCAAAGATGCTCAACATTGCTATCCATCAGAGAAATGTAAATCAAATTTACAATAGTCACCATTAAAAACTCTCCAAATTTTAATAACAAATGCTGGATGAGATGTAAAGAAAAGGGAACCTTCCTAAACTCTGGCTGGGAATATAAATTGGTACAGCCAGTATGGAAAACAGGATGGAGGTTCCTCAGAAAATTAAAAACAGATTACCATATGATCCAACAATCCCATATACCCAGACAAAACTCTCACCCAAAAAGATACACACACGCACCCCTATGTCACATAGCAAAGTCATGGCAGCAATCCAAATAGTCATCCACAGATGCATGGATAAAAATGTGGTACATATACACAACAGACTACTACTCAGCCATAAACAAGAATGAAATAATGCCATCTGCAACAACATGGATGCAACTAGAGATTATCATACTATGTGAAGCAAGAGAAAGAAAAATAACACATAGCATCACTTATATCTGGATTCCAAAATATAGAAATGAATCTATCTGTGAAACAGAATCACAGATACAGAACAGACGGTGGCTGTGAGAGGGACAGGGAAGGGATGGAGTGGGAGGTTGGGGGTAGCAGATGTAGGCTTTAATACTGGGAATGGATAAGCAGCAAGGTTCTACTGTGTGGCACAGAGAACTATGTTCAATATCCTATAATAAATCAGAATGTAAAAGAATAGTAAAAAAAAAAATAACATATAATTCAGCCTGGAAATTAACAGAGTATTATGAGTCAAATATACTTCAATTAAATTAAGAGAAATATTCTTTCTCTTGAGAAACTGAACAAAAAAACCTATTAGCACTGATAAATGAATTCAGCAAGGTAGCGGGATACAACATCAGTATATAGAAATTGGTTGTATTTCTTTAAAATAAAAATGGAATGTCAGAAAGCAAATGTACTATCTCATTTAAAATAACAGTTAAAAAAAAAACAACAACCAAACCCTAGAAATAAACCTAACCAAGGAGGTGAAAGATTTAAACTCTGAGAATTATAAAACTTATAAACGAAATTGAAGATAACCAGGGAAATGGAAAGATAACCCATGCTCTTGGATTGGAAGAATTAATACAGTTCAAAAGGCCACAATACCAAAAGCAATCTAACATTTAACATGATCCCTATCAAATCACCCATGATATTCTTCTCAGAAATAGAATAATCCTCACATTTATATGGAACCACAGAAGACCTAGAATTGCCAAAGCAATCCTGAGGAAAAAGAACAAAGTTGAAGGCATATCCCTTTCAGACTTTAGACAACAGTACAAAGCTACAGTAATCAAAACAGCACAGTAGTGGCACAAAATCAGAATTACTGATCAGTGTAACAGAATATCGAGTTCAGAAATGGCAGATTAATCTTTGACAAAAGTAGAAAGAATACACGATGTAGAAAAGACAGTGTCTTTAGTAAGTAGTGTTGGGAAAGCTGGAAAGCACGTAGATTAGTGATGTTAGAACATACCCGCACACCATACATGAAAATAAACATAAGATTTTTATGAAAATAAAAAAAGTAAGAGGAGTTTCATAAAACTCCTCAGAAATAACACAGGGAAAACATTCTCTGACATAAACCTTAGCAATATTTTCTTAAGTAAGCATCCCAAGGCTAAAGAAATAAAAGCAAAATTAATTGTTTCAAGAAGGACATGTGTTCATCTTCTGCCAGAGCAGCAAAATTGCACCTAGCTGTAGAACCACCATTGATAAGACAATGGAACCCACCAAAAAAGATACCTCACATCAAGGACAAAAGAGAAGCCACAACGGAACAGTATGAGGGACACAATTACAATAAAATCAAATTCTATACATGCTACATGGGGGACCACAAACTCGAGAACAATAGTATCAAAGAAGTTCTGGGTGTGAAGGTTCTAGTCCCCACATCCAGCTTCCTAGCCTGGGGATCTGGCCAAGGGACTGGGAATCTCCAGGGAATCTGACTTTGAAGGCCAGTGAGATTTGATTATAGAAATTCCACCAGATTAGGGGATATAGACTCTTGGAAGGTACAAACAAAATCTTGTCCACACCAGGACACAGAGAAAAGGAGCAGTGACCTAAAAGGAGACTGAGCCAGACCTTACTATGAGTGTTTGAGGGTCTCCTCCAGAGGCATGGGTCAGCAGTGGTGCACTATGGGGACAGGGGCACTGGCAACAGCAGTCCTGGGAGATTCATGAGTTCTCTAGGAGGTCGCCAATAGCCCTACAATAGAGTCTGTAGACTCTAGGACTGGGTTGAAGTTAAAGTGAAGTTAAGTTGCTCAGTCGTGTCTGACTCTTTGCAACCCCATGGACTGTAGCCCACGAGGCTCCTCCATCCATGGGATTCTCCAGGCAAGAATCCTGGAATGGGTTGCCATTTCCTTCTCCAGGGGATCTTCCCAACCCAGGGATCAAACCCAGGTCTCCCGCATTAGAGGCAGACGCTTTAACCTCTGAGCCACCAGGGAAGCCTCATGCCAAACAACTAACAGGAAGGGAGCACAGCCCCACCCCTCAGCAGATGACTGGATTAAAGTTTTACTGAGCACAGCCCTGCCCACCAGAGCAAGACCCAGTTTTCCCCACAGCCAGTCTCTCCCATCAAAAAGCTTACATAAGCCTCTTATCCTCTTCCACCAAAGGGAAAACAGAAGAAATAAGAACTACAATCCCAGCAGGCCAGAACTAATACCACTATCACAGAAAGCTAACCAAAATGAAAAGAAATAGAATTATGTCCCAGATGAAGGAACAAGATAAGTCCCCAGAAAAACAACTAAATGAAGAGATAAGCAACTACCTAGAAGAATTCAGAGTAATTATAGTAAAGATAATCTAGGATCTCAGAAAAAAGAATGGAAAAGATGCAACAAAGAGTCAGACATGAATGAGCGACTTCACTTTCACTTTTCACTTTCATGCATTGGAGAAGGAAATGGCAACCCACTCCAGTGTTCTTGCCTGGAGAATCCCAGGGATCAGGGAGCCTGGTGGGCTGTCGTCTATGGGGTCGCACAGAGTCAGACATGACTAAAGCAACTTAGCAGCAGCAGTAGAAGAACTAAAGAACAAACAGAGATGAACAATACACTAGAAGGAATGAATAACTGAGGCAGAAGAATGGATGAATGATCTGGAGGACAGAGTGGTGGATATCAATGCCACAAAACAGAATATAGAAAAAATAATGAAAAAAATTAATACAGCCTAGGAGACCTCTGGAACAACACTAAATACCATCAATATTCACATTCTAGGGGTCCCAGAAAGAGAAAGGAGAGAAAGAGAAAAAAAAGAGAGTGAGAGAAAGAGAAAGGACCTGAGAAAATATTTGAAGAAATAATAGCTGAAAACTTCCCCACCATGAGAAAGGAAATAGTCAACCCAGTCCAGGAAGCACAGAGAGTCCCTGGCAGGATAAACCCAAGGAGGAACACACCAAGACATACAGTAATCAAACTAATAAAAATTAAAGACAAAGATAAAATATTAACAGCAACAAGGGAAAAAAGACAAATAACATACAAGGGAAAACCCATAAGGTATCAGCTGATTTCTCAACAGAAATTCTACAGGCCAGAAAGGAATGGCAAGTGATGAAAAAGAAGAACCCATAACCAAGAATACTCTACCCAGAAATCCCCTCCTTCAGATTTGATGAAGAAATCAAAAGCTTTCCAGACAAGCCAAAGGTCAGAGAATTCGGCACCAAACCAGTTTTACAACAAATGCTAAAGGAACTTCTTTAGGCAGGAAACACAGAGGAAAAAACAAGCTACAAAAAATAAACACAACTAAGAAAATGGTAATAGGAGCATGCTGCTGCTGCTGCTGCTAAGTCATTTCAGTCGTGTCTGACTCTGTGTGACCCCACAGACAGCAGCCTACCAGGCTCCCCCATCCCTAGGATTTTCCAGGCAAGAACACTGGAGTGGGTTGCCATTTCCTTCTCCAATGCATGAGAAAGTGAAGTCACTCAGTCGTGTCTGACTCTTAGTGACCCCATGGAATATAGCCCACCAGGCTCCTCCATACATATCAATAATTATCTTAAATGCAAATAGAGTAAATGCACCAACCAAGAGACATAGACTGGCTGGGTGGATATAAAAACAAGAACCATATACATGTCGTCTGCAAGAGACCCACCTCACACCTACAGACACTTACTGACTGAAAGTAGGGGGATGGGAGAAGGTATTTCAAACATTTGGAAATCATAATAAAGCTGGAGTAGCAATACTCCTATCAGACAAAATAGACTTTAAAACAAAGCTGTTATAAGAGACAAAGAAAGACAATAGATAATGACCAAGTGTTCAATCTAAGATGATGTAACAATTATAGATACATACGCACATAGGAACACCTCAGGATGTAAGACAAAACTAATAAAGGGAGAAATTGACAGTAACACAATAATAGTAGGGGACTTTTATACCCCACTTTCATTAATGGACAGATCAACCAGACAGAAAATCAATAAGGAAACACAGCCTTAAATGATACTTTAGACAAAATGGCCTTAATTGGTATTTATAGAGCATTCCATCCAAAAGCAGACTACACGTTTTTCTCAAGTGCACATGGAACATTCTCCAGGATTGACCACATGCTGGGTCACAAGGTGAGCCCTGATAAATTTGAAATCAAAACCATATCAAGCATCTTTTCTCACAATGGCATGAGATTAGATATAAACAAGAAAAAAAACCTCTAAGAAACACAAACATGTAGCGCCTAAACAATATGACACTAAACAACCACTGAATCACTGAAGAAATAAAAGAATGCCTAGAGACAAAGGAAAATGAAAGCAATGGTCCAAAATTTATGGGATGCAGAAAAAACAGTTCTAAAAGGGAAGTATATAATAATACAGTCTTACCTGAACAAACAAGAAAAATCTCCAATAAACAACCTAACCTTACACCCAAAACAACTAGAAAAAGAACAGAAAACCAAACCTAAAGTTAGTAGAAGGAAGGAAACCATAAAGATCAGAGCAGAAATAAAGGAAATAGTGACAAAGAAAACAATCACAAAGATCAATGAAACTAAAAGTTGGTTCTTTGAAAACGAAATTGATAAATCTGTGGCCAGATTCATCAAGAGAGAGGACTCAGTAAAATTAAGAATGAAAAAGAAGTTACAACTGACCACAGAAATACCAAGGGTCATAAGAGACTACAATGAACAACTGCAGGCCAGTAAAACGGACAACCTGGAACAAATGGACAAATTCTCAGAAAGGTACAGTCTCCCTAGACAGAAACCAAGAAGAAGGAGAAGATATCAACAGACTAATCACAAGCACTGAAACTGAAATCATGATTAAAAACCTTCCAACAAACAAACGTCCAGGACCTGATGGCTTCACAGGCAAATTAACATTTAGAGAAGAGTTAAAACATATCCTTCTCAAACTGTTCCAAAAAGTTGCAGAGGGAGGAAAACTTCCCAGCTCATTTTATGAGGTTACCATCTCCCTGATACCAAAACTAGACAAAGATAACACATAAAAAGCAAAATTATAGGCCAATATCACCGATGAACATAGATGTAAAAATTCAACAAAATGCTAGCAATTTGTATCCAACAATAAAAAGATCACATACTATGATCAAGTGGGATTCATCCCAGGGATGCAAGGAGTTTTCAATATCTGCAAATCAATCAATGTGATATACCATATCAACAAATTGAAGAATAAAAACCATACCATTTCAATAGATGCAGAAAAAGCTTTTGAAAAAACTCTACACCCATTTATGATCAAAACTCTCCAGAAAGTGGGCATAGAGGGTACATAGGTCAACATAATAAAGGCTGATATATGACAAACATACAGCTATCATCATATGCAGTGGTGAAAAGCTGAAAGTGTTCCCTCTAAGATCAGGAACAAGACAAGAATGTGCACTCTCACCACTTTTATTCAACATAGTTTTGGAAGTTCTAGCTACAGATATCAGAGAAGAAAAAGGAAAGGGAATCCAAATTAGGAAAGAAAAAGTTAAACTGTCACTGTTTGCAGTTGACATGATACTACACATAAAAATCCTAAAGCTACCAGAAAACTACTAGAACTTAATGAAGTTGGTAAAGTTGCAGGTCACAAAATTAATACACAGAAATCTGTTGCATTTCTATATACTAACCACAAAAGACCAGAAAAAGAAATTCAAGAAGCAATTCCATTTACCATTGCATCATAAAGAATAAAAAACATAGGAATAAACCTACCCAAGACAAAATTACAAAATGCTGGTGAAAGAAACTGAAGACATAAACATGAAAAGTTTTTGTACTGGATGAATCAGTACTGTCAAAATGACTATACTACCCAAGGCAATCCAGATTCAATGTAATCCCTATCAAATTACCAATGGCACTTTTCACAGAACTAGAACAAAACCCCTCCAAATTTGTATGGAGACACAAAAATCCTAAATAGCCAAAGCAATCTTGAAAAAAGGAGCTGGAAGAATCAGGTTCCCTGACTTCAGACTAAACTACAAAGTGACAGTCATCAAAACAGTATGGTACTGGCCCCAAAACAGAAATATAGATAAATGAAACAGGACAGAAAATTGAGAAATAAGCATATACACCTATAGTCAATTAATCTATGACAAAGGGAGGCAAGGTTACACAAAGTTGGAAAGACAGCCTCTTTAACGAATGGCACTGGGAAAACTGAACGGCTACGTGTAAGAAAAAAAGAAATTAGATCATTCTTTAACTCCATACACAAAAAGGCTCAAAATGGATTAAAGACCTAAATGTGAGACCGGGCACAATAAAACTCTTAGAGGAAAACATAGGTAGAACACTCTCTAATATAAATCATAGCAATAGATCTTTTTTTGATCCATCACCCAGAATAATGGAAATAAAAGCAAAAATAAACAAATGGGAGCTACTTAAACTCCAAAGCTTTTGCACAGCAAAGGAAACAATAAACAAAATGAAGACAACCACAGATTGGGAGAAAATATTTGCAAATGATGTGACTGATAAGGGATTAGTCTCCAAAATTTACAAACAGCTTAGTAAAATCAAAGCAAACAATCTGTTCTTTTTTGTTTAGAGGACTTGAATGGACATTTCTCTAAAGAGGACATACAGATGGCCAATAGGCACATGAAAAGATGTTCAACATTGCTAGTTATTAGAGAAATGCAAATCAAAACTATAATGAGGTATCACTTCCCACCGGTCAGAATGGCCACCATCAAGCATCAAGAAATCACAAAGCACAAATACTGGAGAGAACATGGAGAAGGGAACTCTCTGCACTTTTGCTGGGAATGTAAATTGGTACAGCCATTGTGGAGATCAGTATGCTGCTGCCACTGCTAAGTCACTTTAGAAGTGTCCAACTCTGTGCGACCCCATCGATGGCAGCCCACCAGGCTCCTCTGTCCCTGCAATTCTCCAGGCAAGAATACTGGAGTGGGTTGCCATTTCTTTCTCCAATGCATGCATGAATGCTAAGTCACTTCAGTTGTGTTTGACTCTGTGTGACCCCATGGACAGCACCTTACTAGGTTCCTCTGTCCACAGGATTCTCTAGGCAAGAATACTGGAGTGGGTTGCCATTTCCTTCTCCAGGAGACCATTGTGGAGGTTCCTTAAAAATCGAGCTACCATATGACCCTGTAATCCGACTCCTGGGCATATATCCAGAGAAGACATGGTTCCCAAAGATACAGGCACTCCCATGTTCACTGCAGCACTGTTTATAATAGCCAAGACATGGAAGCAACCTAAATGTCCACTGACAGAGGAATGGCTGAAGAAGATGTGGTACGTATATATAATGGAATATTATTCAGCCATTAAAAAGAATGAAATAAGACACTTTGCAGCAACATGTATGGACCTAGAGAGTGTCATACCAAGTGTAGTCAGACAGAGGATAAATATCATATGACATCCTTATATGTGGAATCTAAAAAGAAATGACAGAAATGAAGTTATTTACAAAACAGAAAGAGAATCACAGAAAACGAACTTATGGTTGCCAGGGGAAAGGGTTAGTTAGGGACTCTGGAAGGTCAAGTACATACTGCTATATTTGCTATATTTAAAATGGATAACCAACAAAGATATATTGTATAGCACATGGAATTCTGCTCAATGTTATGTGGCAGTCTGGAGGGGAGGGGAGTTTTGGGGAGAATGGATATATGTATATTTATTCACTGTTCACCTGAAACCATAACATTGTTAATTAGCTATACCCTAATAGAAAAGGTTTTTGGTGTTGAAAAGAAATAAAAATAAAAAAGCAAAATTAAACAGACGGGATTTAATCAAATTTGTAAAAGCTTTAGAACAGCAAAGGAATCCATAAACAAAATGAAAGAGAACATATTGACAGAGAGAAAAGATTTGCAAATGGTATGACTGACAAGGGCTTGATTTCCAAAATATATGAACATCTCATACAACTCAATAACAAAAAAACAAACCAATCGAAAAATGGGTAGAAGATATGAGTCATTTCTCCAAAGACAGACAAATGGTTAAGAGGCAACATCACTAACTCTTAGAGAAATGTAAATCAAAATTACAGTGAGGTATCACCTCATACTGGTCAGAATGGCCATCAGCAGTAAGTCTACAAACAATAAATGTTGGACAGTATGTGGAGAAAAGGGAACCCTTCTACACAGCTAGTGGAAATGTAAACTGATGCAGCCACTATGGGAAAAAATACAGAGGTACCTTAAAAAACTGAAAATAGAACAACCGCATAATCCAATAATCATACTCCTGGTAATATATCCAATTAATAGTAATCATACCTTGGATAAACCTCAGTGGCTACAACAGTGCCACTGCACAAAGCTTGGGTACATATCCAGGAAGACATAAACTCTAATTCAAAAAGATACATATCTAACAATGTTCACAGCACTACTATTCACAAAAACCAAGGAACAGAAACAATCCATGTTCTCAGAAACAAACCACTGACTTAAGAAGCTGTGGTATATATTTACAATGGAATATTACTCAGACATAAAGAGGAATGAAATATTGCCACGTGAAGCAACATGAGTTCAGTTCAGTTCAGTCACTCAGTCGTGTCTGACTCTTTGTGACCCCATGAATCGCAGCACGCCAGGCCTCCGGAGTTCACTCAGACTCACGTCCATTGAGTCCGTGATGCCATCCAGCCATCTCATCCTCTGTCGTCCCCTTCTCCTCCTGCCCCCAATCCCTCCCAGCATCAGAGTCTTTTCCAATGAGTCAACTCTTCGCATGAGGTGGCCAAAGTACTGGAGTTTCAGCTTTAGCATCATTCCTTCCAAAGAAATCCCAGGGCTGATCTCCTTCAGAATGCACTGGTTGGATCTCCTTGCAATCCAAGGGACTCTCAAGAGGCTTCTCCAACACCACAGTTCAAAAGCATCTATTCTTCAGCGCTCAGCCTTCTTCACAGTCCAACTCTCACATCCATACATGACCACAGGAAAAACCATAGCCTTGACTAGATGGACCTTAGTTGGCAAAGTAATGTCTCTGCTTTTGAATATGCTATCTAGGTTGGTCATAACTTTTCTTCCAAGGAGTAAGCGTCTTTTAATTTCATGGCTGCAATCACCATCTGCAGTGATTTTGGAGCCCACAAAAATAAAGTCTGACACTGTTTCCCCATCTATTTCCCATGAAGTGATGGGACCGGATGCCATAATCTTCGTTTTCTGAATGTTGAGCTTTAAGCCAACTTTTTCACTCTGCACTTTCACTTTCATCAAGAGGCTTTTTAGTTCCTCTTCACTTTCTGCCATAAGGGTGGTGTCATCTGCAAATCTGAAGTTATTGATATTTCTCCCGGCAATCTTGATTCCAGCTTGTGTTTCTTCCAGTCCAGCGTTTCTCATGATGTACTCTGCATAGAAGTTAAATAAGCAGGGTGACAATATACAGCCTTGGCGTACTCCTTTTCCTATTTGGAACCAGTCTGTTGTTCCATGTCCAGTTCTAACTGTACCATAGATGGATCTAAAGAATACTTAGTTAAGTGAGTCAGAGAAAGACTAATACAAGATAATAACTGTAAGTGGAATCTAAAAAATAATAGACATGAATCTATATATACAAAACAGAAACAGATTCATGTAACAAAGTTACTAAAAAGGAGCATTACTGGGAGTGATAAACTAGGAGTATGGGATTAACAGACACAAAACACTACACATGAACTAGATAAGCAACAAGGATTTACTATTTAGCAGAAGGACTCTGCTTAATATTCTGAAACATTCTTTGCTCAATATTTGGATTCAACTAACACCTGAAACTAACACTATTTTAAATCAACATATTTTTTTTAAAAAAGTTAAAAAAAAATTGTATCATGCTCTGTACTGCCACTCCATGCAAATGGAATTTAAAGAGAGCCAAAGAGTTCTAAGCAAAACAAAAACAGTTCTAAGAGGGACATTTATAGCAATACAATCTTACCCCTGGAAATAAGAAAAATCTCAAATTCACTGGTAAGTGACAAAATAGTTAAAAATAAAGTCTATTACAAAAGACAAAGAAAGATGGTACATAATGATAAAGGGATCAATCCAAGAAGGTATATCATAAATATATGTCCCGAACATAGGACCACCTCAATATATAAGGCAAATATCAATAGTCATAAAAGAAGACATCAACAGTAATACAATAGTGGGGGACTTTAACAGCCCACTTTCATCAATGGAAAGATCATCCAGACAGAAAATCAACAGGGAAACACAGGCCTTAAATGACATATTATTCCTGATGGCCTTAACTGGTACTTATAGAGCATTCCATTCAAAAGCAACAAATATATAAGCTTCTCAAGGGCACATGCAATGCTCTCCAGGATTGATATCTTGGACCAAAAAGCAAGACTCAGTAAATTTATGAAACTTGAAACCATATATCAAGTATCTTTTCCAACCACAATGCTATGAGGTCAGAAATCAAGTACAGGAAAAACTATAAAAAACAAACACAGGGAGGCTAAACAGTATACTATTAAATAACTAATGGATCACTGAAGAAATCAAAGAAGCAATAAAAAAAATGCCTAGAGATAAATAAAAACAAAAATGATGATCCAAAACCTATGGGATACAGCAAAAGTAGTCCTAAGAGGGAAGTTTATAGCAATACAATCTTACTTCTGGAAACAAGAAAATGTCTCAAATTCACAACCTAGCCTTATGCTTAAATCAACTAAAGAAGAAAAAATAAAACCTAAAGAAAGGAGAAGAAAAGAAATCATAAAGATCAGGACAGAACTAAATGAAATAGAGACGAAGAAAACAGCAAAGATCAATGAAACTAAAGCCTGGTTCTTTCAAAAGTTAACTAAATTGATAAATCTTTAGCCAGACTCATCAAGAAAAAAGGGGAAATGGCTCAAATCAATTATAACAGAAATGAAAAAGAACAAGTTACAACAGACACCATAAAAATACAAAGGATCATAAAAGACTACTACAAGCAACTATATTAAAAAAAAACAGACATTCTAGAAGAAATGGAAAAATACTTAGGTATAATTTTCCAAAATTGAGCAGGAAGAAACACAAAATATAAACAAACTGTTCACAAGTATTGAAACTGTGATCAAAAACCTCCCAACAAACAAAGGTCCAGGACCCGAAGGCTTCACAGGCTAATTCTATCAAACATTTAGAGAAGAGTTAACACTCACTCTTTTGAAATTATTCCCAAAAATTGCAGAGGAAGGAACACTCCCAAACTCATTCTATGAGCCCTGATACCAAAATCAGACGATATCACAAAAAAGAAAATTACAGGTCAATATCACTGATGAATAAAGACACAAAAATCCTCAACATAATACCAGCTATCTGAATTTTATAATATATTAAAAGGATCATACATCATGGTCAAGTGGTATTTATTTCAAGGATACAAGATTTTGTCATTATCTGCAAATCAATCAGTGTGATATATCACATTAACAAATTGAAGAATAAAAATATCAACAGACACAGAAAAGCTTTTGAAGAAAACTTAAACACCCATTTATGGAAAAAAAAAACACACAAAAAACAAAACTCTAGAAAGTAGGCACAGAGGGAACCTACCTCAGCATATAGGAAATATATGACAAACCCACAGCTAACATCATACTCAACAGTAAAAAGCTGAAAACATTTTCTCTAAGATCAGAAACATCAAGGATGTGCACTCTCACCACTATAATTCAACACAGTTTATGAAGTCCTACTATAGCAATCAGAGAAGAAAAAAAATTAACAGGGATCTCAATTGGAAATAAGAAGTAAAATTATAACTGATTGCAGATGACATGATACACAGAAAATCTTAAAAATGCTACTGGAAAACTACTAAAGCTCACCAATGAGTTCAGTATTAAAGTTTCAGGATACAAAATGAATACACTGAAATCTGTTGCCTTTCTATATGCTAACAATGAAAGACTGGAAAGAGAAATTAAGTAAACAATCCAATTTAACATAAGTATTTAAAAACAGTATGGGACTGACATAGTAATAGAAATATAGGTCAATGGAACAGGACAGAATGTCCAGAGATAAACCCATACACTTATGTTCACCTAATTATGACAAGGGCTTCCCACATGGAGGAGTGGTAAAGAATATAGCTGTCAATGCAGGAGATGCAAGAGACATGGGTTTGATCCCTGGGTCAGAATATGGCCTGGAACAGCCAATGGCAACCCACTCCAGTAATCTTGCCTTGAAAATTACAGGGACAAAGGAGTCTGGCAGGCTACATTCCATGGGGTTGCAAAGACTTGGACACGACTAAGCACACATACACACACTCTATAATAAAGGAGGCAAGAATATACAATGGAGAAAAGACAGTGGTTCCCAGAAAACTGGACAGCTACATGTAGAAGAATGAAATCAGAATACTCCATGACACCACACAGAAAAATAAGCTCAAAATGGATTAAAGACCTAAATATAAGGCCAGATACTATAAAACTAGTAAGGGAAAACACAGGCAGAACACTCTGACACAAATCACAGCAAGATCTTTACTAACCCACCTCGTAATGCAAATGAAAAGAAAATAAACAAATGGAACCTAATGAAACTCAGAAGCTTTTGCAGAGCAAAGGAAAAACCATAAACAAAATGAAAAGACAATCTACAGAATGGGAGAAAATATTTGAAAATGATGAGACCTACAAGGCCTTAATTTCCAAAATATAACAACTCGTACAACTCAGTAACACAAAATCAACAACCCAATTGAAAAAGGGACATAACACCTAAATAGATATTTCTCCAGAGAAGAAATACAGACATCTAGTAAGCTCATGAAAAGATGCTCAACATTGCTAGTTACTAGAGAAGTGCAGATTAAAACTACAACGAGGTACCACTTCACACCAACCAAAATAGCCACTGCTAAAAACTCCATATAAATAACAAATGCAGGAGATGTGGAGAAAAGGGGACCTTTCTACTCTTGCTGGGAATATAAGTTGGTAGAGCCACTATGGAAAACAGAATGGAAGTTCCTAAAAAAACTAAAGTAGCATTACCATATGATCCAGCACAAAAAGATACTTGCATGTTTATGTTCACAGCAGCATTACTTACAATAGCCTAGTCATGGAAACAACCTAAATACCTTCCACAGATGAGCAAATAAAAATGTGGTAGTTCCAGTTTAAGATGGCAGAATAGAAGGATGGGTGCTCATCTTCTCCTGTGAGAACACCAAAATTGCAACTAGCTGTTGAACAACCAGTGAAAGGAGGATACTGGAACCCATCAAAAGATATCCTACATCCAGAGACAAAGAAGAAGTCGCAGAGAGATAGTAGGAGGGGCACAATCACAATAAAATGAAGTCCCATGACCACCAGGTGGGTGATCCACACACTGGAGAATACCATAGAAGTTCTCCCACTGTTGTACAGGTTCTGAACCCCACATCAGGGTTCCCAGCCTGGGGATCTGAAAAAGGGACTGGGAATCTCCAGGGAATCTGACCTGGAAGGCCAGCAGGGTTTGATTACAGGACTTCCACAGGGCTGGGGAAAAAAGGACTTGAGTCTTGGAGGGCACAAACAAAATCTTGCCTGCACCAGGACCCAGAGGAAAGAAGCAGTGACTCCACAGGATACTGACCAAAACCCCTGCTAGTGTTGGAGGGTCTCCTGTGGAGGTGTGGGTTGGCAGGGGCTCATCACTGGGACTGGAGCACTGGCAGTAGTAGTCATGAAAGGTCCCCCTTGGCGTAAGCCCTCCTGGGGGTCACCATTAACCCTACCACAGAGCCCTTCACAGATCACTGCCTTGTTGTGGCAAAGGGCCTTGTGTAACTCAATGAAGCTATGAGCCATGCCATGTGGGGCCACCCAAGACAGACGGGTCACAGTGGAGAGTCCTAACAAAACATGATCCACTGGAGGAGGGAATGGCAAATCATCCAAGGATACTTGCCGTGAGAACCTCATGAACTGTATAAAAAGACAAAAAGGTATGACACTAAAGGATTAGTCCCCCAGGCCAGAAGGTGTCCAATATGCTACTAGGAAAGAGCAGAGGACATCTACTAATAGCCCCAGAAAGAATGTAGTGGCTTGGCCAAAGTGGAAATGATGCTCAGTTGTGGATGTGTCTGGTGATGAAAGTAAAATTTGATGCTGCAAAGAACAGTATTGCATAGGAACCTGGAATATTAGGTCCATGAATCAAGGTAAATTGGACATGGTCAAGCAGGAGATGGCTAGGATAAACACAGACATCTCAGGAATCCATGAACTAAAATGGACGGAAATGGACGAAGTTAATTCAGAAGACCATTTTATCTACTACTGTGGGCAAGAATCCCTTAGAAGAAATGGAGCAGTCCTCATAATCAACAAAAGAATCCGAAATGCCATCCTTGGGTGCAACCTCAAAAACCACAGAATGACCTGGGTTTGTTACCAAGGCAAGCCATTCAACATCACAGTAATTCAAGTCTATGCCCCTACCACCAGTGCCAAAGAAGCTGAAGTTGATCAGTTCCCTGAAGACCTAGAAGATCTCCTAGAACTAACACACAAAAAAACATGTTCTATTCATCACTGGGGATTGGAATGCAAAAGTAGGAAGTCGAGACACCAGGAGTAACAGGGAAATTTGGTCTTGGAGCACAAAATGAAGCAGGGCAAAGGCTAACTGAATTCTGCCAAGAGAATGCACTGGTCATAGCAAACATCCTTTTGCAACAATACAAGAGACGACTTTACAAATGGACATCACCAAAGGGTCAATACCAAAATCAAATTGATTACATTCTTTGTAGCCAAAGATGGAGAAGCTCTTTAGAGTCAGCAACATCAAGACCTGGAGCTGACTGTGGCTCAGATCAGCTTCTCAAAGAAAATTCAGGCTTAAATTATAGAAAGTGGGGAAAAGCACCAGGCTAGCCAGGTACGACTTAAATCCCCTATGAATATGCAACGGAAGTAATGAATAGATTCAAGGGATTAGATCCAGTAAACAGCATGCCTGAAGCACTATGGACAGAGGTCTGTAATATAGTACAGAAGGCAGTGAACAAACCTACCCTAACAAGAAGGCAAAGTGGTTATCTGAAGAGGAAAAGCGAAAATCAAGGAAGGGAAAGGTACATCCAGCTAAACACAGAGAATAGCAAGGAGAGACAAGAAGCCCTTCTTCAATGAAAGATACAAAGAAATACAGGAAAACAACAGAATGGGAAAGACTACAGCTTCAGGAAAATTGGAAATATCAAGAGAACAATTCATCCAAAGATGGGCACAATAAAGGACAGAAACAATAGCAACCTAGTAGAAGCTGAAGAGATTAAATGAAGCTGAAAGAATACATAAAGAACTGTACAAAAATTAACCAGATAACCATGATGGTATGGTTACTCACCCAGAGTTAGACATTCTGAAGTGTGAAGTCAAGTGGGCCTTAAAAAGCACCGCTGTCAATAAAGTTAGTAATGGATGTGATGGAATTCCAGGAGAGCTATTTAAAACCCCCAAAGATAACTCTATCAAAGTGCTGCACTCAACATGTCCACAAATCTGGAAGACCTAGCAATGGCTATAGGCCTGGAAAAGGCCAATCCTCGTCCCAATCCCCATCCCAATCCCAAGAAGGACAGTACTAAAGAATGTTCAAACCACTGGACAATTGCACTCATTTCCCACGCTAGTAAAGTAAGGCAAAGTCAAATTGCTCAGTCATGTCTGACTCTTTGCAACCCCATGGACTGTAACTTGCCAAGCTCTTCTGTCCATAGGATTTTCAAGGCAAGAATACTGGAGTGGGTTGCCATTTAAGATCATGCTTAAAATTTTGCATGGTATGCTTCAGCATTACATCAACCAAGAAATTCCAGATATCCAAGCTGGGTTTAGAAAAGGCAGAGGAACCAGAGATCAAATTGCCAACATTTGCTGGATCATAGAGAAAGCAAAGGAATTCCCAGAAAAACATCTACCTGTTTCATTAACTACACTAAAGGCTTGCACTGTATGGATCATAACAAACTGTGGAAAAATCTTAAAGAGATGGGAATACTAGACCTCTTACCTGTCTCCTGAGAAACATGTATGCAAGTCAAGAAGCATCAGTTAGAACCCTGTATGGAACAACTGGCTAGTTCAGGATTGAGAAAGGAGTACAATAAGGCTGTCTGTTGCCACTCTGTTTATTTAACTTATACACAGAGCACATCATGAAAAATGCCAGGCTGGATGAGTTACAACCTAGAATCAAGATTGGCAGGAGAAACATCACAACCTCATGTATGCAGATGATACGACTCTAACGGCAGAAAGCAAAGAGGAACTAAAGAACCTCTCAATGAGGGTGAAGGAGGAGAGTGAAAAAGCCAGCTTAAAAGTAAATAATAAAAAAACTAAGATCATGGCATTCAGCCGCATCACTTCATGGCAAATAGAAGGGGAAAAGATGGAAGAAGTAACTGACGTCCTCTTCTTGGGCTCTAAAATCACTGTGGATGGGGACCGCGGTCATGAAATCAGAAGACAAGTGCTTCTTGGCATGAAAGGTATGACAAGCCTAGACAAGCCTTGTGTTGAAAAGCAAAGACATCACTTTGCTGACAAAGGTCCTTATAGTTAAGGTTATGGTCTTTCCAATGATCACGTATGGTTGTGAGAGTTGGAGCACAGAGAAGGCAGAGTGCAGAATAATTGATGCCTTTGAACTGTGGTGCTGGAGAAGACTCTTTAGAGTCCCCTGGACAGCAGGAAGATCAAACCAGTCTGTCTTAAAGGATATCAACCCTGATTATTCATTGGAAGGACTGATGCTGAAGCTACAATATTTTGGTCACCTGATGTGAACAGTCGACTCATTGGAAAAGACGCTGGATGCTGGGAAAGATTGAGGGCAGAAGAAAGTGTCAGAGAATGAGATGGCTGGATGGCACCACTGATGCAACGGACATGAACTTGGGCAAACTCTGGGAGATGGTGTGGGACAGGGAGGCCTGGCCCGCTGCAGTTCATGGGGTGGCAAAGAGTTGGACAGAACTGGGCAACTGAACAACAGCAAAAACAGAGCCCTTAGACCCCAGGGCTGGGTGTCCTCAGGCCAAACAACTAATAGGGAGGGAGCACAACCCCACCCATCAGCAGATAATTGGATTAAAGATTTGCAGAGCAAGGCCCTGCCCACCAGAGCAAGACAGAAAAACCACAGTTCACAGGGGCTAGAACAAAACCCACATTAAAGAAAGTTAATCAGGATGAAAAAGCAGAAAGTTATGTCCCAGAGGGACAAGATAAAAACCCCCCAAAAACAAGTAAATGAAGTGGAGATAGGCAACCTTCCAGAAAAAAAATTCAAGACTCTCATTTAGATTTGATGGAGAAATCAAGCTTTCCAGACAAGTAAAGTTGTCTATCAGCCTATCAGGCCCCTCCGTCCATGGGATTTTCCAGGCAAGAGTGCTGGAGTGGATTGCCATTTCCTTCTCCAGGGGATCTTCCTGACCCAAAGTTAAGAGAATTTAGCACCACCAAACCAGCTTTACAATAAATGTTAAAGGAACTTTCCAGGCAGTAAACAGAAGAGAAGGAAAAGACCTACAGAAAATAAACCAAAACAATTAAGAAAATGGTAATAGGATCATACATATCAATAATTATCTTAAGGTAAATGGATTAAATGTATCAAACAAAAGACATACACTGGCTGGGTAGATGAAAATATGTGCATGCATGCACTTTCACTTACCACATCACTCTGCTTGACCCCCCCCCTCCAAACTGTATGTAATTATTTTATTGTTAGATTAATCATGTTCCCATTATGGCTTGCAATTGTAATTATCTTTTATTTTTTGTCTGGCTATTGACTGTGAAACTGATCAAAATATTTTACTATTGTGATTATGTAACTATTACTCACTTAATACCATTATATCATGATTGGTCAACAGAAAATATAATAGAATTCTGTATCACCAAAACTACTATTTAATAGAAAAACCTGTAAAAAGATGTGGTACATATATATATACATAATAGAATACTACTCATCCACAAAAAAAGAACTAGACAGGGCTTCCCTGGTTGTCCAGTGGTTAAGAATCTGCCTTGCAATGCAAGGGACATTGGTTTGACCCCTGGTACAGAAGGGTCCCACGTGCTAGCGAGCTGCTGAGCCCATGCGGAACAATCATGAGCCAGCACTCTGGAGACTGCAAGCTATGCCATGCTACAGCTACTGAAGCCTGAGCACCTGGACCCTGTGCTCTGTAACAAGAGAAGCCACCTCAATGAGAAGGCTGCACACTACAATGAGAAGTAGGCCCTGCTCAGCACAGATGAAGAAAGCCTGCATGCAGCAATGAAGACCCACCACAGTCAAAAAATTAAATAATCTTGGGGAAAAGAAAGAATGAAATAATGCTACTTGCAGCAAGATGAATGGAACTAGAGATTATCACATTATGTGAAGTCAGAAAGATAAATACTACATGATATCATTTATATGTGGATTCTAAAATATGATACAGACTGATCTATGAAACTGAAAGAGAATCATGAACATACAGAACAAACTGGTGGTTGCCATAGGGGAGAAGGTTGGGAGAGAGATGGAGTTTGGGGTTAGCAGATGTACGCTTTTATACATAGAATGAATAAACAACTAGGTTCTACTTTATAGCACAAGGAACTATACTCAATATCCATTGATAAACCTTAATGGAATAGACTATTAAAAAAGAAATGTGTATATATGTATAATTGAATCACTGCTACACAGCAGAAATTAACACACTGTAAATCAACCATATAAAAATACTGACTACAATAAATAAAAAATATTTTCTATATTTTTTAAGCATATCAAAGTTTCCACACTTTATTTTTCTCTAGATAGAAGTAAACATTTAGAAAGCAACTATAAAGAAGAAGCAACTTACTTTATTTCGATCTTGGACAACCAGTATTTTTCTAGTATTTTCATCAAATACAGCTCCTATTAGGGGGAAAAAGATAATCAAGAAATATGAATCTCATTCACCTCAGATTACTCCCATCTGAAGGCCCAGTTCAAATAACCACCTCATCCTTGAAAAGTTGTAAAATAACTTAAGAAACCAGTTACTCAGTTATCTTGGGTCTTTTAATGGCTGAAAGTAACAATGATGGTTCTAGCATATGCTATCTTACAGAATAATTATTTGTATCTCATTATCTAGATCATCTATTTCTGATGATAGTTAAAATATTCTTTCTATTATTTTAAGCATTTAGTGTCCAATTTTAAGTGCTTAAAAATATCCATTGAATCAATGGATTGACTTTTCCATTCTGATATTTATTCCTTGAATCACTATGTATAAACATGATCCAAATCTCAAATATCTCAACATTCAGTTCAAGACTTCTTCCTTAAAGCCACTTAAATTCCCTTATCACATTATGTACACAACTTTATAACTTACCAATATATTGCTACAGAATACTTTTTAATCAACAGTTTATATTTTTAAAGTTCTAGACCATTTATTTGATTTATTCATTCAACATAGACACTGTCCAGCACACTAGGCATTTTGCTAGATATTAGGGACTCAAAAATAAGTTTTTTTCTCTCCTTGAGTAATGCTAGGTCAAAAATAAAATGACACTTTAATGATCTAGCGCTTCCCTGATAGCTCAATTGGTAAAGAATCCACCTGCAATGCAGGAAACCCAGGTTCGATTCCTCAGTAGGGAAGATCCGCTGGAGTAGGGATAGACTGCTGCTGCTAAGTTGCTTCAGTTGTGTCCAACTCTGTGCAACCCAACAGACGGCAGCCCATCGGGCTCCGCCGTCCCTGGGATTCTCCAGGCAAGAACACTGGAGTGGGTTGCCATTTCCTTCTCCAATGCATGAAAGTGAAAAGTGAAAGTGAAGTCACTCAGTCGTGTCCGACTCTTCACAACCCCATGGACTGCAGCCTACCAGGCTCCTCCATCCATGGGAGTTTCCAGGCAAGAGTACTGGAGTGGGGTGCCATTGACCCACTCCAGTATTCTTGGGCTTCCCCTGTGGCTCAGCTGGTAAAGAATCTGCCTGCAATGTGGGAGACCTGGGTTTGATCCCTAGGTTGGGAAGATCCCCTGGAGAAGAGAAAGGCTACCCACTCCAGTATTCTGGCCTAGAGAATTCCATGGACTGTAGTCCACAGGGTCAGAGACAGATACTACTGAGCAACTTTCACTTAAAGATCTGCATTGCTGCTGCTGCTGCTAAGTCACTTCAGTTGTGTCCGACTCTGTGTGACCCCACAGACAGCAGCCCACCAGGCTCCCCCGTCCCTGGGATTCTCCAGGCAAGAACATAGGAGTGTTTCTTTAAATGCTATAATTTAAACATTATTTGTATTTATATAATGTGGGAAGATATTGTTAAAAATATATTTTCTATTCATTCATTCAATATTAATTGACCTCCTATATATAATACATGTAGGTTCTATATTTATAGTATATGAATTGAGATCCTTTTTTTATGTCAGGCACTTTTTCAATTGCTAAGGAGACAGCTTCAAAGAATCAGACACAACCCAGCAACTGAACCGCAAGGATACAGTGGTGAACAAAATGCCCTATCATTATGAGGCTCTTGTTCTGAGGCTGGTACGAGAACGTTACAAATGAGAAATAAATTATGCAGAACATGTGTGCAAGGTGAGTTGATTCGGTAGTGTCTGATTCTTTGTGACCCTATGCACCGTAGCCACCAGGCTCCTCTGCCCATGGGATTCTCCAGGCAAAAATACGGAAGCGGGTTGCCATTTCCTACTTCAGGGGATCTTTCCCACCCAGGGACAGAACCTCTGCTTCTTACTTCTCCTGCATTGGCAGGTGGATTATTTACCCCTAGCGCCACCGGATGGTGCTTAGTCGCTTGGTTGTGTACTACTCTGCAATCCCATGGATTGTAGCCCACCAGGCTCTTCTGTCCATGCAATTATCCAGGGAAGAATACTGGAGTCAGTTGCCATTTCCTACTCCAGAGGACCTTCCTGATCCAGGGATTGAACCCACATCTGCTGTTTCTCCTGTCTGGCAGGTGAATTCTTTGCCACTGCACCACCTGGGAAGCCCATATAGAACATGAGGTGGTAACAAATATTGCAGATGCAATACAGTAGGGAATAGATACATGCAACAAACAGAAGAACAATTTTCTCTGAAATTTAAACATCCCATTTTAGCCCTTCAAAGTCAAGAAAGAAAACCACAAAGTGAGATAATTAACATTAATGTTGGCTTCTATTAGAAAATATAAACTATAATTGGTTGAGTGGGCCTTAGGAAGCATTACTACAAACAAAGCTAGTATAAGTGATGGCATTCCAGATGAGCTATTTAAGATCCTAAGAGATGATGCTGTTAAAATGCTGCACTCAACATGCCAGCATATTTGGAAAACAGTAATGGCCACAGGACTGGAAAAGGTCAGTTTCACTCCAATCCCAAAGAAGAGCAATGCCAAAGAATGTTCAAATCAACATATAATTTCATTCATTTCACATGCTAGCAAGGTAATGCTCAAAATCCTTCAGGCTAAGCTTCAACAGTAAGTGAACTGAAAACCTCCGTATATACAAGCTAGATTTAGAAAAGGCAGCAGAACCAGCAATCAAATTGCCAAAATCCAGTGGATTACAGAAAAAGGGAATTCCAGAAAAACATCTGCTTCACTGACTACATTAAAGCCTTTGACTGTGTGGATCACAACAAACTGTCAAAAGTTCTTAAAGAGAAGGGAATACCAGACCACCTTACCTGCTTCCTGAGAAATCTGTATGCAGGTCAAGAAACAAGTTAGAACTGGACATGGAACAATGGACTGGTTCAAAATGGGGAAAGGAGCACGTCAAGGCTATATATTGTCACCCTGCTTATTTAACTTATATACAGTGTACATCATGTGAAATGCCAGGCTGGATGAAGCACTCAATCCAATTCCAGGCTCAATCAAGCTGGAATCTAAGATTGAGGGTGAAATATCAACAACCTCAGATATGCAGATGATACCAGTTTAATGGCAGACAGTGAAGAGCTAAAGAGCCTCTTGAGGAGCGTGCAAGAGGAGTGTGAAAAAGCTGGTTTAAAACTCAACATTCAAAAAACTACAGTCATGGCATCCCGTCCCAAAACTTCATGGCAAATAGTTGGGGTGAAAGTAGAAACAGTGGCAGGTTTTATTTTCTTGGGCTTCAAAATCACTGTTGATGGCAACTACAGCCATGAAATTAAAAGATGCTTGCTCCTTGGAAGAAAGCTATGGCAAACCTAGAGAGCATATTTAAAAGCAGAGAGATCACTTCACTGACAAAAGTCTGTATAGTCAAAGCTATGGTTTTTCCAGTAGTCATGTACAGGTATCAGCAGAGGACCACAAAGAAGGCTCAACACCAAAGAATTGATGCTTTTGAACTGTAGTGCTGGAAAAGACCCTGACAGTCCCTTGGACAGCAAGGAGACCAAACCAGTCAATCCTAAAGGAAATCAACCCTGAATTCATTGGAGAGACTGATCCTGAAGCTCCAGTATTCTGGCCAGCTAATACAAACAGCCAACTCATTGGAAAAGACCCTGGATGCTGGGAAAGAATGAGGGCAGGAGGAGAAGCGGGTGACAGAGCATTAGATGGCTGAATGACATCACTGACTCAATGGACATGAGTTTGAGCAAACTCTGGGAGACAGTTAAGGACAGGGAAGCCTGGAGTGCTCTAATCCATGGGGTCACAAAGAGTTGGAAATATCTTAGCAACTTAACAACAAAACCAAATAATTTAATTGGACTTTACGTGAGTTGAATGCCAAAGAAATAACCAAGAAAATCTACTCTTAATTTTTAATAATTTGTCATTACACAAATCAAACTTTTCCTTAGTTCACTATAAATGAGCCAAAAACAGCACTGGTAAACACAATGTGAGCGACCCCTGCTGGTCACAACACAGAGGCTAAATAAACCCAAAGAAACAGTGAAAACAGGGAAAAAGTGGAAACGATGACAGACTTTATTTTGGGGGGCTCCAAAATCACTGCAGATAGTGACTGCAGCCATGAAATTAAAAGATACTTGATCCTTGGAAGAAAAGTTATGACCAACCTAGACAGCATATTAAAAAGCAGAGACATTACTTTGTCAACGAAGGTCTATCTAGTCAAGGCTATGGTTTTTCCAGTAGTCATGTATAGATGTGAGAGTTGGACTATAAAGAAACCTGAAGGCCGAAGAATTGATGCTTTTGAACTGTGGTGTTGGAGAAGACTCTTGAGAGTCCCTTGGACTGCAAGGAGATCCAACCAGTCCATCCTAAAGAAATCAGTCCTGAATATTCATTGGGAGGACTGATGCTGAAGCTGAAACTCCAATACTTTGGCCATCTGATGTGAAGAGCTGCCTCATTTGAAAAGACCCTGATGCTGGGAAAGATTGAAGGCAGGAGGAAAAGGGGACTACAGAGGATGAGATGGTTGGATGGCATCACGAACTCAATGGACATGAGTTCAAATAAACTCCGGGAGTTGGGGATGGATAGGGAGGCCTGGCATGCTGCAGTTCATGGGGTCGTAAAGAGTCAGATATGACTGAGTGACTGAACTGAACTGAAACCCAAAGAGATTAGGGATTCAATTATTGTATTATGATGACTAGTCAGGTACTTGGAGAAGGCAATGGCACCCCACTCCAGTACTCTTGCCTGGAAAATCCCATGGATGGAGGAGCCTGGTAGGCTGCAGTCCATGGGGTCGCGAAGAGTCAGGCATGACTGAGCAACTTCATTTTCACTTTTCACTTTCATGCATTGGAGAAGGAAACGGCAACCCACTCCAGTGTTCTTGCCTGGAGAATCCCAGGGACAGGGGAGCCTGGTGGGCTTCCGTCTACGGGGTCGCACAGAGTCGGACGTGATTGAAGCGACTTAGCAGCAGCAGTCAGGTACTATACTATTTTTCATAATAATCCTGTCAGTGGTATAATTTTGAGTGCCCAACTTCACAAAGCCTTGAAACCGATGTCCTTTCTGGGTCACAAGCAGGTACTCTCGCTGTCCAGTACTGTACCTTCACCACACAATTGCCTTTTCAGAGGGCTGACATTACCATTTGAAGATCTATCCAACCATTCATTCAAGAAATCTTTATCGAGCACCTAGATTATACCAGACACTGTATTTTTGCATGTATGCTCAGTTGTATCCGCCTCTTTGCACCTCCATGGATTGCAGCCTGCCAGGCTTCTCTGTACTTGGAATTCCCCAGGCAAGAATACTGGATCGGGTTGCCATTCCCTTCTCCAGGGTATCTACCTGGCCCAGAAATCAAACTTGTGTCTTCTGTCTCCCCTGCTTTGGCAGGCAAATTCTTTACCACTGTGCCACCTGGGAAGCTTGACACTGTGTTTAGTCTGAGGATTAATAGGTAAACAAGACAGATAAAATATTTGCCTTCCTGGACTTCACATTATTGTGGGGACAATTAAGGACATGATAATTTCAAATTGTGATAAGTTCTACAAACAAAAACAGAGCTGGGAACTTCCCTGGCGGTCCAGTGGCTAAGACTCCATGCTCCCAATACAGAGGGCCTGGGCTTGATCCCTGGTGGGGTAACTAGACCCCACCTGCCACAACTAAGACTTCACATGCTGCAACTAAGACCCAGCACGGCCAAATAAATAAATTAAAATAAATATTAAAAAAAAAAAAAAAAACAGAGCTGGATAAAAGATGACAGAATTGGCAGGTGGGAGGACTATTTTATGCAGGAAGGTCAGGAACTTTTCTGAGGAGATATTTCATCTCTAAAGAGCTCAATAAACAAAGCCCTCTGGAAGAGCACTGCAGGAAGAGAAGCCAGTAGGTTTAAAAGCTCTGAGCCAGATAGGAGCTTGCTGTTTGAAGACAGCAAGGAAGCCACAGCTTTCCAATGTAGAGGAGGAAAGATTCTTTTCCCTTTACTCACTTCAGCTGTCAGACCTGAGCTGAACTGACATATGACAGATTAATGGATGAGAAATATGTACATTTTATTTGGTGTTAATAGTACCACGTGGCCTGGGTGGAAGTCTCCACAGAAATGAATATCTCCTCAAAGTATTTAGACCCAGGGGCTTATATACCATTCTAGGAAAGAGGGATAAATTGTGCATAAATGACCAAAGAACGAGGGCTTTGTTCTAGGGGAGGTAAACGGGTGAAAAAGTGCCGAGGAACTAACTATATGGGGAAACTAGCAGAACACAATGGTTGTTTTCATAAGGTTTGTACTGACGGTAAAGAATCTGTCTGCACTGTGGGGACACCAGTTCGACCCCTGGGTTGAAAAGATCCCCTAGAGAAGGAAATGGCAACCTACCCCAGTGTTCTGGCCTGGAGGATTCCATGGACAGAGGAGCCTGGAGGGCTACAGTTCATGGGGTCACAAAGAGTCAGACACAACTGAGTGATTAACACTTTTTTCACTTGTTATTTCATAAGGTTTGTACAGATTTATCTCAATGTCAACTCCCCATCTCTGGTGATAATGTTCTCTTCATTATGGTAGAAAAATTTATGCCCTGCTTTTAGGTAGAAAGGGTCAGGCAGAGAGCCCTTCCTGCTATCTCTCAATTGTCTTCACTTTGGCATATTTGAGGGTGGTATGTTCTGACTTCCTTAACCATCTACATCGTGTAGCTTTTAACAAAAAATGTCAACTATTTTCTCTTCATCTAAAAAACTGTATCTTTCTAGAAAAATGTCTTACAATATCTTCTGACCCCTATGGCCACTTCAAATCCTGCTTATTCTTCAAAACTCTGGTGAAGTTCCAGATCTCTCATCCCCTAAACTCCTATGGCATATCTTAATCATAATATATAGTACTTAGTTTATAAACAAGTTCTTCATAGGTGACTCTTTATGCATGTATTACCAATTATAATTCTCTAGTACTAACTGGAAACTAATTTGAAAGTCTGTACAATGAACTGATAATTATCTGTATGTCTTTCTAAAGAAGTGTGAGACTGTCATCAAATTTTCAAGTGGTCTTTTGAAGCAGAGATGAATGGAAAGCTGAATTGCCTCTATTTGCTACAGGGTAGTGAGACCGTGGACAGAGAAAACACTAGAAATCCTTGAACAGCTCCTTAGAAGACTCTGAAGATGAGAACTACCTTTTAAAACTCTTATTGATTATATGAAGGCAAATGATGCTATTATTAATAAATTACTAACAATACATATTACTGCCTTGTAATAAATTACAAGGATTTTTTCCCATTTTCATTATTCTGAAAACCTGAGTTTTCTTAACCCTCATTCTCAAAGGGTCATCCTAGAGAACCAACATCAATACCAGCAGCTACAGCAGCAGAGAATTTATTAGAATTGCAATTTTCGGGTCCATCTCAGACCAAATGAATTAAAAACTCCTGAGGCTGGGGCCCAGCAATCTGCTTCAACAACCCCTTCCAGGTGATTTTGATGCACTCTATAGTCTTGCCTGGAAAATTCCATGGACAGAAGAGCCTGGCTGTCTACAGTCCATGGAGTCAAAGAGTCAGACACGAGTGAGTAAGCACGTGCACACACAATTTGAGAACTCCTATCGTAACTCAAAGCACTCAAGCTAACCATGACTTAAAAATTCTTTATTTAAATTATACTATTTTAAACAATTGTTTGGAACAATAACTTCCTTAATTCAAATGTCTTTAAGAAGTAATGGCTAACCAACATAATACTGCATTTTTCCTAACACATATATATGGAATCTAAAAAATAAATAAATTTTTAAAAAGTCATGTTCAAATCACTGAAAAACTGGTTTGCTTTACCCTAAATTCAACTTTACAGTTTTATTAAATCACACAATTCATACTAACATGTGGTACCATAATAAAATGATCTATTCCTGGATCCCAGTTAAGTGTTCCTATTTCAGTAGTGAAGTTCAAATGTCTGTGTAAAACATGTTCAAACACAGCGCTGGAAAACTAAACTTGCTTGTTCTCTGTGCTGCCCTCTGCTGATCATAAGACAAACTTCCTCTCTTTAAAGCACTAGCTCCAGTTGGAAAGATGATAATCATTTAATCAAATTACTCATTCCACATGAATAAAGTATGGCTCAGATGGTAAAGAGCCTGCCTGCAATGTGGGAGACCCGGGTTCAATCCCTGGGTTGGGAAGATCACCCAGTGAAGGGAACGGCAACCCCCTCCAGTATTCTTGCCTGGAAAATCCCATGGACGGAGGAGCCTGGAGGGCGATAGGCCATGGGGTCGCAGAGTCGGACACAACTGAGTGACTTCACTTCCAGCTCTAAGAAGAAATCAGGTAACCCTCTAAACAGTTGATTCTGATTCTCTTCAGCTTGAAACTGACCTGCAACTCCCACTTGATGTGTAGCATATCCTGGTAATCTGCTGGGCCCATCTCCCAGCCACAGAGACAGCATAGATGAATCTGATTCCGCGTGATGAAAGCAGAAGCCCAGGGCAGCAGCAGGAGCAATAAACCGACTCTGAAGGATGGGAATGTGCAGCCACGCCGCTACTCTACCTTCTGATCTCCATTTCTGTACTGCAGCTGAAACGCAGAAAACAGACATCGATAAATATTTTCCAGAGAGAAAACTGGAATAAATTAAAACTCATCTCTGGGTGTCACTTCCTCCAGTAAGGCATATTTAAGCTCCACTTGGGGGGGGTTGGTGGTGGAGGGGGTGAGGAGGGATCCCAAAATGTCCTGTTAACATACATCAGCAGCATAATTTCCCCACCATTTCTTTAAGTCAGTATAGTAATGATCTTTATACATCATCTGACAATACCTGACATACAATTTGTGCTCAATAATTGCAGAATGCACAAACCGATTTAAATAAATTAGTTTCAATGCTGTTCTTTTTAACAATGAGCTTCAGTCTTTATAAATGACTACCATGGGCTGTTATTTACTGTCTCAAATATATGTGATTTTTTTTGGTTTATACATTTTGAGGTGGTTAAAAATTAACTTTGCTTTTAAATAATATATGGTAGTTCTAGAAAATTTTGAAAATAAAATGAAGAAAACTTCACATTAGCACACAGAGAAATTTAAAATTTTGACACATTTTCCACGAATATAATTTTGGAACTGACATACCACATATAATTTATAACATTTTTTTTTTACAATAGATTATAGATATTTTGTTACCATTAAAATTCTTTAATGAACATATATTTTTAATGACTGCATAATTTTCCTCATACATTTACGTGTACCACGAATTACTTAACTAACCTAATTTTGGACATGTAGATTGTTTAGTTCAGTCGCTCAGTGTCCGACTCTTGGCGACCCCATGAACCGCAGCACGCCAGGCCTCCCTGTCCATCACCAACTCCCGGAGTCCACCCAAACCCATGTCCACTGTGTTGGTAATGTCATACAACCATCTCATCCTCTGTTGTCCCCTTCTCCTCCTGCCCTCAATCTTTCCCAGCATCCCACCCTGATGCTCTCCACATCAGGTTGGTAATCTTACCTTATTATTAATTATACCATGACAAACATTAAAATATATTTTTGGCCTTTGACTTTAAATTATATTACTTTGTTACTTAAGATTGAGTTGGCGGGAAAAGATGCTAACATTTATCTGGCCCTTACTAAAATCCAGACATTTTAGATACAGTATTTTATTAAGTTCTCACAACATGAAAGGCAAGTATGGTGACCACTAAATTTACAGGTGAAGAAATGAATACTTTACAGTTTTAGAAAATCTTCTCAGATCACTTTCTCTATCCACCATCTCAGTCTTTACAATAATCCTATAAAATGTGTGGAGAGAGGGGAAAAGACTGGATCATTTATTTAATGGTTAGATTCCATTCCTTCCTCTTCTACAGCCTCTGAGGTAAGCATCTCCTTGTTAAGGACCATTGTTTCTCTACTCTTTCAAAGTCAGTGTCACTAACACAGTGACAAACAACTTGGGGCCTTAACAGACTTCTTGATTTGGGGCTTTGGGGTCCTGTCACATCCTTCTCACATCGAACTTTCTCTGGTATCTTCTTAAAAACTGACATAGTTACATAAAGTGAAATGCATAAATCCTAAGCGACCATTTGAGTTTTGACCTATGCATTCACTTGTGTAGTTCACATTCCAGTCAGGATTACAGAAGATTTCTATCACCACAAGACGTTCCCAAGACCTCCTTTCCAATCACTCTAATCAAAGGAAAAAGCTGAAGCTCTGAAAGTTTAGGGAAAAAAAGTTCAGAAAAAAAGTTCTGAAAAAGCTGAAGCCACTTGTTTACTATTTATCTTCATACTCTGACTTGGAGAATCTGTCCACTCCCACTGCTTCAGGTAACAGCTATACAAGGATGCTTGCCCAGTCCTGATCTCACTGAACACTGAATTTTGCTGCTCTCCAGTTGCTCTCATTTTCTGAAGGCTGCTGCTTCAAACTTCTTCATACTCATATTCAAAACTGACTCATAGCCATCCTCAAGTAGTTTTTATTTACCGGTATACTTCTGGCTCCAATGCTTAAAGTCTAAGAATCATTTTTAAAATCTTTTTTTTTTCTCTTTTTTCGCTAATAAACTTTAATGATTTTTCCTCCTGCCCCTCATTCCTTAGCTCAAATATATCCTTCAAAGTGAGCTCACATACCACCTCTTTTGACAGTAAGCTTTCCCTAAATGCTTTCCAAATGTGAACTTAACTCCTCTGATAGATTTACTAGAACTTACTACACAATGCCTAATGACATCTTTTGTCATTTATTTTTCTAATCCTAATATTCTGTGGACAGAGGAGCCTGGTGGGCTACAGTCCATGCGGCTGCAAAGAGCTGGACACGACTGAGCACGCACACACACAATATTTTGTGCATCTGCAATCCTCCAGGTTAACATATTATGCTTGGGCTCAATTCACATTTATTAAATGACTGACTTGTGTAAAGTCACACAGCTAATGAGTAGCATGGCAAGGATCAGAATTAGCATTACTTCCCCACTTATGCAGATATTCATGATGCTTACCACCACAATACGCCTTCACCTAAATTTAGTTTGTCTATAACAGGAACAGTAAAAGAATAAACCTCATGTGCAAAGGTGCAAAACAACTATTGCTAATACATTATATACAATCAGTTCTATTTGCTTGAAAAGAAAGAACAGATTTAGACATCCTATCAGGCTTTCTTCTCAGATTATTTATTTCAGTTTCTTTTTACAGGCAACATCATTCAGTTTTGTTTGACTCAATAACAAAAAACCCAGCAATGGTTCTTATAGTGCAGCAAGAACAAATTCTAGAGCCAGGAGAAGTTAATCTGTCTGTTAGTACCATCATCTTTGAAATGCAGATAATAGTACCTACCTCACAGGTTATAAGGACTAAATGAGTTAATTATTTTGAAGTCCTTAAAACAGTATCCAGCACTTATTGGGTATACTAGGATTTTATTAAAAAGTATGTAAGACTTCAGAGTTTATAAATTAGTCTCGTAATTTATCTTTGATGACCATACCTATCCAGTAAAGTAATTAGAGCTGGCATTATTCATATAAGCAACCTAAGGGGCAGATATTTTCAGTGATGATTATCCTAATGCCTGGTTAAGCATGTGGCAGAACATGGGACTTGAAACCTGGTCAAAGAGAAAGCCACTCAGTCGTGTCTGTCTTTGCAACCCCATGGGCTATACAGTCCATGGAATTCTCCAGGACAGAATACTGGAGTGGGTAGCCATTCCCTTCTCCAGAGGATCTTCCCAACCCAGGGATCAAACCGAGGTCTCCCAAGTTGCAGGTGGGTTCTTTACCAGCTGAGCCACCAGGGAAGACCGAAACCTGGATGTGACACCAAATCCAACCCACTTTCTGCTTTGCCTTCCTGATTGAGGTAGAGCTTTAATCACTAACAAGTTCAAGTGTGTACAATAAACACCTGTGTCGACCCACACATACTACACAAATTTGATTCTCCTATGGTCAACCCTGTTGGCAGTTAACAATTGTTCCCGAGGAGAGAAAACAAGGTGAAGGGGTAAATAGTTTCGAAATGAAGATAGTAAGATTAAAACAACTAGCTCACAGATGCTCACTCGCCATATTGATCCATATTGCTCCCAGATAAAGATCTGAAGTTTCCTTTCTAATGAGAGAAGAGGAATTTTCATGCCTTGCTTTCAATTTGATCATAAGGACCCTTGGGCAGCTCGAAAAACCGGCTGCTCCACCAAGTCAAGTGAAGGCTCCTTTATCCTAAGTTATCTTTCCTATCAGTGGACTCAAGGTTCAAAAGTGGTGAGTCTTCCTACCGAGGACTGAAACCACTCCATCAATATCCCCGGTTAATCACAAAAGGCAACCAGCTTTTTGTGAAATAGACGCAAACTAGTTCACAGGCTCCACAGCTCCTGACCCAACCTGTGTACAAATACGACCACTCAAACCTCTCCAGCCTATTCACTGGCCACCACCTGTACTAGGAAGCGACAGTTTTGCCCTAGGCAAAGTGCCCGGCAGAGCCAAGCGTCGGTAAATGTCAGTAAATAATAACAATATTAACTAACATTTACTAAGCGGTATGTGGCGGAAACTCTGCGAGGCACTTGATAACGCGTTATCCATTTCATCCCTCAGCAATTCCACGAGTTCCTATTACCTGGTTTTACGGGTGAGAAAATGGTGGTTTACACAACTTGGCTCTAGGTTACACACTAGAAAGAAGACCCGAAACAACGGCTGCTGATGCCAGAGTCTGAGCTGGCTACCGTTTCACCCAACCGCCTCAGAGACCTCCCCGCCAAGGGCACAAGAACGAAAGGCAGAAAACAGGTGCGGGTCAGGCATGCCCTCTCCTTCCCTCGGGCGCGACTCGGGGGTGGGGACCGCCGTTACTTCACGAGAAAGACTCAGGAGGCTGGAGAGCCTCGGACCAGGCGCACTTGCCCTGCAAGGCCCTTTGGAAGGCGACCGGGTCCAGGCGGTCCAGAGCGTCCAGCCTCCCTAGGCGCACGGAGACGCCTCCGAATCTGTCCAGCTCTCCCCGCAGCTCCTCAGCTCCGAAAGGGGAGTCCCGAGCGCAACCCGAACCGCCCGCGGACCAGCGGGGCCCTGCACCGAGCACTGAGCGGCTGGCCAGAGCAAGGACCACACGCCGGTAGCTCCCCCCCAACAGTGGCGGCATTTTGGCGCAGACCCTTGTTCCTCACGCCGACGCTCCAAATCACTCAACCCGCGTGACCTGGAAAAGAGGGAGATACCGTAAGTTTTAGAAGAGTGCCGCCCAGAGTTACCTCTTCGCAGAGGAGACGGCGAAGTCCAGTCGAACGGTTCCTCTCAAGAATCTGCCCAGATCCAGGAAAGCGGGAGAAACTTTCCCACCACTGCCCTCCCACCCCAACCTACCCCAGCACCTCCCACCCCGAGTTTAATTCAACAGATTTGTTCAGGATTAGGGAAGGCGGCGGATATACGAAAAAGTCCTGTTGTTAAGGAATTTACAATCTAAAAGAACTTTCCGTTCACCTAATCTGTTTTCCCTGGCCATTCAGGAACTCTTCAAAGACCGCGGATTCTGAAAAAGCTCGGCTCGCCTGCTCTTACTGCGCTGCACTCAGGGGATTACGGCTCAGGATGGAGCCTTGCCGGCTTCTGCCCCGGAAGTTTTTCTCTCAGAGAAGCGCGCACGTTGAGCCGGCTTTACCGCTGCTTCTCTCTCTGAGGCTGCCTACGGATCATGTCGTCCAAGAAGAACAGAAAACGGCTAAACCAAAGCGCCGAGAATGGTTCTTCCTCGGCATCCGCTGCTTCCTTTTCTTCAGGGGCCACAGCTTCTGCCGTGGCGGCCGGGACTCTGGTGGTGATCAACTTCTTAGAAAAGGGTAAAGAGTTCTGAGTGGGAGACCCGAGGCCGAGGGGGCGCCGTCTGAGAGGACCGAAAACCTAGCGATTCTGCCTTGAGGTGTAGAGGTTTTTAAAAATTGAACGAGGCAGAGGTGTGAGAGCGCAGAGAAGTCTGTAAAATACCCGAAGTCGCCCCTGCACTGGAGAAGTTAGGCAGAAATGACTTATCAGTGCCTAAGTCAAGCTTTTTTGTAAATTGCCTTGAATTTCTAGTAAGTTGTACTTGGAGCAGCTTTGCGTTAAGATTAACGGCATCTCTAACTGCAAAATCGTTCGTATCTAGCGAGGATAGTATACGAAAACTCTGAAATCCATTTCTGTAACAGTGTGGATTCGTCCTTTGTAATACAGAGACGTTAATGTGCCTTTAAAACCGAAAGGTGGCTTTTTTTCTTACCACACAGGTTCTGGTATTTAACAAATAAGCTGTTAATTGCGCGCGGGTGTTAGCAGTAGGTTGAGTATTTCAGGTATATATATCTCATTTACTCTTCTCGAAGCTTTGGGAGATGAGTACTATATTATTACGCTTATTTTACAGAGAAAAATTAACGCGATTCGCCCCCAGGTTACACAGGTACTAACTAAATGGCAGAGGCTTTTTTGAGTCCACATGTATTTGACTCTAAAGCCATTGAGCTACATCCCAACAACCTTGACTTGGAAGAACGGATTTAGTTGTTATAGCTTTAAGCAGGCTTGACCTCATGGCAAAAAATTTATGTCTGTGGCAGACCCTAAAGACAGTCTTTCAGTTGACATAGTGTTTTCAGTCTCTCTTGGGATCAGAGGACAACTTGCTCTGTCCTGCATATTCAGTCCCTTTTTCGACTGGATTTTTCCCATTGGCATTTAAACCTGCTGATAAAGCTCCACATCCTCCATTCCCAGACTTCTTAAATGGAGCCATCTCTGCCTCCTCAGCTCTCGTTTATTCCTTAGGCCATTCCTATTTGACATCCATCCCAGTATTCCATGGAAACTGCCCACTCCCTGATCTCTGATTATCCCCAGGTTGGTAAATCCAGTGGATGGTTTTCGTTGCGTATTTATCTGAGCAGCTTTTGGTATTGCCAGCCCTTTCTGTTTTCTTGAAATACTTTTATTTTTCTGACTTAAATGTCATCAAACTCTCCTAGTTTTTCACCCTCTTTTGGTTGGCACTTCATCAGTTTCCTTTGCATGTTGCCTTCTTGTGCCTAATGTAGAAGTTCCTTTATTCTTAACCCTAAACTCTCTTTCTCTATATAAATTTTTTTTTCCTTTGGCAAGTTCATCCAGTGCCCAGAGTTTTCCATTTACACTCTTATTATTTTTAGATTTATATTCGTAATTTGTTTCTGAGTCTTGATTCAATGGTCTTCTAGACCAGTGCTTCTCACACTCTGTAGGGAAAGTTTAAAAATTCCCAACATGTCACAGATCAGCACTTTTGTAAAATATGATAAATTACTGGAAAAATAAATTAAAAAAATAGAATTTTATTAGATTCAATAGATGTAAAATTACTCTGTTAAATTACAATAAAAACTACTTAATGCATATCCTTATTTTCTGAGGTAAGTACCTCTCATGAATAAAGAGTTCGTGGACCACGATTTTTTTTTTAACTGAAATATAGTTGATTAACAATATTATATTAGTTTCAGATGTAAGTCATAATCACTTTTAAATACATTGGGAAATGATCACCGTGATAAAGTCTAGTAACCATCTGTCACTATCCAAAGTTATTACAGTATTATTGACAATATTTCTTATGCTGTGTGTTAATTCTCTGTAACTTATTTATTCAATACTTTATAACTGGAAATTTGTACTTCTTATTCCCCTTCTTTTGCTCAGCCACCCCCACCTTTCTCCCATTTCAGAAACACATTTCTGTATCTGTGAATTGGTTGCTGTTTATATTTTTGTTTTTTAGTATCCACATGTAAGTGAAATCATATGATACTGGTCTCTGACTTATTTCTCTTGGCATAATATCCTCTAGATCCATCCATGGTGTTGCAAATGGCAAGATTTCATTCTTTTTTAAGTTGCTGAGTAATATTTCAATACATATGTATAAATGTCCTTTATATATTTTGGGTATTAATTCCATATCAAGTTGTCATTTGCAGATATCTTCTTTCATTCAATAGGCAGTCTTTTTGTTTTGTTTGATGGTTTCCTTCATTGTGCAAAAGCTTTTTAGTTAGATATAATCTCATTTATTTTTGCTTTGTTGCCTTTGTCTCAGGAGACAGATCCAAAAAATATTGCTAAGACTAACTTCAAGGAATTTACTGCATTTGTTTTTTCCTAGGAGTTTTATAGTTTTGGGTCTTACATGTAAGTCTTTAATCCATCTTGAATTTATTTTTGTAAGAAAGTGATTCAGTTCATTTCTTTTGCGTGTAGCTGTCCAGTTTTCCCAACACAATGATGAAGAGTTTGTCTTTTCCACGTTATATATTCTTGCCTCCTTTATCATTGATTACTTATCTATATATGTGTGGGTTCATTTCTGGGCTTTATATTCTTTTCCACTTATCTATGTATCCATTTTTGTACCACTACCATACTGTTTTGATTACTATAATTTGAAATCAGAGCGTGTTCAACCTCCAGCTTTGTTCTTTCTCAAGATTGCATTGACTATTCTAGTTCCATTAGAATACGAGCACAGTGTATCTTTCTGTTTATTTGTGTCTTCAGTTTCTTTCATCAGAATCTTATAGTTTTCAGAGTAAGAAGTCTCACCTCCTTGGTTAAATTTATTCCTAGGTATTTTTTATATTTGATGCAGTGATAAATGGGATTCCCTTTTTTTTTTTTTTAATTCATGGTCCTCACATTGAATATAGCACTGTACTGTACCTCTTCTTTTGAATTTTTCAAAGATACTTCAGGACTGACCTTGTGAACTGGTACTTCCTCCAACAAAACAAATGAGCTCTGTTGAGTCTTTCTCACTGTAAAATTCAGAAATCTCAGATTCACCCTTGACACCTCCCTCTTAAATCTCACATTATCCAATCCACCATCAAATCCAGTTTACTAGCTAAAATTTTTCCCATGTTACAGTTCTGCATTCCCTTCCCACTGCTTCAGCGTTAATCTCAGACACCATCCTCTCTCACCTGGACTACTACACTGACCATCCTCTCTCACCTGGACTACTACACTGATTGCTCCTTTCCAATTCCTGTTCCACTCTGCAAGACAGAATGATCTTTTAAAATAAAAATCCTGTCATGATTCTGCTTTTCTCTACTAACTGGCCTCCAATTACTGTCAGATTGAAGACCAGGAACTTGATACAGCCCACTGCCCTAGGTGGTCTTGACCTTCCTTATGTGGCTCTCTTTTTTCTCCCACCACTCTGCCTACACTTTTCCCCTCAGATGTACAGTGCTCTCTTCTGTCAAGGATCTCTGTACATGCTGTTCTCTTTAGTCAGAATTGTCTTTTTTTCTCTCTCTTCATTTAATTTTACTCTTCCTTCAGATGGATGTAAACATTATTCCTTGAAAAAAAAAATTCTTTGATTCTTCTAAGTTAGGTCTGATCCCACATTATAGGCTCTCTTAGCATTCTTAGTTGTTATTTCATTGCATTAATCTTAGTTTATAATTATACAGTTATTTAGTGATTTTTTAATAGTTCACATTCTATTAAGTTACATGTTCCATGACAAAGACTGTGTCTGCTTTTGTCCACCTTATATCCCCAGTGCCTAGAGTAGTATTTGCCTTAGAGTGGGCATGTGCTGTTTGCTGAATGAACAAATGAAGGGTAGATGGTTGTCTGAAATTACCTTTACTATCTCACTAGTTAATCTGCCCCGTAAGGTGCTCAATAAATTAGTAGGGAAGTGGATGTGTGGATGTAGAGATAGAAAGAATTGGAGGAATGAGGACTGGTGAAGGGAATTGTGCGGTTAACAGTATGTAAGCAGAGAATACGATGGAAATGTATTAGGAAATAAGGCCAGTGGAGAGGAATTTGAATCCATTGGTGGTGGGGAAAAATGGAGGTATTTGAGAAGTGTGTTATTTATCAAACCTTGGTTCAGGGTAGGATGGAGGGAAGAGAGAAAGAAAACTTAAAATCTTGTCAGGGATTGAGTGCCTCTGCAAGGTAATTATCAAGAGGGAAGGGTAATTCATTGAGGTTTCCTTCTTAAGAATAGGCAGAAACTGAACATTACGAGGTTATCAAACAGGATGCTGTTACTGATGTGTAAACTGTGTAAGAGACCTGGTGCTCATAGGAAGGTTGAATTTATTTTCAGTCTCTCATTATAAAAAACGGTTATTTTATGGTCACTCCTGTTAATCTTAGCCCTGGGAAATGCTTTGTTTTTCTATATTTGTTCATCTAATGACAGAGGGAAAATAAAAGTGTTAGGAAGTTACTTTGCAGTGGCAAAAAATAATGTAAATCAAACCTCATGGTGTTGCTTTTGTTGACTTCAGTTCAGTTCAGTTCAGTCGCTCAGTCGTGTCCGACTTTTTGCGACCCCATGAATTTGCAGCATGCCAGGCCTCTCTGTCCATCACCATCTCCCGGAGTTCATTCAGACTCACGTCCATTGAGTCCGTGATGCCATCCAGCCATCTCATCCTCTGTCGTCCCCTTCTCCTCCTGCCCCCAATCTCTCCCAGCATCAGAGTCTTTTCCAATGAGTCAGCTCTTTGCATGAAGTGGCCAAAGTACTGGAGTTTCAGCTTTAGCATCATTCCTTCCAAAGAAATCCCAGGGCTGATCTCCTTCAGAATGGACTGGTTGGATCTCCTTGCAGTCCAAGGGACCCTCAAAAGTCTTCTCCAACACCACAGTTCAAAAGCATCAATTCTTCGGCTCTCAGCCTTCTTCACAGTCCAACTCTCACATCCATACATGACCACTGGAAAAACCATAGCCTTGACTAGACGGACCTTAGTTGGCAAAGTAATGTCTCTGCTTTTCAATATGCTATCTAGGTTGGTCATAACTTTTCTTCCAAGGAGTAAGCGTCTTAATTTCATGGCTGCAGTCACTATCTGCAGTGATTTTGGAGCCGAAAAAAATAAAGTCTGACGCTGTTTCTACTGTTTCCCCATCTATTTCCCATGAAGTGATGGGACCAGATGCCATGATCTTCGTTTTCTGAATGTTGAGCTTTAGACCAACTTTTTCACTCTCCTCTTTCACTTTCATCAAGAGGCTTTTTAGTTCCTCTTCACTTTCTGCCATAAGGGTGGTGTCATCTGCATATCTGAGGTTATTATTTGTCCCGGCAATCTTGATTCCAGCTTGTGTTTCTTCCAGCCCAGTGTTTCTCATGATGTACTCTGCATAGAAGTTAAGTAAGCAGGGTGACAATATACAGCCTTGACGGACTCCTTTTCCTATTTGGAACCAGTCTGTTGTTCCATGTCCAGTCCTAACTGTTGCTTCCTGACCTGCATACAGATTTCTCAAGAGGCAGGTCAGGTGGTCTGGTATTCCCATCTCTTCCAGAATTTTCCACAGTTTATTGTGATCCACACAGTCAAAGGCTTTGGCATAGTCAATAAAGCAGAAATATGTGTTTTTCTGGAACTCTCTTGCTTTTTCCATGATCCACCAGATGTTGGCAATTTGATCTCTGGTTCCTCTGCCTTTTCTAAAACCAGCTTGAACATCAGGGAGTTCACCGTTCACGTATTGCTGAAGTCTGGCTTGGAGAATGTTGAGCATTACTTTACTAGCATGTGAGATGAGTGCAATTGTACGGTAGTTTGAGCATTCTTTGGCATTGCCTTTCTTTGGAATTGGAATGAAAACTGACCTTTTCCAGTCCTGTGGCCACTGCTGAGTTTTCCAAACTTAGTTTCTTTTTAATTACAAAAGATCTGTTTTCTGATTATGGAAGAACATGAATACTAGTCAGAGCTCTCTGATTATGATATATGTGACTATAATAAGTTTTATAATAAAGTGTGTGACAGGCATCATAAGTGCTAGCATGGATTTTGTGCTGAAAAGAAAAATACTGTATACTTATTACTGCATCCATTCTTATCATGGATATTTATTATGCAGAAGAACTCTGTATTTGATGAACTTCTAGGCAGTGCAGTTTACAAAGATGAGTATGACCCAATTCCTGTCCCCAAAGCAGTATATAGTTTAAAGGAAAGTTGAATTGTAAAATAAATGAATATTATGATGATACGTGCTAGTATCAGACAATATAAGATTCTGGGAGATGAGAGAAGGGGCAGCTAACCAGATGTGCAGCCTGAGGGAGTGGGTAGGCAGAGCTAGAGATGTTAGCACATCATTGTCAGAAGTTTTGTAACTGGACTGAACTGCAGGCCCTTCTCTGGCCAAAGGTTGAAAGCACTAATGGTCATTTGAGCCAGTGTGTCTTCGCCTAAGGAACAAGACCTGTGTTATGGTTATCCATGTGTTCTTGGGAATAGAAAGGAAAATGTCTGATTGCTGTCCTGTGGGTCAGAAGTGGAAACATAACTTAATCCTCTAGAGCCAGATTATGTGCCATTTCCCCAGTTCAAACCTTTCAGTACTAGTAGCCAAGTCAACGTAAGAATTTGTAATAGGAGACGTTCAGAATGCAAGTATGAAAAGCCCTATTCCAACTGTATTCAGTTGGTAATGAAATTAGAGATTTAAAAAAAAATAAAACTAATAGCTACCCATAAAATATCCTTTTTCAGTTAGCATTCATATTGTCAGTGGAACCTCACAAAGGCTTGGTTTTAAGTCTGCTAAAATAAAGAGGGTTTGAAAAATAGTTTCTCCAGGGTATGGTAAGTGCATTCATGTGGTAATGTAGATTAAGGATTTTTATTTAGTCCAAAAGAAATCTTGCTTTAACTTCAGTTACAGAATACTGTGAAAATAATTTTCTTCTTCTTGGTAGATGACAAAGTTCCTAAAGCGTTCCAGAATTCTCTTGTTCAACTTGGACTCAGTACCATGAAGTCTGCAAATATTTGTATTGGTCGACCAGTGTTGCTTACCAGTTTGGATGGAAAGCAGGAGGTAAGAGTCCTTTTCATTTCCTTTCTTCAGAAGTATTTGAGATGTTTTTGATTTTCAACACAAGCACTGATAATTGAAAAGCTATATCTTACAAGACCCTCACATCTGTATAAACTTCTCCTTCCTATGATACCCTTGGGAGTTGTAGCTCTTAAGTGTCATGAGGTGGAGAAGCCTTTCCCCCAGCGGTAGTGACTCACTAACAGCCCTATATTTTTCTGTCTGTGAGTTGTATTTCCTCACAGAAATGTTATTTTGGGTCGTTTGTTTTGTATATACATATTTGATTACGCTCTGTTTGTCCTTGCAGCCACTCATCATACCTGAGACTCTTCAGTCCAGGATCTCTCTTGAATCATTTTTGGCAGCTCGGCTGTCTTCTTCTGCCTCTGCCATGTCTTCTGCTGCTGCTTCATCAGTCAGTGTTCTCTCCACCGGTGGGGTCCTTTGGGAGTATTTTGTCATCTCATATCTGAGGATGGCATATCTCCCATTCCTTTTGTTGTCCTGGGCTTATACTGTAAAAAATCCTTTACTGTGTTTTGTGGAAGAGAAGACTATAAATGCATAAGCTCAGCCCACTAATCTGGAGCTAGAAACCTTCTCCCTTAGAACATAAGTCTGATGAGATCCAGGTTCCCATGGAGCTCTTGTACTGGTCCTCCCTGTTTCCTAGATGTAGTTTATGCTCCAGACTGAATTACCTTACAGTTAGCTTGCCTTCAGTATTTTTTTCTTACCCTCCTCTTATCACCTGTTAACGTCTTGTCTCTCTTCCTAAAAACCAACTCTCAGTTCTTCCACCATTTTCCCTGTGGGATTACCCCTAATCTTCACCAAAAAAAGGTGTAATATTTATCAGTTCAGTTCAGTTGTACAGTTGTGTCTGACTCTCTGTAACCCAGTGGACTGCAGGATGCGAGGCCTCCCTGTCCTCACCAACTCCCAGAGCTTGCTGAAACTCAATAGTTTTTTTGTAGTTTGTATCTCATAGTATCTCCTTTGAGGCAAAGACTGTGTTTTGCAGAGCCATGTACTTGACTGTGCTTAGTTTTCTTTCTTATAAATTAATGATATTCTACAAATACATATTTTCTTATTTTTTTGTTTCCTCTGTTCTGGGCAGGTCTATACTGCCTGGCCTGTGGCAGGATTTCCTGGAGGAAAGGTTGGCCTGAGTGAAGTGGCACAGAAGAACGTGGGTGTGAGGGTTGGTGATGCCATCCATGTCCAGCCTATTTTGGGTGCTGTGCTGCAGGCTGAGGAACTGGATGTGGCTCTCAGGTTTGGCTCTTGTTGTTGGTGATTGTCTGGATTAGTGCTGCCCAGTAGAAATATGACGAGTCAAATGTGAACCACATGTGTTATTTTGCATTTTCTAGTAAGCATATTTAAGAGAAAATAATTGTATATTTTATTTAATCAACATATAAACTTTTACTTGAACTTATAAGTACAAAAAGTTATTAATAAGATTTCTCATTCTGCTTTTCAAACTGAGCCTTCAAAATCCACTGTTTTATGTTACCTTTGTAGCACATCTCAGTTTGAGCTAGCCACATTCCTAGCACTTGCTAGCCACAAGTGTTGAGTGGCTAGTGACTTACTGTATCAGACAGCACAGACTAGATGGGTGTTACGTCATTTATGGGCTATAGGCTCTCTATTGTCCTGTGATTATAGTATTTTAGGTAATTTAGGTAATTTACCTGACATTTTAGGTAAGAGGAATTATTATTGATCGATATTTAATGGTGATTTTCTCTCATGGTTTGTGGTATAATCAGGGTTTCCTGTTTTATAATTGTAAAGACAGTAGTAGATTACTGTGAGTAGGCAAGAAACAAGTTTTAATTAAGACTGCTCAAGCAAAGTATGTGATTGTGTATTTTAACTCACTGGTTATTCAAACCAATAAAATAGTTATATCTATCATATTTTTAAGTAGTCCCCTATGAAAGACTATCGATGTGGTTAAAGTATATCGCCCACCTTCTTGAATGTTCTGTATCAAATAGGGTTTTTACTCAGTTTGCATATACAAGTCTTATCAAAATTTGTTTTAAAAAAATCTTTTGATACTTTAATAGCACGTTTATAAAAATTTGGAGGATTTTATATTATGTGCCGGAATCACAAAACATTTTTCAATCATTAGCTTGATTTTGAAATGTTTTCTTCACTTTTGCTACTTTTGTAGATTCCAAGCTTAAGCTTTGGCCTATTTTTCTTTTTATAAACAGGAAACTATCTTCAGTGCATTTTATAACAGTTTAGTGAGCAACAAAGTAAAAGGCAGAAAGGAAGCAAGAACACAACATATGTTGAGCACCAACCATGTGCTAGGACACAAGTGCATACACTTTTCCCATTTTTCTTCCCTCATTTAATCCTCTATCCTGCAAGGTGTCCATGTTTATCCATTTTTACAGGTGAGAGAATGGGCTCAGTGAGAAGTAACTTGCTGATTATTTTATGGTAATTTTTTAATTAACTCAGGTTAAATAGGATTAATCTTGCAGTTCAGTTCAGTCACTCAGTCGTGTCCGACTCTCTGCGACCCCACGACTTGCAGCATGCCAGGCCTCCCTGTCCATCACCAACTCCCGGAGTTCACTCAGACTCGCGTCCATCGAGTCAGTGATGCCATCCAGCCATCTCATCCTCTGTTGTCCCCTTCTCCTGCCCCCAATCCCTCCCAGCAACAGACTCTTTTCCAATGAGTCAACTCTTCACATGAGGTGGCCAAAGTACTGGAGTTTCAGCTTCAGCATCATTCCTTCCAAAGAAATCCCAGGGCTGATCTCCTTCAGAATGGACAGGTTGGATCTCCTTGCAGTCCAAGGGACTCTCAAGAGTCTTCTCCAACACCACAGTTCAAAAGCATCAATTCTTCGGCACTCAGCCTTCTTCATAGTCCAACTCTCACATCCATACATGACTACTGGTAAAACCATAGCCTTGACTAGATGGACCTTTGTTGGCAAGTAATGTCTTTGCTTTTGAATATACTATCTAGATTGGTCATAACTTTCCTTCCAAGGAGTAAGCATCTTTTGATTTCATGGCTGCAATCACCATCTGCAGTGATTTTGGAGCCGAAAAAAATAGTCTGACGCTGTTTCTACTGTTTCCCCATCTATTTCCCATGAAGTGATGGGACCAGATGCCATGATCTTCGTTTTCTGAATGTTGAGCTTTAAGCCAACGTTTTCACTTGATGAAAGTTTTACGGGGAGTCGGGAGGTGCCTCCCATCTCCCCCAGACTCTGACGTCCCACAAAAAGAAAATTTTAAAAATTAAAAAAAAAAGAAAGAAAGTTTTACTTACTTTCATCAAGAGGCTTTTTAGTTCCTTTTCACTTTCTGCCATAAGGGTGGTGTCATCTGCATATCTGAGGTTATTGATATTTCTCCCGGCAATCTTGATTCCAGCTTGTGTTTCTTCCAGTCCAGCGTTTCTCATGATGTACTCTGCATAGAAGTTAAATAAGCAGGGTGACAATATACAGCCTTGACGGACTCCTTTTCCTATTTGGAACCAGTCTGTTGTTCCATGGCCAGTTCTAACTGTTGCTTCCTGACCTGCATATAGGTTTCTTAAGAGGCAGATCAGGTGGTCTGGTATTCTCATCTCTTTCAGAATTTTCCAGTTTATTGTGATCCACACAGACAAAGGCTTTGGCATAGTCGGTAAAGCAGAAATAGATGTTTTTCTGGAACTCTCTCGCTTTTTCGATGATCAGTGGATGTTGGCAATTTGATCTCTGGTTCCTCTGCCTTTTCTAAAACCAGCTTGAACATCTGGAAGTTCACGGTTCACATATAGCTGAAGCCTGGCTTGGAGAATTTTGAGCATTACTTTACTAGCGTAAAGTAATCTTTAGACTGTTCTAAAACAGTCCTTTAGGCAGTTATCAGTTGACTGGATATACAGTTACTAACAAGTGTGACCTCTTGAGGGCGCAGCAGTCTTAAGTGATAACAAGTACCTATTATAGAAGGACTTTATGTGTATTAAATGGAAGCTTTTTTTTTTTTTCAAAGAATCTTGTGTTTTAAATGTGGCAGCAGAACTTAAACAAGAAACTTAATTTTCAATAAGAAAAATCAGTAATTTTAGTCTACTGCTTAAATCCTTCAAGGGTTATCTGAAAAATTTTATTACTAATGTTAGAGCTCCTCCTAGTGGAAATAATTTTATCTGCACACCTTTTTTTTTAAAGCAAAACTGTTTATTTTTACATATTTTACATATTTACAAATATTTTCTATTCAAAGTTTAATAAGTAGCAACAGTCTACGTAGTTTCAGAGTTCTATAAACAAGTAAATTTAAGTATTTAAGGAAATACATACAGTTTCCTCTTTATACACACATTTGATTCATGAAATTTTCTCCTTGTTTTTCTTTTTTATTTGAATAAATAAAATAAATCATCATTTGCAGTAGTTATGTTACATGAAGTTGCCACATGTGTGTGTGTTTATTTAACATATGTAAATATATGAAAATATATATCTTAAATAGATTATAATTTATAACTTATAACTCCCTGAACAACCCATTCTGGTAGATTGTGTTTTCTTTACTTTAGAAAAGATAAGTGGCTAAGAAGTATTAACTGACTTGCCTGAGGTCACCCCATTAAGAGGTGCCAGAGTTAGGATTCAAACCCCCCTCTACCTGGTCCTGGAGCTGCAGCTTTTTGCTCTATATTGTACTGCTCCCTTCCCTCCCCAGCTTCTGTCCTCTGGTCACCTGTGAATGAGAGTTGAAATAGAGGCTTTTTTTAACCTCAGCTGGGATAGTGTTGGGTAACTCACATTTTTGCCTGTTCTGTTCTCTTTCACAAATGTCTGGGAAAGCCCCGCTAGTATTGATTTTGGGGTTAGAAACATAATTTAGCAAGTAGGTGAATTTGTATATGGAATCCTGAAATAAGTTTGTATCAGTTTTCTTCCTGATAATGTGATTGAGAGCATGGCTTAGATTTGAACCACATGGGCCTGCTAATACACCTTTTCCTGAGCTAAACCATTCTCCCTCTGTGATCTCTGTCAGAGTTCAACAGCCATAGGCTGCTTCTCCAGATACCAACTGCTTACACATGGAGGAGGAAAAGTGCATGTTCGGAGAACTTTCCAAGGATGTGTTTCTTTACACGTATAGTGATTTTTAGCCATACTTCAGTAATCAACAAGCAGTCTTCCTGTAAAAGACAGTAATTGGTCAGAAGAAGGCGTTTTCATTTTTTTTAGGCATGCCCTTTCTCTTGAATAAACTTCCATTGTACCATTACCTTGGTTTTTTCTTACCTCTTCAGATAATGTACTCTGTAGGATTTAAACTTCCTTAAAGGTAATTTATAAATGATTCATAGAGAATAAAGTAAGCTATTAGTAAAAGCCTTTTCCAAGCTGGGCAAGTTCAGAAAGGAAATGATTAATTGAGGCCAGTGGTTTTTTAAAAATGTTTTTGGCTATGATATACAATAAAAAACACATTTTTTGTTTTAATTTATTGTACATATACTACATTCAGAGATGTAGTGCATAAATGTACACCATGTTTGTACATGTATGTGTGTGCTCAGTTGCTTGTACATGTATGCACCTGAGTATAAGGGGGTTGTGTGTGTGTGTATGAGTGATATGTAAGATAGTAAAAAAAAAAACATTGATTTAGGCTTCTAGGAAACTAAATTACAAATGATTTCATGGCTGTAAGACATATCTGAAAAGTATAAATCATTTAAAATTGTATAAACTTTTTCTAGGTTGTAAACTAATGATTTTCTTGATTAGGTCTGTGTTATCACTGTGTACATGTCATTTTATATTACATTTCAGTTTCTGGTATACTTAATGCTGATTTTTATTTCTCCCACCCTTCACAGTGACAAAAATGCAAATATTAATGAAGAACAACTGGCTGGTTGTATTTTGAGAAAACTAGGTGAGATGTATTTTTAATAGTTTTCTAAATTTTGAAAAGCAAGGCAGCAGCAAATAAACTAATGTGTCTTCTAGGTCTTATGTGCATAATACTTTTCTTTGAAATAGCGTAGAGAATATTCTTTCCAATGAATTGATATCCCTTTAAGATAGGGATGTAGTCTCTCTCTCCTCCGCCTCCCCCCCCGCCCCCCCAGCATTAACTTCAACTGTGTAATTGACTGATAGTTGAGCCATGGAGAGAACGTATGACTTAACCTGTGGACAGTTGGTGGTAGGACTAAAACTTTTAACCCTTGAGCTCTGTTCTTTTCAGTGAGGAATGTTGGAGTGTTAGTTTAGGTGTGCCATTTTAGGTTGGTTCATTGTTGAACATGGAATGCCTGGCCATATGGGGATATAGTTGATAGAATCATACATGTATTGAGTATAGAGGATTTCAGAGAATCATCTTTTCCTTTTGTCTCCAAATAGTGCTGTATCTTAGGGGAGGAATTTTAGGTCCTGTTTTTCATCTTTGGTTTAGTCTTTTCAGGCATAATTATGTTAATAGATTAAGTTGCTATTCACTCTTTAAATGAATGAAATTGTGCTGACATATATATTTAATAAATTGTTTTCCAGATGGCAAGGTTGTTTTACCAGGCAACTTTCTGTACTGTACATTCTATGGACGACCGTGCAAGCTGCAAGTGTTGCGAGTGAAAGGGGCAGATGGCACAATGTTGAGAAGGGCTCAGAATGACTCTGACAGTGCTGCCTGGGGAATGGCCTCTGAGCTGTCCAGCAGAGATCCCAGCACCCTGGATATATCCTTACAGCTAAGCCAGTTAGATCTGGAAGTGCCCCGACGGCCGGCATCAAGTAGTACTCCTTACAAACCAGTAGATGACAGAATGATGAATAAAGCTGGTGGCATTTCGTCAGATGGTGCACAGAGTCCTGGGAATGGCAGTGGACGTGGATTAGAAGAAGTCACAGGGCTTGCATGTAGTTTTGAGTCTTCCAGGGAAGGAAGTGAGCAACCTGTCAATGAAGAGAGATTACTGAAGTCACCCAGCGTGGGAGCACAGAGCAACACTGATACCTTCTATTTTATTTCTTCAAAAACAAGAGTCAGTTTTACAAAGAACCGTACAAATTCAAAAGATCAAGCCAACCAATTAAAAGTAACTTATGACATGATAGGTGGCTTAAATAGTCAGCTGAAAGAAATTAGAGAAATTATTGAATTACCTCTCAAACAGCCTGAGCTTTTCAAGAGTTACGGTATGATTTTTTTCAGTGTATTATACCCAGAAATGTTAAACTAGAAAGCAGTTGGCTCATTGCACTTACCTAATAATTGTTCACTTTCTCTTCCTGTTTTTCTTTCCTGAGTGGGAGGTGTGGTATGAGTTGCGAGTTGCTTTGGGAAATGCGTTTTAATTGAGCCTTTTTCTATGCTCCGGATCTAATCCCTAATGCCTCTGATGTGGAGCTGATGCAATAATCATAGAAATAAAGTGCACGATAAATGTAAAACACTTGAGTCATCCCTAAACCATCCCAATCTTCCCCCCTACCTCTGCACCCTGGTCAGTGGAGAAATTATTTTCCACGAAACTAGTCCCTGGTTCCAAAAAGGTTGGGGACTGCTGCTTTAGGGTATAATGTGAGTCAGTCATAGTCTTGTCTGTTTTAACTGCATGCTTCCACACTTGTTTGTATTGGATCTGGAATAAGTACCATGCTAGATTAACTGTAATGACTAAAAAAATAAACCAAACATTAAATAGTTCGGGTTTCTTTGTTAGGCAGTGTAGCTGAATGCAGATCTCTTTGTATTGAAACAAGCGCAGGGAGTGACTTGACTTTTAGAAAACTCAGGGCTTCTGAAAGATTACTGCCCCCATCCTCTGCACATATGTGGTGCATACCATGTCTTACTCCGTTTTTTTGCTTTTTCCTTTTTCATGAATCTTTATATATATCAAATGAACCCTTGAATTGACATTTTGCTGGTAATGCTTATATTCTCTGAGATGACTAGTTGGATGAAAACTGGGATTGGTGGCTTCTTTTGGATGTCCTTCTTTGGGTTTTGTTTTCTGGTCATTGGACAATGCTGTATGGATTGGGGCATGACAATAGTGTGGGTATCCAACCAGTTTTTTACTAACCAGCCTGGCCTGGTTGGGTCTACACAGAAAAAGTAGGAGATGAGTGTTTAGGCTAGTTGGCATGTTGGGGGTGGGGTGGGGGGAAGTTCTGATTCTTACTTTAGTTTTGATGCACATAAATTTATTTTATAACATGTGTTTGAAGTCATGTGACAGTGCTTACCATTAACCTACTAATGCTGAATCCAGTGTTCTCTACTTTTTCTTCTAGGAATTCCTCCCCCTAGAGGAGTGTTACTCTATGGCCCTCCGGGTACGGGAAAGACAATGATTGCCAGGGCTGTTGCTAACGAAGTTGGTGCCTATGTTTCTGTAATTAATGGCCCTGAAATTATAAGCAAGTAGGTGCATAATTTAATAGAATAAACAATATTATTAGATATACTTCTTAAATGTAGTTGTTAAAAAATGGCTATATAATATTCTCTCTGGATGTTTCACACACTGAAATGTTAAATTTGCTTTTAATGTATATAAAATTTAAGTTTAGAAAATATTTTTTGAAAGTAGTTTTAAGTATTCTGAAAATATTTGAAGTCATTTGAACTTTTATAGGCAGAGCTTTAAAAATGATAAGAGTTGGTCCTTAAATGTAATATATTTCTTACAGATTCTACGGGGAGACGGAAGCAAGATTACGTCAGATATTTGCTGAAGCCACTCTGCGGTATTCTTTATTTTTGGATATTTGGAATGTTTTGGATATAGTTAAGGCTATATTAATGAAAGTAGAGATAGTAGCACTTTTGGATATAGTCAAGGCTATGTTAATGAAAGTAGAGATAGTAGCACTTTATATGAAACATGAAAGAATAGAACAAAAATAGTTATAGCACTGGAATTAGATTGTAAATTTAATGAGGTTCTAATCCAGTTCTAATTTTATTTTAGAAACAATCTTTAGAAATATGGTTTTAGATAAATAAGTTAGTAAATTACATAAGATAATAGCAAAAGGTACAAACTTTCAGTTATAAGTCATAGAGATGTAATCTATAGCATGGTGACTATAGTTATATAAACTAAAGAATATATATAAACTATATAAAGAAAATTTAAACAAATAATGAATAATAAAGAACGTTTCTTACTTTCTATCCCTTGAACTTTAAACCACAAGGAATAGCTTCACTTGCTTCAGTTTCTGAATTGATCAAGAGATAGCAATTTAGGGGGCCTTAGTGGGCAAGCTCTATCTAAGCATTTGCTCTCATCTCATGAGCTATACAAGTTCTCAGTATTCTGCTTTTTATTGAGGGCAGATCTACTAGCATGTGATATTGGTGACTTAATAATTGAGGCTAGAATTAATCTAAGATTTTTCAGCTTCATATTCTGTTGCTTTTGTCTTTGGTACTAATTAAATTCTAAATTTGATGCATTGTGTTTCAATTAAAAAAACAATGTCAATTTTTTAATTGAAATGCAACATATCAGATTTAAAAGCTAAATGTGTACTAGAGAATTTATTTTGCTTGTTTATTTTTAGGCACCCATCAATTATTTTCATTGATGAGCTGGATGCACTTTGCCCTAAAAGAGAAGGAGCTCAGAATGAAGTGGAAAAAAGAGTTGTAGCTTCACTCTTAACACTGATGGATGGTATTGGTTCAGTAAGTATAGCACCAGTATTGATTTCTTTAGTAGGGGATATTTTCATAATAATATGCAGTAGCAAAAACTATCAAGTATGTCTGAGTTTTTTGGGATCTCTAGGGCTGCAGTCCATGGGGTCACTAAGAGTCAGACACGACTGAGCAACTTCACTTTCACTTTTCACTTTCATGCGTTGGAGGAGGAAATGGCAACCCACTCCAGTGTTCTTGCCTGGAGAATCCCAGGGACGAGGGAGCCTGGTGGGCTGCCGTCTCTGGGGTCGCACGGAGTCGGACACGACTGAGGCGACTTAGCAGCAGCAGCAGGAGCAGCAGGGTAAAGGAAAAAATATTAGCTCTAAGAATTAGAGGACCAACACCCATAAAATAATTTTCTCCAGTAATTTCTTAGTAATAGCAAGGACAGTATAACCTGGCAGTGTTTTTCTAGCATATAAAATTATTTACATTGATAAATCTCTTTTTTTAATAAATGGTATTAACCCAAAAACCTGAAGTAAAAATCAGTGAGGAAAATTAAGCAGTTAAACTTAAGGGGAATTTACTAAGAAATTTCATGAGTAAATCTCATATAACTCTTGTAAAAATTAGTTTGGTGGGAGAGCTTTAAGTTTTGCAAGTGAAAGGACAAAGTGAGAATCATGGGAAATGTACAACATTTAAAAAAAGGTTTACTCATGTTACCAAATTCTTTGTATATATTGCATGCAATCTTATATTAATAAGAACTATGTGCTGATTATGAAAGGAAGACCAGTAGAACTAATAGGGAAGAGGAATGAAGAAAAATTCAGACTCCTGGCAGGCATTTATCAGAAGAATACACTTCTTACGCAAGACTGTAAAGAACTCAGTTTTTAGAATTTTAATAATTGTTAGAGCCTAACGAAATTTTAGAAATCATAGAGTCCCATGTCCTTCTTTTGCACATTAAAAAACTAGAGAGTTGGAGCCTTTTGGTTTTACTACCTATTGGTAGAAACTGAACATATGAAAATAACAAACTTTTGGTTATTATTTCTGTTATTTGCTTACCTTTACTACAATTTTAAGAGTAACCTAAGAGAAGGGTTGTTGCCTACAGCACTCTGGATGACCACCTGGTTCTCAGTCTTAGGGAAGTACCTGGGTGTGATTATAATGTCCCAGGTTTGGACCTCAGCTTACACAGCTTGGGAGGCTTCCCCGATGGCTCAGTAGGTAATGAATCTGCCTACAATGCAAGAGACACAGAAGAAAAATCCTGTGGACAGAGGAGCCTGGCAGGCTGCAGTCCATGAGGTCACAAAGAGTCAGACACAACTGAGCACACAGCACACATACACTACAGAGCTGGAGGAGTCAGTGGTGTTAGTTCACTGGAGAGTTTATTAGTGTGGCTCTGAGGACAGGCCCATAATAACAATACTCTCAAGGGACTGATACATAAAGTGGGATACCAGTTTGTCCATTTATAAGAAGTACAGTTGTTAAGCTGACCAAATGCCTTGTTTATAAACAACTCTCTTTTCATTCTTGAAAATACATGTGGAGAGCTATATTATAATTAGTAGTTTTTTGGTGAGTAGAAATCTGATAGAAGGCTCTGTGTTGGAGGATCTTAATTACTATGTCATTGCTATCTCTTTCTCTGCCACTGGGATAGGCCTGCTGCGAACTGATGTTCTTGCCTTTGGGCAGGACTGGGAGCAAGCATGTGACACTAATGTTTTGGCCTGGAAATGTTTAAGGGCCTGTGTTTTTTGTCTTCTAAAGTCATAATTCATAGATTCATTGTAGTCCATGCATTTTCTGTTGGCACATCCAGTTTAATTGATTAGGTTTAAGTTTTTTTACTTCAAATTACATTTCAGTTAAACTTGTCTCTGTGAGATTGCACTTAGGTCATCTGAATAGAATGTTGGATAATTTCTACGAATGGCTTATTGTGATCATATTGTTCCAAGTTTTATCCTCAGGGTAAAAATCCATATGTATTCAAGGGTATCTGATACTTGGGTGTTGGTTATATTGTGTGTGTTTCAGGAATTTGAAGATTTACCAAAACAAAAAAGAAATAGTCCATATGTAGGAAGATTTCTTAGACAACTGTGTAATAGAGCCTTGTTCTGTTTGAAGCACATGTAGATCATAATTTTAATGACTGTGAGTCAATCTTAATTTCAAGTGGGGGAAAAGAACAACTTAAAACAGTTAAACAAAACTATATGGTACAGGGTATAAATGTTATATAGATTGTTAGTCATGAGAATTGTGTAGTTAAGATGCCACAAGTGAGAGAGACATCACTTACAATAGATGGAGAGTTAAGTATTGGAAACTTTCTAAGTGAAGGGGTATTTAGACTGAGCTTTGGGAAATGTGGGATGAATGATGAAATTTGAGAAAAAAGGGATAGGACTTAGCAGTGTGAACAGTCAGATCTATCCTTGTCTGTATAACAAGTGCATTTTTTTTAATTTCAGAAGAATATGTAATATATTTTTATTTTATTTTGTTAGGAAGGAAGTGAAGGACAGGTGTTGGTCCTTGGGGCCACAAATCGCCCTCATGCTTTAGATGCTGCACTCCGAAGACCCGGACGGTTTGATAAAGAGATTGAGATTGGAGTTCCAAATGCTCAAGACAGGCTGGATATCCTCCAGAAACTGCTTCAAAGGGTACCCCATTTACTCACAGAAGCTGAACTGCTACAGCTGGCAAATAGTGCTCATGGATATGTTGGAGCAGACTTGAAAGCCTTGTGTAATGAAGCAGGTGAGAGTGATTGCTATAGTGAGTCTGTACTGATGGATTTAATAACTCTGGTTTATTTACAAGCTGATAATTTATATCTCATTACTTTCCTATTGGAAGCAGCTAGTTTTTTTCTAGTCATAAAAATATATATGTTTTTAAAAAAAAATATATATATGTTTTAAAAAATTGAGGTAATTCAGAAAACTGTAAAAAAAAAAAAAAAGGCACTCTTAATCCTTCGTCCTAAAAATAACCAGTGTTACAGTGTGTATCTTTCTTCCTAAGTACACAGATACACACAGACACACACACACATAACTCGATGCATTAATGGCAGTATTGATGGTGAAAGTGTTTATTGATATTGTCCTATTAGAAAATAGAAGTGCTTGCTGGTGAATGAAAATTTTTCTTACAGGGCAGCTTTGTATTTGTTAGCACTTCAACAGTGCTAAAAAAGTACTTAAAGTACTTAGTGAGACCTAAGAATTCTATGCCTCAAAATAATGTGACAGTGATGTTTCAGTTTGAAAATGTATAAAGGCTGTTATTAATCAGTTGCCTCTGACTTTAACCACAGCATAACTGTAGTTGCTTTGGAAGCTCTTAAGACCTTTTTTTCAGGGTAATTTTAGCCATGGAAAATGTAATCAGATCAGAGCAGTTTTTATAGCCTATTAAAAGTATTTGATGGGCTTCCCTGGTGGCTCAAACGGTAAAGCGTCTGCCTGCAAGGCGGGAGACCCGGTTTCGATTCCTGGGTCAGGAAGATCCCTTGGAGAAGGAAATGGCAATCCACTCCAGCACTCTTGCCTGGAAAATCCTATGGACGGAGGAGCCTGATAGGCTACAGTCCATGGGGTCGCAAAGATCAGGCAGGTAAGACTTTATTGAAAATGTCGAATAATCTTTTGTTGTTGTTCTGAGAGTATTTATTTCTAGAAAAGGCATCTTTCCTAGAAAAGATATCTTTCTTCTAAGACTGGGTGTATACCTCATAGCATTTTTAGTTGCCAGGAGTCTTAGGTTCCTTAAATTTATTTTTTCCTCTAGTATGGACATATGTTTCTAAGTCCTTTTATATTTTGGAGGAATCTTTTTTCATTTGTGGCATTCTGTTCCAGTTTGTGACCTATCCAGTATCTTCATAAGGTGCTTTAAATAAAGTTTAACCCTTGTAGGTCATGAAAGAAATTGAATTCTTAAATTGGGAATTTAGTTTCTTGGTTTTTTTTTTTTTTAACAGTTTTGGTATAGAAATATGTTAACTTTTATTTGCAAAGCTTTGATTCATAGTTAATCAAATTTACTAGGTTCTGGACTCTTATTAGTCATTTGATCTTTCTAATCTGACATAGGTGTGCAGGGAAACAGTTTTGAGAAGGAAGAACAGAAAATATATTTGGAAGAAAGATTTGGATATCTTATTCTTTGTAGAAAAAATAAGTTTTAATTCATTCTATTTGGTCATTTTCACAATTTCCATTTTAGAGGACACACAACTAGGGAGGACTATAGGTTACGCAGACAAGGCAAATATGAACATTCTTCTGGTACTTTATGGTCTAGGACAGAGTCCCTTTCTGCCTAGTTTTTTTTCTTCATAACATTGATGAGTTTGATCATGAAAATGAATTCCCTGCTGATCAAGAAACAGAAATATCAGTGGTTTACTTTGCTTCCTTCATTCCATTAGGTGACAAGAGTCTCGATTACTCTTTAAGCATTACTTTGTACTTGCTTATCTAGGCAAGGATTCATTCCTCAGCATCCTTTTTCAACTTTCTAATAGATTTCATGCTTTCTAGAAGGTTCTGGGATTCATGCTGTCTAGAAACATACAATCTGATGAAGGAAAAAGATCTGTAAAGAACTATACAGTGGGATAGAGCTTCCCTGATGGCTCAGTGTTAAAGAATCCTCTTGCTAATGCTAGAGACGTGAGTTGAATCCCTGGGTCTAGTAGATACCCTGGAGAAGGAAATGGCAACCCACTCTACTATTCTTGCCATGGACAGAGGAGCCTGGTGGGTTGCAGTCCAGGGGGTTGCAGAGTCAGACACGACTTAGTGTCTAAACAACAATACAGTGAGATACATACTCAGAACTAGGGAAAAGTGATATTGTAACTCACATACCAGATATAAATAGGATCATCTACTTTCTAGTCACATACTAGATATAAATAGAACCCCACCCCCAACCCCCCTGCCCCACCCAAGAACTTTAGGAAGATGGCAGGAAAACTTAATTTCTACTGCTGTGTTACATTTAATTGAAAACATTGTGAAAGGGTCAGAAGGTAGGGTAGAGAGAGAACACTTATTTGAAGATATGTACACATGAAAAGGATGCATGTATGTGGCATATACAAGCAGTAAATAAATATTGACTGCTGTTAATATGACTTAATGATTTCAGATCATCAGGTATTTAAACTTCTGTTTCCCCTAATCTAGCAATGAATCAGATTTTGAGAAGGTAATTTTAAAAATGATTTAAAATGAGAATTTTTAAATTTTCAGAGCTGAAGTGTCCAATAGGGAAAATAATGTGATTTTCTGTATACTGTCTTAAATAATAGCCTGTGTTGTATTACATAGTGTTGTTCTCTATTTTTATGTAGAGAATAAAGCTTAACAGTGTCCTAGAAGTTTTTGCAAGGGATATTCCTAAAGAGGTGGCAGGGTGGGGAGTTATAGTAGAAAATGGATTTTTAGTAGAAAATACCTTTAAGATCAAACTTGTGGTCTTGGGCAAGTTCTTTACCTTATCTGAACCTTAGTTTTTTCCATTTGTAAATTAACAGAGTTATGGTAGATGATTGTTGCTGCTGCTGCTGCTGCTGCTAAGTCGCTTCAGTCATGTCCGATTCTGTGCAACCCCGTAGATGGAAGCCCACCAGGCTCCCCTGTCCCTGGGATTCTCCAGGCAAGAACACTGGAGTGGGTTGCCATTTCCTTCTCCAAAGCATGAAAGTGAAAAGTGAAAGTGAAGTCGCTCAGTCGTGTCTGACTCTTAGGGACCCCATGGACTGCAGCCCACCGGGCTCCTTGGTCCATGGGATTTTCCAGGCAAGAGTACTGGAGTGGGGTACCATTGCCTTCTCTGAGATGATATCTAAGTACCCTTGTAAATACAACATTCCCCAGATATAAGAGAGAAAAAGAAATGGAAAAAAAGAGAGGGAGGGAGAAAAGATAGGAAGGGTAGAATGAACTTAAGTTCGGGTAATAAATGGGTAATAACATGGAAATACCCAAGTTACACAGTAAACCTGGCCTGACCTCATTAGCTACTTGCATATACTTGGCCTTTCCACACTTCATTGTTATCTCTTTTATACTTGTTTGCCTGAATTAAACTGGTTAGTCATGAATTTCTCCTGCATTGTCCTTAGAAATAATGCTACAAAGCAGACTAATAGAGATTGTGAAGTCAACTGCATTTTCTCATTGAAACAGTTTTATAGTTTCTGACTAAGGATTTGAGTAAATTATACATTTGGTTAATAGTGTGACTCAGAAGGAAAGATAAAACAACTCAAACTCTATGCATTAAAAATAGTAGAATTATGCTCCAAATACTATAGAATGGGCATATCTTACTTATTGAACTTGCAAGGGCATCCCTAATATGTGCATTGAGCATAGGAGTAAAAAACTCAGCCATATAGTAAATTTGATATGTATTCTTCTAGTTCTAAGCGAAAAGAATTGAACATTTAATGTTTCCTCCTAAGTAAATACAAATTTAGAGAAGTTATTAGGGTAAAAATTGAATGGCTCTTAGTCTTTTTAAATGACTGCCTAGAAAAGTTTGAACTGGTGGCCCTCTCTTTTATTTTAATATAGTAAGTGTCCTTGGACCGGTAGAAGCAGTCACAATTATTACATTGAGCTTAGAATTACAAAGTTAGAATCATAATTTTTTACAAAAAAAATCATGGTAAAATCTTAATATTTAGGGGCAATATTAATGATTTCTAGTACAAAATAGATGTCTAATAAGTATTTGGGAAATGTATGTGAAAACCAGGAGACATAATGAGACATAGTTACTGCTCTACACCTCTTGTGGAAGTCGCTCAGTCATGTCTGACTCTTTGCGACCCCATGGACTATACAGTCTATGAAATTCTCCAGGCCAGAATACTGGAGTGGGTAGCTGTTCCCTTCTCCAGGGGATCTTCCCAACCCAGTGATGGAATCTAGGTCTCCCGCATTGCAGGCAGAGTCTTTGCCAGTTGAGCCACCAGGGAAGCCCATGGATACTGGAGTGTGGGTAATCTATCCCTTCTCCAGGGGATCTTTCCAACCCAGAAATCAGATTGAGGTCTCCTGCATTGCAGGCGGATTCTTTACCAGCTGAGCCACCAGGGAAGCCCATAATTACTGGAGTGGCTAGCCTGCCCCTTCTCCAGGGGATCTTCCCTAAGTTGGGAAGATTAAATTGGGGTCTCCTGCATTGCAGGTGGATTCTTTACCAGCTGAGTTATGAGGGAAGCCCCTACTCCTCTTGGTACAGTAATAAAAACATTTATTAATCTCAGAATTGAGTTCAGTTTTGTCTTTAAACTCCTGGTGAGTTTCATCTCTTCTTGACCTCTGGTGCCTTCAAAAATCCCTGCTCTATGCTAAAGGAACAACTCCAGGTGATTATTGCTACCATCATAGGTAGCAATAGACAGACAAGGAAGTGTCTTGTGGTGCCTTAAATGTGTGCTCAGTCGTGTCTGACTCTTGTAGCCCTGTGGACTATAGTTCTCCAGGCTCCTTCGTCCATGGGATTTTTCAGGCAAGGATACTGGAGTGGGTTGCCATTTCCTCCTCCAGCGGATCTTCCCGACCCAGGGATCGAACCCATGTCTCTGTTGTCTCCTGAATTGGCAGATGGATTCTTTACCATTGTACCACCAAGGAAGCCCCCTTAAATAGCTACTGCTGTTTTTTGTACAGTTCCAGTCAATTTTGGGTTTCCCACTGACAAGATTTCTCAGGTATAGTTCTGACTGTGGATTTAACTACATCTTGGTTAAAACCAGTCTTCCCTGGTGGCTCAGTGGTTAAAGTGTCTGCCTGCAATGCAGGAGACCTGAGTTCGATCCCTGGATCAGGAAGATCCCCTGGAGAAGGAAAGGGCAACCCACTCCAATATTCTTGCCTGGAGAATCCCATGGACAGAGGAGCCTTGGTGGGCTATAGTCCATGGGGTCGCAAAGAGTTGAACACGACTGAGCAACTTCACTCACTGGTTAAAACCAGTGCTTTTTAGGAGGCATTTTCATTGTTCACCAGTTAGATTGTGTTTAAGTGGACAGCTTGAGAAGTCCCACTGGCATGTGTAGGAAGTAAGACACCAAAACCTCCAAATTCCATGGGGACAGAAAATCCAGCTCCAGGGGATGTATTCATCACTAAACAAGTTAATTCTTCCTCTATTATATATTCTCTTCTGCAGAATTCATTCATTTCACATGTTCTCAATTCCAGACAGATCACTTGGAGTTGAGGTTCTCAAAGTTTATCATGCATCAGAATCACTTGGAGAACTTAGTAAACTACAGTTTTCTAAGATGTCTGGCTGTGCACTTTTCCCAGAATTTCAATTTCAGTAGGTCTGGGCTGGTGCCTGTGAATTCCTAACATGTTTCAGCTGCTGCTGATGCAGTTGGTCTGGGGACCACACTTTGAGAGCCACTGATGTAGGTCATTGTTGCTTAAACCTTGTCATGCCTAAGGTTGATATACATGCTCCCTTTCCATACTTGATTGAATAAAGGAAGTGGGGAACTGGAATCAGTGTTTGTAATGTTTCCCAAGTGATTTGAAGTAGCCAGTCTTGAACTTGCTTGTGAACAAGAATTTGTATTATTTACTTAGACGAGTGTTTCTCCTGTGTTAAACTTATGTATGAGAATTAGTTGTAGAGCTTATTAGGACACAAACCTAGGCTTCATCTTACTGGTTTAATAGGTCCAGGTCAGGTACAAGAATTTGCATTTCTCTCAGGTTACAGCTGATACCAGTGCTGCTATCCCAAGGGCTATACTTTGAGAACCACTGATCAAGGCCACTCATCTCTCTGATTTTTGGAGTTCCTCTGTAACTGATTTAAATAAGTGCATTAAGTTTAGGTTATATAATTTTGACTCTTTCACTGATAGTGTTGAGTTTCTTCCTAGAGTTTTTTTGTGATAGTGATCTACTATCCTGAACCACTATGTCATTTCTTCTAGAAGATGAGTGTCCAGGTTTGTTTTGCAGGTGTGTATAATGGTTTTGAATAAAACTTTAAAGTGAAAAATAATTCTATTCATAGATTTTTTGATGATGGCCACTCTGACCGGTGTGAGGTGATACCTCACTGTAGTTTTGATGTGCATTTCTCTAATAATTAGTGGTGTTGAGCCATCTCTATGTCTTTGGAGAAATGTCTATTTAGGTCTTTGACCAATTTTTTTATTGGGTTTTTGGTTTTTTGACACTGAACTGCATGAGCTATTCGTATATTTTGGAGATTAATCTTTTGTCACTTGCTTAATTTGCAAATATTTTCTCTCATTTGAGAATTGTTTTTCTCTTGTTTATGGTTTCCTTTGCTTTTAATTAGGTTCTGTTTATTTTTGTTTTTATTTTTTTACTCTAGGAGGTGAGTCAAAAAAGTTCTTGCTGTTATTTATGTCACAGGCTGTTCTACTTATGTTTTCCTCTAAGAATTTTGTAGTGTCTGGCCTTATATTTTAGGTTTTAATCTGTTTTGACTTTATTTTTGTGTATGGTGTTTGAGAGTGTTCTAATTTCATTCTTTTACATGTAGCTGTTCAGCTTCTCCAGCACCACTTGTAGAGGAGACTTTTTCTTCATTGTGTATTCTTGCCTTCTTTATCACAGATTAGGTGACCATAAGTGCGACTGTTTATCTCTGGGCTTTCTATCCTCTTCCATTAATCTATATTCCTGGGTATATACCCAGAGAAAACCATAATTCAAAAGATACATGCATCCTAATGTTCATTGCAGCACTATTTACAATAGCCAGGACATGGAAACAGCCAGAAGTCCATCAAAAGAGAATGGATAAAAAGATACAGTACATATATACAATGGAATATTACTCAGCCATAAAAAGGAACGAAACTGTGCCTTTTGCAGAGACATAGATGGACCTAGAGCCTGTCATATAGAATGAAGTCAATCAGAAAGAGAAAGACAAATATCTTGTAATATCACCTGTATGTGGAGTCTAGAACAGTAATACAGATGAACTTATCTGCAAAGCAGAAATAGAGACACATGTAGAGAAACAAATGTGTGGATAACAAGAGGGCAGAGGGGGTGGGATGAGTCAGAAAATTGAGATTGACATATATAGACTACTATGTGTAAAGCAGATGGCTAATGAGAACCTGTTGTATATCACAGGTTCTCTTGATCACTGAATTCTCTTCAGTGATCTAAATGGGAAGGAAATAACAAAAAAGAGGGGATATATGTATACATATAGCTGGTTCACTTTGTTCTACGGCAGAAACTAAAACAACAGTGTAAAGTGGCAGTACTCCAATACAAATTAATTTAAAGTAACAGGTAAAATGAAAATAATTCTGAAAGCTAAGAAGGCACGATTAAGGAAATAATTGAGGATTAACAATGAAGAATACAAAGAAGAATATAGATGTGTTTTTCCTAGAACATCTGCTTGTTTATGCTTTGTGGACATATATGTTCTTTGAGCTTTTTGTGTGTTGGCTGCCTGATGGTTTTCCTTTTTTCTGAACTGGCCTCTTAGTTGGGGAAACTCTGCCCTTTTTAACAAAAGTGGTGCATGGGTATCTAGTCATTGCATACACTGAAGTGATTCAGAATTAATAAAACTGAAGTGCACTATGTTCCTGATCGCTTTGGTAATCATAAGGTTATTATTTGTGGTTTATTAATACAAAAGGTCAAAATCCTTATAGTATATATGTTTGTGCATGGTTTTCCAGAGGACAGAAGATTTGCAGTCGCAGTGTGTATACTCTCAGCTTTTCTGCTCTTCTATTCTAGTGTCACTGGATATTATCCATATTTTTTAACTTTGTGTCTGTAATGAATAAGAAAGTTGGAAATACTACTGTAGTGTTGCTTTCAACACTTGTATCTTGTTTTATCTGAGCAGATACAATGTTTGATGTTGAATGCTGGGTGTGAAACTGATTTTCAAATGTTATATTTTCCGTATAATTAATTTTGAGCTAGAGTGTGGTTTGATAAGTCCTGACTTGTCCAAAAGCCTAATGTTTTGTAGTTCACCTTTTTAAGCAAAGAGCAGCTGCATTTTGAAATGTTTTATCTCAAGCAGACAAGCTGTTTTAAAAGCTCAACTCTGACACATCTTGACATTTAATGTCTATGTTTGTATCTGTCCTGGGATTAGGCTGCCTTTCTAATTAATTAGTTGCATAACCTTTTATTAATTCCCTCAAAATTTATAATATTTTAAATTAACAGCATAGATAAGCATACCATGCTTTTTTAGAAAACATGAGATGTTAATTATGCAGCAGAGACATGAATTATATAAACTCTGCTGAATGTTAGAGGATGCTTAGCAACAGTGTTTTCCAAATGCAGGGATTTATTATAAACTTATCCTTCTAAGGCTGCCTGTGCCATTTCAGGAGAGTGAATATAAATAGAGCTTGATTTCTTCAAGAAATGGACTCAGTCATTTTGTTTACAGTGGAAGGAAGCATTCGCTTCACATCTCTAAGAATTTATCTTTAGCATCCTTGTTGATTACACATCATTTCAACATATTCATACCAAATGCTTGGGCCTTGATAAGATACCATCACAGAACAGGAAGAACTAAAACTCTTATTTAAACAATGGTTTTGTCATTATTACACTTATGTAGGACTAGTAAAAATACTGAATCTAATTACTATAACATAACTTTTTTTGAAATGGAAAATTTTATCTGTCTTGTGGCGGAGTTCTCAGATATTTATAGCTGTTAGTCCTCCCACCCTTCACTAGCTTGTTTTAATAGGAATTTATGGAGGATCTACTCTATCCAGTCCAGCTCTTAAGAAAGGTTCTTTTTCTAACATTTTCCACCATTTTTTTTTGAATTCTGCTAATGTTATTTTCTAAGTTAGAATTAAAATGTTGATACTGTAAAAATTCTGTATTTTTAAATAAATTGCAGGGAAATAGTGGAGCCTTAAGGAAAGCCACGGTAAGTTGTAGTTTCAAATATTAACACTACCTCCTATCAGCTGAGAGTCATAGGGCAAGTCATTAACCTCTTGAACTATTCTCTCACCTGCTAAATAGGGATAACATTTTTCTAAAGAGTTCTTAAACAAGGTTTAGAAGTATAGCCTGACAGCAGTGTTTGTGGTTTATAGAGGCTCTTGGTAGGTGTCACTTTATCTCTGTTTTTGGGGAAAAATTGTTCTGTGTGTATTTATGCACTTCTCTGGTAGATGTTTATTTGAATTTTGACAGTATTCTTGATTTTACGAAGTATTTGTTACTCTGGTACAAGAGATCTCGGGGAAATATAGCAGATTCCATTCTCTTCTAGAGTACTGATTTTTACTGAATCTGGATCAGTTAAAGTCTTGCCCATCAATAGAAGTATGCACACTAGACTTAGATATGGCTTTTGGGGGTGGGGAGGGGTGCCTCCCTGACAGATGTTCTTGCTGAATGTGAGAGCTCTCCTGTCATGCACAATCAGAGTCACAATCTCTTCCCTCCCCTCCCCCCTTCGTCTCACAAGTGAGTCCACTATAGGCCTGTGGTAGAGCAACAAAATGATGTATGAATCATGATTGTCACTCTAAGGGAGCCTATCTTTACTTATTACTGTAACTGGATAAATAAGCAGTAATTATGCAGTATAATATTTCATATTGCAATGAATTTTCCCCTCTGGTTTATAATTCTGAAATATAGTGATAGTTATATTTGTGATGTTGGGATTTTTCCTACTGCATAAATATTATGGATATTATATAAGAAGTGGAATTTTTTTTTGGTCAGTGATTTGGGTATCTTAGTATTACGTTTACTGTTCATTTGAAATGACTGGAGTTGAATGGTTTGTTTTAGGAAAACAGGTGGTAGTTTAAATTCTGGTTAAGCTCTAAGTGATATATACCATTTACTTCACTAATGGAAAATTTTCTGAGTTGCCTTGCCAGGGCTATAAAAGTAGAAAACTTGAGGAAAGGTTTTCTTTCTAATTAAAACAATTGCAAAAATAAAATCAGTGTTTCTAAATGGAAGTTATTTCTAAGAGTTATTCTTGACTGCTTTTTTTGTTACTCTTTATCAATCCTGTCAGCTCTTTTTCAAGATTTATTTGGAGTTTCAACTTTAAAAGATTTTTTTAAACATCGTAACTATTTTGATTACTCTTGTCTGGACTGTAGAGATTTTTCTTGTCTGACTGTAGAGATTTTTCTTCCTGTCTACTTTGTCCTCCACACTCTGTCCTCCACTTTCTATCACTTTTTATTCTTCACATTGTCTTAGCTTTAGGACTTTAAATTGCAGGTTTTGGAGATGAGAGTTTTGGTTGGATATGTGGGTCAGCGAGTTCTCAGCAGTTAGATGATGACTGAAGCCATTGAAATGAATGAAATCACTTAGAATGAGCAAAGTTTATTCATTCATTCATTTCTTGAGTCAGGCACTGCACGGGGTGCTGAGGCTACCTCAGCGAGGAAGAAAGAATTGGACTCTCAGAGCTCACTGGAGAAGGCAATAGCAACTCACTCCAGTACTCTTCTTGCCTGGAAAATCCCATGGACAGAGGAGCCTGGTAGGCTGCAGTCCATGGGGTCGCGAAGAGTCGGACATGACTGAGCGACTTCCCTTTCTCTTTTCGCTTTAATGCATTGGAGAAGGAAATTGCAAACCACTCCACTGTTCTTGCCTGGAGAATCCCAGGGATGGAGGAACCTGGTAGGCTGCTGTCTATGGGGTTGCACAGAGTTGGACATGACTGAAGCGACTTAGCAGCAGCAGCAGCATAGAGCTCACAGAGAAGTCAATCGCACCCCACTCCAGTACTCTTGCCTGGAAAATCCCATGGACCGAGGAGCATGGTGGGCTGCAGTCCATGGGGTTGCGAAGAGTCGAACACAACTGAGTGACTTCACTTTCACTTTTCACTTTCATGCATTGGAGAAGGAAATGGCAACCCACTCCAGTGTTCTTGCCTGGAGAATCCCAGGGACGGGGGAGCCTGGTGGGCTGCCGTCTATGGGGTCGCACAGAGTCGGACACAAATGAGGGAACTTAACAATAGCAGCAGCATAGAGCTCAGGGTGCACAGGGAAGTGCAGCAGTGTAACAGGTAAGGTTATAATACATTTGTGTTGTATTTGTGAATGATCAGGGAGGTTTTAACATGCTAATGAGGAAAGAAGGGATCCTGGGGACACACCACCATTCAGAGGTTGAATTGTTGGGAAAAGTAGTAGGAGACTGAAGAATGGCAAGAGAGAGGGGAAGAGAACCAAAAAAAGTGGTGACATTTAAAATGAGGGAAGATTCCAGGGAGAAAGTAATTAGAAATAATATATTATTAGTTACCACCAGTTGAGTATTTAGTGTGTCAGCCATTGTTTGAAGTGCCTTAACACATATTAATAATTTCTTACAGCCTCCTTTATATGGTTATCTTCATTGTATAGGTGAAGAAACTTAGTTCAGAAATTTAGTGATGGAACTTCACCAAGATCACACAGGAAGTAAATAGTGAAGCCAGGAGCAGTATAGAGACCACAGGGATATCAAGTGCTTAGTACTTGGAAGGTCATGAGGTCCTTAGAAGAGAGTGGGGTTTTGTGGCTCGCTACTAGATTGCAATAAATTGAGGGGTGATTGAAAGTTGAGGGAAAAGAGACAGTGATTGGAAATTGTTTTTTTCAGTTTTAATGGTGTGTTATTTAGAGTTTTTGTACCTTCCAAAAAAGAGAGAAATATAGTTGGGTTGCCTGCCCTTCCTGCCCCCTTTCCTCAAGTCAAAGTCAGACCTGGCTCTATCCCTTTATTTTCCTAGTTCCTCTCTTCCATGGGCCTTGCGCTAGTGCACCAAGCCATAGATCTTCAACCTTTGTTGGCATAAAAATTGTGCTTTAATCAATTGTCCTTTTTTAGAAAACTCTACATTTTAATAGGGTTGGTAAGCCAGATGAGTAAATAATTTGACATCAAGAATTTGAAACTAAACGCTGTATTTTTGGGAAAGTTGGTTAAAACCTGGGACTGGTGAAGTGAGTTAACTCTGATGTTTTATGGTGCTTCCCTGGTGGCTCAGACGGTAAAGCATCTGCCTGCAATGAGGGATACCCGGCTTCGATTCCTGGGTCGGGAAGATCCCTGGGAGAAGGAAATAGCAATCCACTCCAGCACTCTTGCCTGGAAAATCCCATGGACAGAGGAGCCTGACAGGCTACAGTCCATGGGGTCGCAAAGAGTCGGACATGACTGAGTGACTTCACTTTCAGAAGACTTTACCCAGAATCATTTAGTACATTCCCTAATTTCACAGATGAGGACAGACTATGTGACCAATCCAGGCTCAAGCAGTTAGTGAAGTCTTGGCCCATAATTTGGGTCTTGAGACCCAAATTGCTTTCCATAGTGCCATTCCATAGTGCTTTCCATAGTGCCATTATTTTAAGAGCAACTTTTAAAAGTGATAGGGGATTCAGAATAGACTTGGCTTCTGCAGTCAGTTTAAGTTATATCAATCATTTGTAATATAAATAACAGAAGAACCACAGTACCCTCTTTGAGAGTATTCTGTTTAACTTCTTTTCTATGAATAAGAAGTGAGAAATAGAACTCTCCCAGTGATAGATTGAGTGATACTTACCACCTTGTCTATACTTAATACTGAGTTGAGGGAGAATAAATACTCCAGATAAAACATTTACTGGTGCTCTACTATTTTGAGGAAAGTTTATTTTAAAAAAAGAGACAAGATTTTGTTACAGTTGCTCCCAGACTTCATATTTCTGAGTATACTACTCAGAAGTTTTATGCATGACTTTTAAAATTCAAATCTGAGATCCAGATGCCTGTGTTTCATGTTGCTTCTTTATATAATTAAGTGTCTGTAGGGTAGACAGTAATTCTAAAAAACATTATTACTCCTGTGATCAATTTAGTTTTTAAGAAGGAACTTAATTGCAGTCTCAGAAAATAACATTATTATTTAGCAAGCATAAATTGTAAAATTGTAGGATGCCATATGCTTGGGACAAGATGTTTGTTGATTGAATATGGAGCATATGGTTTTGAAGAGCATGAATTTAGAGTAATTACTCTTGTCCAGAACTGATTATATCTGGAGAGTGATGTGGGTCTTAAGGAGAACATGTCATATACTGGAAAGAATGTGTTGGCATTAGGCTTGCTTGGGGCATTTTGCCTTTTTTTCCTTTTCCTTGCGTCTTGTTTTCCATTTCAAAACTTTTGAGATCATTAGAACATAAAATAATGAAAACAAAATGACACATTTAATTAGCTAAACCTGTTTTTTGTTTCAAAGTTGTGTTTCTTAAGAACATAGAAGTATTGCTTCTGTTATTGTTTATATTTTTAAAATCAACTTTAAACTTAGTAAGGAAAGGAAATGTCATAGATTGCTTGCCCTAAGCTATATATTTCTTGATGATGTACATGTGTCCATTGGCTCCCGTAGTTAATTCTTTACTTCCAGTTTATAAAATTATATGTATTTTTCAAATTTTAATTACTTGGCATAGATTCAAGTATGGCTTCCTTAGGAATGGTGATGTCCAATAATTTAAGCTTAGCATCATAGAATTTTAAAGATAAAAAAAAATTTAGAGAAAATATATTTTATTCTTTCCATGTAATAAATGAGATAACTGATGGCCAGAGGAACTAAGTTTTCTATGTAAAGTGACACCTGAGCTGGTAGCAGATCTAGGACCCTGGAAGACTGGTTGCAATAATATGATAGCTTCAGAAATTTTTAATTTTTCAAGCTCTGATATACACTTAACATATAATTCATATAAATTCTGCTTCAACTTTATGTTGTTTTCAAGAATAGCATTTGTATAAAATACAGTACCTTTATATATAGAGTCTAGAAACATTGAACTTCATATTGAGAAAGAATCTGAAGGCCTATGGCTGGAATTTCCAGTATCCCTTTGTTAGGTTTTGCAAATCTGTAATCCATCTTTCAGTTTTCCCTTTCTGACAGTCTGCCGTTCTTTATTTTCTCACATATCTGCAAATGAACAGAGTTGGATTTAGTTATACTTAGAACATGTTTTTTCTTTCTAAGAATGAACTCTATAAGGACAGAGATTTTGTCTTTTGTTGTTCTTCAGGGCCATGTAATCTCTAAAGCGTTATGCTCATTCTTGTCCCTAGGCCTTTATATATATATATGCTATCATCTGAATACTCCACTGCCTCTTTGGCCTTAATTCCCATATTATCAGTTTTTCATCAATTCATTTTTCAGCTCTAACTACTTGAGCTTATATACACATTTTTAGTCTCTCTTCATTTGTGAAATTAAAGAATATACTGAATGATTTCTGTGAGAGTTACCTAACTCTAAACTGTCACTAATCCTACTAAACTGAGTTCGATTTCCCTGACTGTTTTTGTGCTACTTTGTTCTTTCCAGGTCATTGTACTTGGCACGGCATATAATAATAACAGCTTCTTTTAATATGTCTTCTCTATTAGACTGTTAGCACTGTGGAAGGTTTATCTGCCTTCTTGTGCTTTTGCATTGTAGCATGAAAGAGTTCAGTACATTGCTGGGTAAGTTAAATATGCCTAGGAGTTTCTGTGAATATTTTGAATATATAAGTAGGGTTAATATTGAAAAAGAACACTGTGAAAGAGTAACTTATAGTCAATGGCTATATCTTCTTGGTGGCTTCATGACATAATATTTTATGATTTGCTTTGCTTTAATAGAAATAGTACTGAATTGGCAAGTAAGTAATAAGGTCCAGAATAGAGATTCTCTCATTGAGAACTGTTCTTTAAAAATACTTGCAGATTAATTAACATAGGGAATGCTCAAAAAAAAAAAAAAAAAAATAGGGAATGTTCTTGTCTCTCAAGTCCAGTTCTTTTCTGCCTTTTTTGTGGTGTCTTTATTTATAATTTTTTTCCCTTTAACTTTACTTTTTTAATGTATTCTATTTTTTAATAAACTTCTTCCTGAAATATATATAGAAAAATGAATAAACTATAAGATCTATGCATTTTCCAAAGTGAATGCATTTATATAATCACATGAGTGTATTTAAATAGGTAACTGGATATAAAGCATTATTAGTACCCTAGAACTTATGTCAAATTCTCTCACATTCACTACTCCTCACTTCAATCCAAAAGGCTTCTAACACCATAGATTAGTTCAGCATGATTTGTGCTATCTTCTTTCACTCATATTATGGTTTGAGAGCTTCATCATTTTATTCTGTGTCTCATTAGTTCATTTTTATTGCTATATTTTATTGTATAAGTATTGTGAATAATTATGCCATCAATATTCATGCACATCGTTTTTTGGAGTGCAAATGTACAGATTTCTAGTTGCATTATATCTAGGGTGAAATTATAAGGATATGGAATATGTGTATGTTCTTGTTAGTAAATGCTGTCAAAACTTTTCTGTAGTGATTGCATCAATTTACTCTTCCACTAGTAATGTGTGAAAATTCTAGTTTCTTCTCATTCTTGCCAGCATTTGGTGGTTTTTTTTTTTTTTTAACAGAATTTCATTGTGGTTTTATTTCTTTGATGCTGTGTTGAACACTTTATGTATGTATTGTTCATTTAGATATCCTCTGTTGTGACATGCCTACTGCTGTGCCGTGCTTGTCGCTCAGTCCTGTCCAACTCTTTGTGACCCCGTGGACTGTAGCCCTCCAGGCTCCTCTGTCCATGGGGATTCTCCAGGCTAGAATACTGGAGTGGGTTGCCATGCCCTCTTCTAGGGGATCTTCCCAAGCCAGGGATCAAACCCAGGCCTCCCACATTGCAGGCAAATTCTTTACTGACTGAGCCACCAGGGAAGCTCAGGAGTACTGGAGTGGGTAGCATATCCCTTCTGCAAGGGATCTTCTTGACCCAGGAATCAAGCTGGGGTCTTTGGCATTGCAGGTGGATTCTTTACCAGCTGAGCTACCAGGGAAGCCCATGACATGCCTATCAAATATCTATTTAATTTTTCTGTGCTGTTGCTTTTAAAGAATAATTCCTCTGTTTATAGTGTCTTTGAGGAATAGAAGTTTGTAACTATATACATTTATTTTGGATATTATTATTCATTGTATTCTTTACCTCTGTTATTTTCATTATATTTTATCTCTGTTGAAATTTTCACTATTCCTCCATTCTGTTCCTGAGTTTATTGAACATCTTTATGATTATTACCTAACTCCCTATTGAGTAGATTGCTTATCTCTCCTTTGTTTAGTTCTGTTTCTTAGGTTTTGTCTTATTCCTTTGTTTGGAACATACTCCTCTGTTTCCTCATTTTGCATATTTTGCTGTTTTTTGTTTTGTTTTTCCTGTGTGTCAGTACAGTTGACAGTACAGGTCAATTGTATTGAGTGATTTTGGAGAAGTGGCCTTTTGTAGGTGATGTTCTGTGGGGCCCAGCAGCACACTCCCCTCTAGTCACTAGAGCTATTAATACATGATTTAGGGTGTGACCCCTATGTGGGCTGCACAGGTCCCTCTATTTTGGTGAGGCCGACTGCTGCTGGTGCACTAGGAGACAGAGTTGTCCCCAGATCAGTTGCCAGCCAGTCCCTGTCTCATGAGTAGCTGCTGGCCTGCTGGTATGTGCAGTTGGGTTCTAAGCTGGCTAGCTATGAAGCTCAGGATATTC
>NW_024070196.1:34216210-34396020 GCF_014754425.2 Oryx dammah | reverse complement strand
TGGAGATGGTCTGCTCACAGGCAGGGCAGGATCCTGGTGTGACTGGGCGTCCCAGGAGGATAGGGTCTGGTGCTGGCCCACTAGTGGGTGGTATAGCCCCTGGCACTAATATGCTAGAGGAAGGACTCCACAGTAGTGCTGGCAAGCACCACTGTCCTCATGATAAAATGAGCTCCTAAAAAATGACTGCTGCCAGCATCTGTGTTTCCAGCAGAAATTCCATTTGCCTCCTGCCTTTCAAGAAGGTTCTCCAAGATTAGCAAGTAGATCTGACGCAGGTTCATTTGAAATTACTGCCTCTGTACTGGACCCATAGTGTATGAAATTTCACCTGACCCTTTTAAGAGCAGAGTCTCTGTTTTGTACCACTCTCTGACTCTGCTGTAAAGAAGCCCAGCTGGCCAGATGTTCTGGGGGCTTGTCTTCCCTTCTCAGTTAGTGCAGGATCCCCGGGCTGGGGAGCCTGGTGTGGGGCTTGGGCACCTCACTCCTTGGGGAGAATTTTGTAATTGTGATGATTCTTTTGTTTATGGGTCACCCTCCTAGGTGTATGGGTATTAACTGTGTTGCATCTCTGTCCCTCCTACTGCTTCATAGTTCCTTCTTTTTGTCTTTAGTTGTACAAATCTTTTCTGTTAGTCCTCAGGTTGTCCTCATAGATGGTTGCTCTGTAAATAGATGTAATTTGGGTATCCTTGTGAGAGGAGATGAGGTCAGAGTCACCCTATTTCTGCCATCCTTTTGTCACCCTTCCTAAACTCTAGGCTGCTTTATTCTTTTGCCTTTTCTGTCTCCTCTGGGAATTACTGCTATTCCCTTGCTATCCTTGTAGATGTGAAGTTTTTGCCCAGCTCTATGTTCTGTAGTTTGTATTTGAACTTGTAGAGGTTTTGTTGTTTTAAAAGTATACATTTATATTATAATATTGTGTATGCTTTTAAAAACCATATATTGCTTTGTAATTTGGTATAGTCACTGTGGATAACAGTACAGAAGTTCTTCAGAAAAATAAAAATAGCTTTATCATATGACCCATCAAGCTTTAACTATATCGAGACAGAGCTATAATTCGACAATACCCATGTACCACTATGTTCATAGCAGCAGTATTCACAATTGCCAGGACATGGAAACAGCCTAAATGTCCTTCAACAGATGAATGGATAAAGAAGATGTGGTGCATGTATAGAGTGGAATACTACTCAGCCATACAAAAGAAGGAAATAGTACAATTTTCAGCAACATGGATGCAACCAGAGATTATTATACTAAGTTAAGTCAGAAAGAGAAAGACAGACTCCATGTAATATCACTTGTGTAAGTGGAATCTAAAATGGGACCACAAGCGAACCTACCTATGAAACAGAAACAGAATCATGGACGTGGAGAATAGATTGGTGGTTGCCAGAGGAAGGAGTTAGTTGGGGAAAGGAGTGGGGGGTCTGGGTTAGCAGATGTAGGCTTTTATATATGGAATAGATAAGAAGCATGGTCCTACTGTATGGCACAGAGAACTGTGTTCAGTATCCTGTGATAAACCATAATGGAAAAGAATATTTTAAAAAAGAACATATATGCATAGCTGAATCACTTTGCTGTACAGCAGAAATTAACACAATATTATAAAGCAACTATATTTCAATTTAAAATCCCATATACTTCCTGTCTTTTCCAAATCCCTTTCTCAAATTAAAATTTTGATTTCTTCTATTGTCAAACTTTTTGCTTCATGCCATAAATTTTGGGAAATTATTAGACTACTTCCTTTGTTTCAATTTTTAGTATATCACTGTCAGTAAGGTATCTGATCTAAATTAGAAATGTTGACAAGTATTACCCGATAGCCATTTGAAACATGCTGCTGCTGCTGCTAAGTCGCTTCAGTCGTGTCTGACTCTGTGCGAATCCATAGACAGCAGCCCACTAGGCTCCACCATCCCTGGGATTCTCCAGGCAAGAACACTGGAGTGGGTTGCCATTTCCTTCTCCAATGCATGAAAGTGAAAAGTGAAAGGGAAGTCACGCAGTCGTGTCCGACTCTTAGCGACCCCACGGACTGCAGCCTACCAGGCTCCTCTGTCCATGGGATTTTCCAGGCAGGAGTGCTGGAGTGGGGTGCCATTGCCTTCTCCTTTGAAACATGAAGAAGTGTTAAATTCTTTTGGTCTTTTGATCACTTCCATTCATGTGAGGTTTTTTTTTTTTTTTTTTTTTAAGCACTGCTTACGTTCTTTTAGGTCCCCAAGGTGCCTTACAACCAGTGCATCATTACTGAAGTTTTACTCATTTAGTTTATTATGCTATTACACTGTTTAACTAAAAGGTTTGTTGGGCAGTGAAACAACCTAGTTTAAAGTAAACTTTTATTTTCATGTCAAGAGCTGTGAAGGATTTGAGATTTTATCCTACTTGCAAGCTAACAAGGATCATAAGTTCTTGCAGAGGACACAGTATTCCTGGGTCAGAGTCAAAGGATAGACAGTTACTTATAGCAACAGAAATAGCCAGAGCAGAAGAATTTGCACCAGCTCCTAGAGCCTCACTTTTCCCAGAGAGACACAAAGAAGACTGGGTGACATCTGAGTCTGTATAAGGTGGCATTACAGGAGGAGAACCTAAGCTTAGGGAACCTGAATCTTTTGTAATGGGAAGTAAGTATATCTGCCCTTTGCTTTGGAGGGAGGCATTCTATCTTCTTCTGTACAAACATCCTTGAAAAGATAGTCTATAAGAGAGGCAGTTAATGCTGCAAAGATAAGTAGAAATTTGAGAGACATGAAGAATTATTATCTTTCAGGGACTTCCCTTGTGGTCCAGTGGCTAAGACTCTGCACTCCCAATGCAGGAGACCTGAGTTCAGTCCGTGATCAGGGAATTAGTTCCCACATGCTACAACTGAAGATCCTGCGTGCTGTAACTAAGACTGGTGCAGGCAAATAAATTAATTGTTTAAAAAATAAATTACCTTTCAGTGTTTTTGGAAGGCAGAAAACCAAATGGGCATTTATAAGATAGACTTAAATAAGTGACTTACAGACTTTAGATTTCAGAGAATGGCCTAAGAAAATTTCCCTAGAAAATAGTGATCTTTTTACATAATATCCTTGATTTCCTCTTTTGTATCTTTTTTCTGGTTAGCTATTATCTCAAAGACCTCCATGAATATTAGACTCACAATGATAGTTTCCTTGGGAAAGATTATTATGTATGTTTTCTGAGTGGTGTCCTAGTATTCAATGTTTTCCTTAGTAAAAAGGAAAGATACCCAAACTTTTGTTGGAGGGGATTTATGTTTGCCTTCCTTTCACCATTGCTTCTGTTTCAAAGTTCAAATAAATGGAAGCAAGTAAAATGACTATTATGGTATCATTTTAATTTGGCAAGATTCACTGAGGCATAACGTTTTAGACAAAAGACATTAAAAATGATGGAGCTAGCTAGTGTTCCAGGGCAAGTTCAGTTATTCAGACTGGATTTCCAAGAGGTCTCTGAGACTTAAATTCTTCAGAGTGGAACTTGATTTGTACTAGAACATAAATATAGCACTTCATTACAAAAGACCCTAAAGCCGAGAGCACAGGGGGACTTTGCTGCCCTCTAGACTAGAGATTCTTATCACAGATCAAAAGGCTTTAAATCTGACAACTTAGATTTGGGGGGGATGAGTTGGGGCTTTCAGTTCTGTCAGTGTTTAAACTCCAAGCAAATAGCAAAAACAAAGAATGTAATATCTTTAACTTTTTAGGTCAGCATGATCTTTTAAAAATTATTTTGCATCTCTCTAACTCTGACTTAGTTGATCATTTTTTAGCTTTGTGGCATTTTACTATCTCTCTATCTCTACGTATTCTCTCTCTTGTCTTACACCATCATTTCTTTCTAGTCTCCTCAAATGATCAACTTTCCTAAGATTGAAACTTCAGCCACCATTCTTCCATCCTGATCCCTCTTTAGCTTCCCTTTTATAGGTGCCTTCTCCTCCTATAATTTTTCATATATATACATATAACTCTGAAGTTTGATTCTCCCTTGAATTCCAAAACCACGTTTCCAACTGCCAGCTGAACATTTCCTTCAAGATGTTCTGCAAATACCTTATAAGACCTGTAACTCTGATTTGTATGTACTAAAAAAAGGGCAGGGCAAAAAGTATGTTCAGTTCAGTTCAGTCGCTCAGTCGTGTCTGACTCCTTGCGACCCCATGAATCGCAACACGCCAGGCCTCCCTGTCCATCACCAACTCCCGGAGTTCATTCAGATTCACGTCCATCAAGTCACTGATGCCATCCAGCCATCTCATCCTCTGTCATCCCCTTCTCCTCCCACCCCCAGTCCCTCCCAGCATCAGAGTCTTTTCCAGTGAGTCAACTCTTCTCATGAGGTGGCCAAAGTACTGGAGTTTCAGCTTTAGCATCATTCCTTCCAAAGAAATCCCAGGGCTGAACTCCTTCAGAATGGACTGGTTAGATCTCCTTGCAGTCCAAGGGACTCTCAAGAGTCTTCTCCAACACCACAGTTCAAAAGCATCAATTCTTCGGCTCTCAGCCTTCTTCACAGTCCAACTCTTGCATCCATACATGACTACTGGAAAAACCATAGCCTTGACTAGATGGACCTTTGTGGCAAAGTAATGTCTCTGCTTTTGAATATGCTCTCTAGGTTGGTCATAACGTTTCTTCCAAGGAGTAAGCGTCTTTTAATTTCATGGCTGCAATCACCATCTGCGGTGATTTTGGAGCCCCCCAAAATAAAGTCTGACACTGTTTCCACTGTTTCCCCATCTATTTCCCATGAAGTGATGGGACCGATGCCGTAATCTTAGTTTTCTAAATGTTGATCTTTAAGCCAACTTTTTCACTCTCCTCTTTCACTTTCATCAAGAGGCTTTTTAGTTCCTCTTCACTTTCTGCCATAAATGGTGGTGTCATCTGCATTTCTGAGGTTATTGATATTTCTCCCGGCAATCTTGATTCCAGCTTGTGCTTCTTCCAGCCCAGCGTTTCTCATGATGTACTCTGCATAGAAGTTAAGTAAGCAAGGTGACAATATACAGCCTTGATGGACTCCTTTTCCTATTTGGAACCAGTCTGTTGTTCCATGTCCAGTTCTAACTGTTGCTTCCTGACCTGCATACAGATTTCCCAAGAGGCAGCAGGTCAGGTGGTCTGGTATTCCCATCTCTCTCAGAATTTTCTACAGTTTATTGTGATCCACAGAGTCAAAGGCTTTGGCATAGTCAATAAAGCAGAAATAGATGTTTTTCTGGAACTCTCTTTTTCCACGATCCAGCGGATGTTGCCAATTTGCTCTCTGGTTCCTCTGGCTTTTCTAAAACCAGCTTGAACATCAGGAAGTTCATGGTTCACATATTGCTGAAGCTGGGCTTGGAGAATTTTGAGCATTACTTTACTAGCATGTGAGATGAGTGCAATTGTGCCATAGTTTGAGCATTCTTTGGCATTGCCTTTCTTTGGGATTGGAATGAAAACTGACCTTTTCCAGTCCTGTGGCCACTGCTGAGTTTTCCAAATTTGCTGGCATATTGAGTGCAGCACTTTCACAGCATCATCATTTAGGATTTGAAATAGCTCAACTGGAATTCTATCACCTCCACTAGCTTTGTTCGTAGTGATGCTTTCTAAGGCCCACTTGACTTCACATTCCAGGATGTCTTGCTCTAAATGAGTGATCACACCGTTGTGATTATCTTGGTCGTGAAGATCTTTTTTGTACAGTTCTTCTGTGTGTTCTTGCCACCTCTTCTTAATATCTTCTGCTTCTGTTAGGTCCATACCATTTCTGTCCTTTATGGAGCCCATCTTTGCATGAAATGTTCCCTTGGTAATTCGAATTTTCTTGAAGAGATCTCTAGTCTTTCCCATTCTGTTGGTTTCCTCTATTTCTTTGCATTGATCGCTGAAGAAGGCTTTCTTATCTCTTCTTGGTATTCTTTGGAATTCTGCATTCAGATGCTTATATCTTTCCTTTTCTCCTTTGCTTTTCACTTCTCTTCTTTTCACAGCTATTTGTAAGGCCTCCCCAGACAACCATTTTGCTTTTTTGCATTTCTTTTCCATGGGGATGGTCTTGATCCCTGTCTCCTGTACAATGTCATGAACCTCATTCCATAGTTCATCAGGCACTCTATCAGATCTAGACCCTTAAATCTATTTCTCACTTCTACTGTATAATCATAAGGGATTTGATTTAGGTCATACCAGAATGGTGTAGTGGTTTTCCCTGCTTTCTTCAATTTAAGCCTGAATTTGGCAATAAGGCGTTCATGATCTGAGCTGTTTTAATATTTTACTCTTTTCAAAGAAATTCTCTAAACAAATTATTTTGACACACTTTATGTTCTTTTTTCTGGGTGGTGTTTTGTACATTTTATTTCATGTATGTAAAGCATCTATCAAGATCAACTTGTCGTGTTTTCACTGCCAAAACCAAGCAGTTAGATTTTTGCCTGTATCCCCCCACGTTATTCCACCTCCCTCTCCACCCTTCCACCGCTATACGCAAGCACACAAAATTTAAATGTTATAATATGCATGAGGTTTGGGTTTTGTTGTTGTTGTTGTTTCTGTTTGTAGTGGTTCTGTAGCTATTTAGGAGGTAGAAGATAAAGCTGTGTTACTTTCCTCTTTGCAGGTCTTCATGCCTTGCGGAGAGTTTTGAGAAAACAGCCTAACCTCCCTGACAGCAAGATGGCTGGATTGGTGAAGATTACTCTGAAAGATTTCTTGCAGGGGATGAATGACATCAGACCCAGTGCCATGAGGGAGGTAGCAGTCGATGTCCCAAATGTAAGTCATTTGACTCATGCTGGCCACACTGTTTGGATTAAACTGTGAAAGAAACTAAGATCCCAGGGAAACTACCTTCCTAAGCTATCCTTAAAAAAATTTTTTTAATCAAAATTTTTATGAAGATAATTGTAGATTCATTACAGTTCTAAAAAATACTTTAGGGAACTCTTGTGTAGCCTTTATCCAGTTTCCCTCAATGGTAGCACCTTGCAAACTGTAGTACAATATCATAAGCAGGATATTAATAGAATCATCGATCTTTTTCAGATTTGCTGAGTGTTTCTTCTACTCATTTATGTGTATGTGTGTGTGTTTAGTTCTCTGCAGTTTTATTACATGTGAAGGTTTGTGTGTTTATCTCCAGTATCTAGATACTGGGGAGTTCTGCTACCACAAGGATCCCTTGCTTTGTCTTTTCATAATCATACCCACCTTGTTCCTGCATCCATTTCTAAAATTCTGTCATTTCACAAATGTTATATAAATGGAATTATACAGTATGGAACTGTTTGGGATCAGTGTTTTTCACTTAATATAATTCCCTGGAGAGTCATTCAAGTTGTTATATTTCAATAGTTTGTTCCTTTTTTGTGCTGAGTATTGTCCCATGATACGTGTGTACAGTACTTTGTTTAACCATTCACCAGTTGAAGTGCATCTGGGTTGTTTCCAGTTTGGGGCTATATGAATAAAGCTGCTGTGAACATTTTTCTACAGGTATTGTGTAAATATAAGTTTTCATTTTTCTGGAACAAATCCCCGACAGTACAGTTACTGGGTTGTATACTAATTCCATGTTTACTTTTATAAGAAAATGTCAACTAGGCTAATTTTAGAACAACGAAAATATCTTCTTGTTATGATACTTTCTACTAATGATGCTTGTTATTTCTTTGGGTTTCTTTACATATGCTTCAGCATTGACCATTTCTGCAATCTTTCAGTCAGATCACCATGAGGGCAATAGAAGTTACCTCTTACTGCATGAACCACCTGTTATGTTATTCATGAGACACATGGGCCTGATATTTGAGGGAGAAATGGCCTTATAGTTTTCTTTGAATGTACTAATATTTTAAGAAAATACTGAAACAAGTATTGGCAGTGTCTTCTGTATTATAATATGTCATTTTGTATTTAGTTTGAAGTATCAAAAGCAGGCTATGATTTAAACTTATTTCATCATGTACCATGTGGAACAGAGACTTTCTGCATTTTACAGTGTAGATTGCAAAAAATGACTGCACTTCCCATCACTGTGTTTGCCCATTTGTATTGCACCCTGAAGTTTCTGCTGTAAAGACTAGGGAGTCAAGTTTTCTGTCCTTGTATCTACACTTGGCATTGTAACTTGTTTGGCCAGTAGACTGTTAGCAGCCATAATACAAGCAGGCTTGGAAGTGCATAGGGCTTGTCTTCACTTGCTGATCTTTGACCTTGCATTAACTTTCTTAAATCTGTAGTAACTTCCTGGAGGATGAGAGACTCTGTGGAGCAGAAATGAAATATCCTCATTTCAGCCGAGATCCCCTCATTTTAGTCATCACCAGTTATCAGACATGTGATGCCATTGCTAGACTTTTGTACCCCAATGGAAGTTTGCCCCAACCAGAAGAAACCACCCAGTTAACCCTCAGAATTGTCAAAAATAATTAATGTTTTGAGCCACTAAATTTTATGGTAGTTAGCAAAGGCTAAGTGAAGCAGGCACTTGTTAGATTTTTATAGAACACACATGTTTTATAAATTCGGGCTGGGAAATGGTACCTTGGAGATAAGAACATTCCCACAGACTAGCTGCTATCAGGTTGATGCAAAAGTAATTGCGGTTTTTGTATTGGTGAACTTTGCTGTTTGATATTGGAATACATTTTTTAAATGTTGTTATGTTATACATCATTTTAATGCACATTTCTTGCTTTATTTTTTTTGCTAATGAGTTATTACTTGCTGTTTATTTCATATTATTTTAGACTATGGAAATGATGTTAGACAGAAAGCAAATTCCAGCAATTCTCTTATTCGAGCTCAACATGGGTCGTAAAATAGCAGAAACAACTCGCATCATCAGCAGCGCATTTGGCCCAGGAATTGATAATGAACGTACAGTGCAGCAGTGGTTCAAGAAAATCTGCAAAGGAGACAAGAGCCTTGAAAATGAGGAACATAGTGGTCAGCCATCAGGAATGACAATGACCAAGTGAGAACCACCATCAAAGCTGATCCTCTTACAGCTATGTAGGAAGTTGCCAAAGAACTCAGCATTGTCCATCCTACAGTTGTTTGGCATTTCAAGCAAATCGGAAAGGTGCAAAAGTTCAATAGGTGGTTGCCTCATGAGCTGACTGAAGGTCAAAGAGATTGTTGTTTTGAAGTGTCATCTACTTTTATTCTACACAGCAACAACAATGAACCATTTCTCAATTGGATTGTGACGTGCAATGAAAAGTAGATTTTATGTGATAGCCAGCAATGACCACCTCAGTGGTTGGACCAAGAAGAAGCTCCAAAGCCAAAGTTGCACCTAAAAAAGGTCATGGTTACCGTTTGGTGGTCTGCTGCCCGTTTGATTGACTACAGCTTTCTGAACCCTAGTGAAACCATTACACTTGAGAAGTATTCTCACCAAATGGATGATATATGCCAAAAGCTGTAACGCTTGCAGCCAGCATTGGTCAACAGAAAGGGTGCAGTTCTTCTCCACTACAATGCCTGATTGCATGTCAGAGAACCAGTGCTTCAAAAGTTGAATGAATTGTCCTACAAAGTTTTGCCTACTCTACCATATATTCACCTGCTCTCTCACCAACTGACTTCAGGCATCTCTGCAACTTTTTGCAGGGGAAGTGTTTTCCAAGAGTTCATTGAATCTCAAAGCATGGAGTTTTACACTACAGAAATAAACAAACAGTATATTTCTCATTGGCAAAAATGTGTTGATGATAATGGTTCCTATTTTGATTAATGGAGATGTATTTGAGCCTAGTTATAAATGATTTTAATATTCATGGTCTGAAACCGCAATTACGTTTGCACCAACTAATAGTTTAGGCTGCCTAATGTGATTGTGAATTCTTTTTGAAACATTTTCAGATTTATTACTGAAAGCTCAACTTTGGGGTTTTTTTTCAGAAGCTCCATAGAACATACTAATTGAGTATGAATAATTTGAGTTATAGAATAAGAATAATTGATGTTGAGTTAGAAGCATTTCACTTCTTTGGAACTTATGGTCTAAAGTTTGGGGACATCGATTGATATGAATGCTTTTGTTTGCAGTATTTATAGTTTATTGGTTACCATTGCATAGTATGTCAGGTAGATGCCTAATTATCAAATGCCACATGTGAAAATTTCAGGAGATAGGGTTATAACCAACTATACCATACTAAGACATTTTAGTGATTAAAAAAGTTTAGAAACTAAAGAAACATGTAGTAGGCTTTTAAACTTAGTTACTGCCAGTGGAGAATGTTTAAACAGTGGCTGTCCACTCTTAGAATTGCTGAACTGATTTATTCATCACAGGAACTAGTACTACAACTGCATTTTTAATTGCTCTAATGTAAGATTTTTTCCCTTTATTTCCTTTTGATATAGTATTTACAGTCCATGGACTTGTGCCATTTTCCATTTGGCATTTTATTATTTGGCCTAGGGCCATGGTGTACTATGATGTTACTCATGGGCTCCAGAGTGATTAGCCTTGGTCAGAGTACTTTGTTACATTGCTTTTCATGCTCACTTCAGATTGTAAAAGTTTTCCTGAGAAGTCAATATTTCTATAACTGGATTCCTAAACTTCACTCTTCTGATTTCTGACTATTACACCAACAAAAATATCTACAAGTTATTTCTGCAGAACCTGTTTTAAGTAGCTCATTAACTGCAAATTTTTTTTAAATAGTAAATTGAGCATTCAGCATCTTTTGAGAAAAGATTTTAGTGTGTGAAATTAAACCTTCTAAATCACACTTGCTAAAGTTTGAAAGAAATGTCTTAAGGTGGGAATGTTGCCAGTTATAATGCATTATTAATTTCAGGAGAGCACAAGCGTTAGCCACTTACTTTAATATTTCCTTTTTTTGGATATTCTGAGTTGGTGACTATAGCAATTGATGTATTAAAAGTCAAATATATTTTACATTTAATCGATCATAAATGTCAAGTATATTTCTTTACTGTAGGGGCTCTTAGAATCTTTGAATATTGCTAATATTCATTGTGAGATTTCAGTTTTTCACACAGAGATAACTGTTAATATTGTATTATAGTTCCAATAGATTTTTTAGAAATTTATAGATACTTTTTTGTGCATAGATTCTTTACCATCTGAGCCGCCAGGGAAGAAGCCCTCTAACATAGTTAATATAAAATATAATATTTATATTCTGCTTTTTTTCACCTAAAGTTATATGATAAACATTTTACTCTAAACTTCTTTACAAACATCTTTTTTGTTGACAGCTTAATAAACTATTATGTTGATAAACTGTAATTGTTTTATTTTTCTTTCATTCTCAAATATTAAGGGTTTTTTCTGTTTATTTTCTCTTATGTTTTATAACCATATTTGTCCATTTTTGATTCCCAGAAGTGGAATTACCAGACTTAAATACGTGATTTTTAAAGTGTGTGATGAATATCAAGTTCTTTTTTCCCCAGAATGTTCTAATTTTTAATTATGTAATAAATATGTAAAATTATGACGCGCTTAAGGAAAATCTCATTTTCACTTTAGTTCTTTTCTTTTTTTACTTTCCACTAGTCGGTTTTTTGACTGAAAAGTTCTTTTGCAAGGAATAATACTGGATAAGTTTTAGAATAGAGATTTTAAAAAGAGAGTGAAAAATATGTTAGTTGTATATCTTCTCCTTCCTATAAAACCGTTAATGTTTTAGATACAGGGTATACGTGGATGGTTTTTTAATGGATTTTAAGTTCCATAAAAGCAGAGGGTCTTACTTTTATTTTTATCCCTTAGTATTAATATTTAGCATCAGACTAGCACATAATGGATGTCCAATCAGTATTTGTTGAATAAATGAGTGAATAATTATAATTTTCATGAAAAAAATATTACATGGTCAATTTCATTCAGATATTTGAAGAATGTTTGCAAAAGAGTATCTAATCCTTCTTCTGTACCAAGGTATAATATAGGCCATTATTACCCTCATGTAGCATTCTTCATATTTTTCATGTTTTATAAAGCAGCTGCTTTCTTTAGTGAATTATAGCCATATTGTTAGTGAATGTAACACTTTTGGAATACAGATGCCTATAATAGTGCTAAGCCTGTCCACTCTGGAAGCATATACAGTAATCCTTTATATTTAATGCAGAGCATGTTGCTTTCTTGATCTATCATTAAAAATTCTTAATTTATTAAGGTAAACAAAACAGTACTTTTAAAGAGTATTTATATTAATACATTACTGTTGTAGTAAGTCATTGTGTGTACATCATAGCAGTCATCACCGATAAGTGGTATTCTTAATGAAATATATGCAGGTTAGTTCTATCGTTTATGTAATTCATATGTGTATCTTATGAATAAGATACACTCCCCTTCCCCCTGTTTTATCTTATGTAGTCTAGGTTATCCCTTATTTATAAATAATCTATCTGTATGCTTCTGATATTACCTTTGGATTGCAGTTTTCAGAGTTTGGACCTTTGGTTTAGAATAAGCCAAAGCCAGTTAAAAATAGGACTCTACTCTGGTGTGAACCCACTTCTGTAAAGTGAACTGCAATAGAGCATCGATACTAACTGTATAGCCCCAAACCCATTTGCAATCTTTAATCCAGGTTAAATATAGAGGTAGTTGGTTGTCAAATTGAGTGTCTGCCAAATGTCATTAGTTAAATAAACATTCCTCAGTTACGGGCTTCCCTGATAGCTCAGTTGGTAAAGAATCTGGCTGCAATGCAGGAGACCCCGGTTCAGTTCCTGGGTTGGGAAGATCCGCCTGGAGAAAGGATAGGCTACCCACTCTAGTATTCTTGGGCTTCCCTGGTGGCTCAGCTGGTAAAGAATCCGCCCGCAATGTGAGAGCCCTGGGTTGGGAAGATCCCCTGGAGAAGGGAAAGGCTACCCACTCTAGTATTCTGGCCTGGAGAATTCCATTGACTATTTAGTCCATGGGGTCACAGAGTCGGACACAACTGAGCAACTTTCACAGTTACCTGTGTTTTAAAAACTAGCCGACTTCTTTATTATATGAATAATCAAAAGGTTGTTTACTAATTACATATTCAAATGTTGCTGCTGTATTTTTCATTTGATGCTTTTTTCAAGATGAGACTAGAACATCGGAATGTGACAAGTGAATTGATTTCCTAGGATGAGCTAATGAGCATTATTCTTCTGTTGCAGAGATTGAATTGAATAGTTTAACTGACCATATTTACATTTCATTCTTTTATCCTCAGGATAATTAGAAGGAATTTGATTGTCTGCTTTTTAAAACAGTACTGTATTCTGTAACTTTTATTTCTTACAAACACACAAGATTGAGGGTTCCTATGATGCTTTATTAAATAAATAGCACATTGCTTTCTTTTGGAATAGATAGTACAACCTGTGGATACTGTATTAACTCCATATTGGTTCTTGGCTGGGCTTTGGAATTTGGTTTCTTTTGATTTTCCTTCTTGTCTAGACAGAAGAGGGTCTTCTGTCACTTCCAAGATCCTAGTCTTCCCTGCCAACTTCTCTTGTGCATTTTTATAGTTTTAAGTAAGAACAATTGAATGGGAAAACACATTTAAGAGAGTCGATTACTTTTAACTAGGAGATACTCTGTGCCAAAATCACAATTGTAGCTTTAACATTATTAGCTATTGTAGAAGTTCAGCTCTTTCATTCCATTCTTCTTTTTCTATTGTACTTTTCTCAGGGTTCTATAGGGGAAGAAATGAGTGGAAGGTTCACTAATTTCCATTCTCAGTTCTGATCCCAGTTAATATTGATGAAATTGAACATTTTTCTGTTCAGTTTGTAGAGAACTCTTAATTTGTGGTTCCTGATAGGTGTCTCCTTATAAATAATATTGAGGTTGTCCTAGAAGGATATGCCACACTTGTATATATAGTTGATTAGTACTCAATATAATAAGCACAGCTCATTTTGTTGTGTTTCACTTTATTGCGATTCACGGATACTATGTTTTTTCTAGTTGAAGGTTTGTGGCAACTCTGACCAGCAAGTCTACGGGAGCCATTTTTCTAATAGCATTTTGTCTTACTTTATGTCTCTATTACATTTTGGTACTTACTGCTGCATTTCAGACTTTTTCATCATTATTATATTTTTAGGGTGAGCTTTGATCAATGACATTTGATGCTACTATTGTATCAAATAATTATTTTAGGGTCCACAAAATGCCCCCATATAAGATGATGAGCTTAGCTGATAATTGTTGTGTGTGTTCTGACTACTTTAATGGACTAGCCATTCCCCTATCTTGCTTCCCCTCCTTTGGCTTCTTTATTTTCTGAGACACAACAGTATTAAATTTATGCCAATTAATAACCTACAGTGGCCTCTGAGTGTTCAAGTGAAAGGAAGAGTCAGATCTTTCATTTTTAGTCAAAAGCTAGAAATGATTAAGCTTAGTGAGGAAGACATGTCAAAACCCGAGATAAGCCACTAAAAAAGCTAGGGCCCATTTGCTGTATGATGCAGGGAGCTCAACCCAGTGCTCTCTGACAACCTATGGGGTGGGAAGGAGGTTCAAGAGGTAGGGGACGTGTATACCTGTGGCTGATTTGTATACATGCATGGCAGAAGCCAACACAACATTGTAAAGCAATTATCCTCCAATTAAAAATAATTTTGTTTTTAAAGCTAAAGCTCTTGTGCTAGACAGTTAGCCAAGTTGTGAATGCAAAGGAAAGGTTCTTGAGGGGGGTTTAAGTGCTACTCCAGGGAACACCTGAATGATACAGAAAGTTAGCATGGTCTGGATAGACAAATCAGCTACAGTATTCCCTTAAGCCAAAGCTTAATCCAGAGCAAGGCCCTAACTCTCTTCAGTTCTGTTAAGGGTGGGATAGGTGACGATGCTGCAGAAGAAAAGTTTGAAGCTAGCAGTTGTTGATTCGTGATGTTTATGGGAAGAAACCGTCTCAATAACAAAAGTATAAGATGAAACAGCAAATGCTGATGTAGATGATGCAACAAGTTATCCAGAAGATCTCGCTAAGAAAATTTAATGAAGGTGGCTACATAAACAATGAAACAGGTTTTTCTTTGTAGACAAAACAGCCTTATATTGGAAGAATATGTCATCTAAGACTCTAATAGCTGGAGAGGAAATGTCGGTCAGTGCCTGGCTTTAAAGTTTTAAAGGACAGGCTGACTCTCTTGTTAGTGGCTAATGCAGCTAGTGACTTTAAGGTGAAGCCAGTGCTGAGTTCAGTTCAGTTGCTCAGTCGTGTCCGACTCTTTGCGACTCCATGAACCGCAGCACGCCAGGCCTCCCTGTCCATCACCAACTCCCGGAGTTCACCCAAACCCACATCCATGGAGTTGGTGATGCCATCCAGCCATCTCATCCTCTGTCATCCCCTTCTCCTCCTGCCCCCAATCCCTCCCAGCATCAGAGTCTTTTCCAATGAGTCAACTCTTCACATGAGGTGGCCAAAGTACTGGAGTTTCAGCTTTAGCATCATTCCTTCCAAAGAACACCCAGGGCTGATCTCCTTTAGAATGGACTGGTTGGATCTCCTTGCAGTCCATGGGACTCTCAAGAGTCTTCTCCAACACCTCAGTTCAAAAGCATCAATTCTTTAGCGCTCAGCTTTCTTCACAGTCCAACTCTCACATCCATACATGACTACTAGAAAAACCATAGCCTTGACTAGATGGGCCTTTGTTGGCAAAGCAATGTCTCTGCTTTTGAATATGCTCTCTAGGTTGGTCATAACTTTCCTTCCAAGGAGTAAGCGTCTTTTAATTTCATGGCTGCAGTCACCATCTGCAGTGATTTTGGAGCCCCCCAAAATAAAGTCTGACACTGTTTCCACTGTTTTCCCATCTATTTCCCATGAAGTGATGGGACCAGATGCCATGATCTTCGTTTTCTGAATGTTGAGCTTTAAGCCAACTTTTTCACTCTTCTCTTTCACTTTCATCAAGAGGCTTTTTAGTTCCTCTTCACTTTCTGCCATAAGGGTGGTGTCATCTGCATTTCTGAGGTTATTGATACTTCTTCCGGCAATCTTGATTTCAGCTTGTGCTTCTTCCAGCCCAGCGTTTCTCATGATGTACTCTGCATAGAAGTTAAATAAGCAGGGTGACAATATACAGCCTTGATGGACTCCTTTTCCTATTTGGAACCAGTCTGTTGTTCCATGTCCAGTTCTAACTGTTGCTCCCTGACCTGCATATAGGTTTCTCAAGAGGCAGGTCAGGTGGTCTGGTATTCCTATCTGTTGAAGAATTTTCCAGTTTATTGTGATCCACACAGTCAAAGGCTTTGGCATAGTCAATAAAGCAGTGCTGATTTGCCATTCTAGAAATCCTAGGATTCATAACAGTGATGCTGTATCTACTCTGCCTGTGCTCTCTAAGTGAACAACAAAGCCCAGATTACAATACATTTGTTTACAACATGGATTTCTGAATATTTTAAGCCCACTATTGAGAACTAAAACTCAGGGGAAAAAAAAAAAGATTTCTTTCAAAATGTTACTGTTCATTGACAATGCACCTGTTCATCTAAGAGGTGTGATGGAGATAAACAACAAGATCTAAATTGTTTTCATGCCTGCTAACAACATCCATTCTGCAACCCATGATTCAGGTGTTATTTTGACTTTCAACTGTTACTATTTAAGAAATTCATTTTGTAAGGGTATAGCTGTTATAGATAATGATCCCTTTGATGAATCTGGGCAAAGTTAATTGAAAACTGTATAAAAAGGATTCACCATTCTAGATGTGGGTATGCCATTAAAAACATTCATGATTCACAGAAAAAGGTCAAAATACCACCATTCTCATCATCAAAATACCACAGGAGTTTGGAAGAAGTTGATTCCAACACTTGTGGATGACTTTGAGCTATTCAAGACTTCACTGGAGGAAGTAACTGCAGATATGGCAGAAATAGCAAGAGAACTGGAATTCGAAGTGAAGCCTTAAGATGTGACTGAATTGCTGCAATCTCATGATAAAACTTGAATGAATGAGGAATTGCTTCTTATGGATGAGCAAAAAAAAAAGGTTCCTTAAGATGGAATTTACCCCCAGTGAAGATGCTATGAAGATTGTTGAAATGACAAGAAAGAATTTAGAACATTACCTAAACTTAGTTGATAAAGCAGTGGCAGAGTTTGAGAAGACTGACTCCAGTTTTGAAATTCTACTGTAGTTAAAAATGTAAACAAACATTGCATACTACAGAGAATTTGTTTGTGAAAGGAAGAGTTGATTGATGTGACACACTTCACTGTTGTCTTCAGAAATTGCCGTTGCAACCCCAGCCTTCAGCAACCACCACCCTGGTCAGTCAGCAGTCATCAAATAGCAAAAGATTATGACTCACAGAGTGCTCAGATGATGATTAACGTTTTTTAGCAATAAAGTATTTTTTAGTTAAGGTATGTACATTTTTTTAGGCATAATACTATTACACTCTCAGTGGACTACAATATAGTGTACACATAACTTTCATACACACTGGGAAACAAAAAAATCTGTGTAAATCACTATTGCTATATTCACTTTATTGAAGTGGTCTTGAACCAAACAAACCTACGTTATCTCTGAGGAATGCCTATAAATACTTGATGTGTTATGCTTAGTCTTAGTCAGTTGTGGCCAACTCTTTGCAACCCCATGGACTGTAGCCCACGAGGCTCCTCTGTCTATAGCAGTTCTCCAGGCAATAATACTAGAGTGGGTTGCCATGCCTTCTCCAGGTGAAGTGAAGTGCAAGTCACTCAGTTGTGTCAGACTTTGCAACCCCATGGACTATATATATGTAATATATATATGCTGCTGCTAAGTCACTTCAGTTGTGTCTGACTCTGTGCAACCCCATAGACGGCAGCCCATTAGGCTCCTCTGTCCCTGGGATTCTCCAGGCAAGAACACTGGAATGGGTTGCCATTTCCTTCTCCAGTGCATGAAAGTGAAAAGTAAAAGTGAAGTCGCTCAGTCGTGCCTGACTCTTAGCAACCCCGTGGACTGCAGCCTACCAGGCCCCTCCATCCATGGGATTTTCCAGGCAAGTGTACTGGAGTGGGTTGCCATTGCCTTCTCCATGATATATATATTTAGTCCCTGAAATTCTCCAGGCCAGAATATTGGAGTGAGTAGCCTTTCTCTTCTCCAGGGGATCTTCCCAACCCAGAGATCAACCCCAGGTCTCCTGCACTGTGGACTGATTCTTTACCAGCTGAGCCACCAGGGAAGCCCAAGAATACTGGAGTGGGTAGTCTATCCCTTCTCCAGCGAATCTTCCCGTCCCAGGAACTGAACCAGGGATCTTCCCAATCCAGGAATTAACCCAGGTCTCCCTTATTGCATGCGAATTCTTTACCAGCTGAGCCCCCAGGGAAGACCAAATACTTGAGTGTTTGCTAAAAACAGTTTTTCATTTACTGTAAAGGAAATCATTGGTAGGGTTAATGTGGTTCTTTTGTGGTACCACTTTTTCACTTCGCCTTATACAGATATGGAGCAATTACACACTCATCTGATCTTGCCCTTTTAGTTCATCGGTCCCAACTGTCCTAAAAGACATTAGCATAACTACCTATTGATAATCTCTAAAATGAAGTCTAAGCTCTTTAGCTTATTCGTAACCTAACTCGTGCCTTCTTCACTTTCATCTTACATTGTTCTATTCAACCATTTTGTACTTTTGCACATTGTCCTTTGCCTGAAAAATTTCTGACCTCTGTTACTAAAGATCTTGTAATTTGATTCCTAATACACACATGCAAATCTTACACACATATGCCTTGTGGTTCTTTTGTCTTATTCATCTTTATATCCCCTCTGTTTGGCAAATAGTACCAACTAAATTTTGTTGAATAACTGAATATTTTGTTAAGCGTTTTGGCTCATAGTGTTTCTTATTTTTCAGAAATATTTATTTTTCCTTTTTGTATAAAAATACATGTAAATATATTTGTTAATAGCTTTATTGAGATATACTTCATGTGTTAATCATTTGCTTATTTAAAGGGTACAGTTAGTGTGGTGTGCTCAGAGCAGGGGGCCTGAAGAAATGGCTTACTGTTTACAACACACCCAACAGGAATCTGGGTTCATTGTGACAGGAGACACAAAATATGTGGCCTTTCCGTGAACAAGTACCCAACACATGTCCCCCTGCACCTCCATGTGGCTTCTGGGCAGGACCAGTGAGACAGGGCTCAATATTGGAAGAAAAAGTGCAGTATTTAGTGGGGAAGCTTGCTACCTAGAGTTTGACCAGTCCACACGTGGGTGGGCCATGATTAGTCTTATAAAGGCTTTGAACCTCTCTTTTCAAGGAGAAATAAAAAAAGAAAAAGAGATTCCAACTATATGCCATTCTAGAAAAGGCGAAACTGTGGAGACAATAAAAAGATCAGTGGTTGTCAGGAGTTTGTGGAGAGATGAATATACAGGGTACAGAAGTTTTTATGAGCAGTGAGATACTTTGAATGACTTTATAATGATGGATACATGTCATTATGTGTATGTGCTAAATTGCTTCAGTTGTCCAACTCTTTGCGACCCCATGGACTATAGCTCACCAGGCTCCTCTGTCCATGGGATTCTTCAGGTGAAATACTGGAGTGGGTTGCCATGCCCTTCTCCAGGGGATCTTCCTGACCCAGAGATCAAACCTATGTCTCTTCAGCCTCCTGCCTTGGCAGCTGGGTCCTTTACCACTAGCACAACCTGGGAAGCCCATATGTCATTATACTTTTGTCTAAATACATAGAAGATGCAACGCTATTCTCATAAAAGTCAACTCTGAGTGAACTGAGGACCTTGGTGATTATGAAGTACCAATGCAGTTCATCCTTGGTTTAAAAAAAAAAAAAAAAGTACCATTTTTGATAATGGTTATGCCTGTGAGGGAGGGGGATATATGGGAAATTTCTGTACCTTGTCAATTTAGTTGTAAACCTAAAACTGCTTTTAAAAAAAAAAAAAAAAAAAGTCCCCCCCACCCAAATTATACTCACTGTAGACATTTTTGACAGAACTTTCATTTCACTTTAATATATATACACATATTATATATGTGTGTGTGTGTGTTGAATTGTGATGTAAAATGTATGTTTTAGATCCGAAAAGTTTGCAGGCCACTGTAGTTATTTATTTTGGCAAATAGAAACAAATTCACCTCAAAAAAAGTATGCAATTTAAAAAAAGGGTCTAGTATATGCAAATAGTTGTACAGCCATAATTACATTAATTTTAGAACATTTTCATCATCCCAGAAGGAAACCCTGTACATTTTTTCCATCATCTCCCAACCTGTCCATTCCCTCAGCCTTAGGCAAGCACTTAACCAATTTTATGTCTCTAGATTTGCTGTTCCTAGACATTTCATGTAAATTATATCATAAAATATGTGGTTCTTTGTGGCTGACTTCTTTCATTTAACAAAATTTTCAAGGTTCATCTGTGTTGTGTCATGTATCACTACTTCATTCCATCTTACTGCCAAATGACATTCTGTTGCATGGATATAACACATTTAATTTATCCATTCCTTAGTTGATAGACATTTGGATTGTATCTATATTTTGGCTTTCATGAATAAAGCTGCTAAGAACATTCAAACATTCATGTACAAATTTTTATGTGAATACCTGTTTCCTTTTTTTTTTTTAACTTAATTGGTGGATAATTACTTTATAATATCATGATGGTTTTTGCCATACATCAACATGTATGGCCACACATATATATGTGTCCTCCCCATCCTGAGTCCCCCACCTACTTCCCTCCCCACCCTATCTCTCTGGGTTGTCCCAGAGCACTGGCTTTGGATGCCTTGCTTCATGCATTGAATTCACTGGTCATCTGTTTTACATATTGTAGTGTACATATTTGTTTCAATGCTATTCTCTCAAATCACCCCACCCTCTCCTCTTGCGGAGTCCAAAAGTCTGTTCTGTAACATCTGTGTCATTTTTGCTGCCCTGCTTGTAAGATCATTGGTACCATCTTTATAAATTCCATATGTATGTGTTAATATACAGTATTTATATTTCTCTGTCTGACTTACTTCACTCTGTATAATAGGCTCCAGGTTCATCACCTCATTAAAACAGACTCAAATGTGTTCCTTTTCATAGCTGAGTAATATTCCATTGTTTATGTATATCACAACTTCCTTATCCATTGATCTACTGATGGACGTCTAGGTTGCTTCCCTGTCCTCACTTCTGTTCAGTCGCTCAGTTGTGTCTGACTCTTTGCGACCCCATGAATCGCAGCACGCCAGGCCTTCCTGTCCATCACCACCTCCCAGAGTTCACCCAAACTGATGTCCATCGAGTCAGTGATGCCATCCAGCCATCTCATCCTCTGTTGTCCCCTTCTCCTCCTGCCCCCAATCCCTCCCAGCATCAGAGTCTTTTCCAATGAGTCAACTCTTCGCATCAGGTGGCCAAAGTATTGGAGTTTCAGCTTTAGCATCAGTCCTTCCAAAGAACATCCAGGAGTGATCTCCTTGCAGTCCAAGGGACTCTCAAGAGTCTTCTCCAACACCACAGTTCAAAAGCATCAATTCTTTGGCGCTGAGCTTTCTTCACAGTCCAACTCTCTCATCCATACATGACCACTGGAAAAACCATAGCCTTGACTAGATGGACCTTTGTTGCCAAAGCTATTCTAAATAATGCTGCAGTGAACATTGGGGTACATTTGTCTCTTTCAGTTCTGGTTTCCTTGGGGTGTATGCCCAGCAGTGGGATTGCTGGATCTTGGTTTCAGTTCTTTGGGGTATATATCAAGTAGTGTTATTGCTAGATCCTTGGTAACCACTTGTTTAACCTTTTGAAGAGCTGCCAAGCAGTTTTCTGAAGTGGCTGCACCATTTTACGTCTTCCACAGCATTGTATGTTCCTACATTTGTATCTTTTTGAGTTTAGCTATCCTAGTGGGTGTGAAATGGTATCTTATTGTGGTTTTTGATTTATATTTTCTTTGTGGCTAATGATGTTGCAAAGCTTTTCGTTTGCATATTGACCATTTGTATGTGTTTTCTTTAGTGAAATGTCTGTTCAGGTTTTTTGCCCTTTTAAAAATATTTTTATTATTGATTTTATTAATATATGCAATTGATTTTATTGATTTTGATTTTATTAATATATACAATTGAGTTGTATACATACTAGATACAAGCCCTTTATTAGATGTCTGCTATCAGGTGGCAGAGTGGTAAAGAATCCACCTGCCAATGCAGGTGATACAAGTTTGATCCCTGGTCCAGACGATCCAGAAATGGCAACCCATTTCTGTCTTGACTGAAAAACTCCATGGACAAAGGAGCTTGGTGGGCTACAATTCATAGTGTCTCAGAGAGTCAGACACGAATGAGCACTCACACGGATATATTGATTTCCAAATATTTTCTCCCATTCAGTGAGATACCTCTTTTCTTGATAATGTTCTTGCAGCATAAAAGTCTTTAATTTTGAGAGAATCCAGTCTCTCTCTTTTTTCTTTTGTTGTGTGTAGTTTCGATACCACATTTGAGAAAGTATTGCCAAATTGAAGGTGAGGAAGATTTAGCATATATTCTATTTTGAGAGTTTATACTTTTAGCATGCACATTCGGGTCTTTGGTTAATTTTTTCTTCCCCCTGAGTGTGGTTAACTCTGCTCCTTTACATGTAACCATACTACTGCTGCTAAGTCGCTTCAGTCGTGTCTGACTCTGTCTGACCCCATAGATGGCAGCCCACCAGGCTCCACCGTCCCTGGGATTCTCCAGGCAAGAACACTGAAGTGGGTTGCCATTTCCTTCTCCAATGCATGAAAGTGAAAAGTGAAAGTGAAGTCGCTCAGTCGTGTCCGACTCTTAGCGACCCCATGGACTGCAGCCTACCAAGCTCCTCCATCCATGGGATTTTCCAGGCAAGAGTACTGGAGTGGGCTGACATGTAACCCATAGGACTATAGAAACTCCAACTATAGCTTGGAGTTATAACCATATGTGGAAAAAGATTTGTTGTGTTTTTTTTAAACTGTGGTAAAATGTGCATAACATGAATTTTACCATTTTCACCAGTCTAAAGTGTATAATTTTGTGACATTAAGTATATTCCCATTGCTGTGCACCCATCACCACCATTCGTCTTTAGAACTCTTCTTCCTGCACAGAAGCTCTGTACCCATTAGAGAGTGACTCTTTGTTTCCTCCCTCACTATTAAGTATGATGTTGGCCTTGTTTTGTTTTTTTTCTTTTCTTTTAAAGATGTCCTTTACTAAGTTCCTTTGTATTCCTAGTTTGCTGAGAGGTTTTTTTTTTTTAAGTCGTGAATGGATGTTGAATTCTCTTGAGTGCTTTTTCTGTTTCTATTGAAATGCTCATATGGTTTTTCTTAGTCTGTCAATACAATAAATTACATTGAGTTTTTTTCACATTGAATTGTTCTTATATTCCTGGATGAACTCCACTCTGTTGTGATATAGTATCCTTTTTATATATTACTGGATTCTATTTGCTAACATTTTGTTGAGAATTTTTGCATATATCTTCATGGGAGATATTGGTGTATAATTTTCTTATAATGTTTTTGTCTGGTTTTGGTATTAGGATAATGCTGGCATTATAGTGAGTTGAAAATGTTCTCTACTCATTTATTTGTTGGAAGAAAGTATGTAGAATTAGTATTGTTTCTCCCTCAAATGGTCTCTATTGAAACCATTTGGTCCTACTATTTTCTTTATTTGCAAGGATTAAGTTATATTTAATTTTTTAGTAAACCTAAGATTATTCAGGTTATCTGTTTTTTATCTTGAGTAAGTTTTGATAGTTTGTATCTTTTAAAAAAATTGGTTGATTTTGCCTTGATTTTCTGACTCATGGACATATAGTTGTTTATAGTCTTCCTTATTATCTCTTAACTGTCGGTGGGATCATTAGTGATATTTTGTCTTTCATTTCTGATACTGGTAATTTATGTCTTCTCTTTTTTTTACAATCAGTCGGCCTGGAGGTCTGGCAATTTTATTGAATTTTTTTTCCCAATCACCAGCTTTTTGTTTTATTTTTCTGATTTTGATTTCATTTATTTATGTACTCATCTTTATTAGTTTCTTTTCTATCTGCATTAGGCTTAATTTGCTCTTCTTCCTTTAGTTTAAGTTGGGAGCTCTGGTTAATGAACTTACTTCTGTCTCTTCTAGGTCAGTGTTCAATGCTGTAAATGATCATTAGGCATTGTTTTAGCTGCATCCCTCATATTTGATATGTTGTACTTTCATTTCCATTAGTTTAAAATATTTTTTATTTCCCTTAAAACATCTTTAACTTAATATGATCTAATTTTAAGTGAAAATGTATGACATGTATAGTGCAAGAATCTTAAAACAGTCTACTTGTATTGCTCCCCTCCTGGCCTTTGTGCTGTTGTCATATATTTTACTTTGAGTTCAGTTCAGTCACTTAGCCAAGTCTTACTCTTTGCAACCTCATGGACTGCAGCATGCCAGGCCTTCCTCTGTCCATGACCGACTCCTGGAGTTTACTCAAACTCATGTCCATTGAGTCGGTGATGCCATCCAACCATCTCATCCTCTGTCGGCCCCTTCCCTTCCCACCTTCACTCTTTCCCAGCATCAGGGTCTTTTCAAATGAGTCAGCTGTTCGCATCAGGTGGCCAGAGTATTAGAGTTTCAGCTTCAGCATCAGTCCTTCCAGTGAATATTCAGGACTAATTTCCTTTAGGATGGACTGGTTGGATCTCCTTCTCTTCAAGGGACTCTCAAGACCCAAAACAACAGTTCAAAAGCATCTCTTCTTCGGTGCTCAGCTTTCTTTATAGACCATCTCTCACAACCATATATGACTACTGGAAAAACCATAGCTTTGACTAGATGGACTTTTGTTGGCAAAGTGATGTCTCTGCTTTTTAATATGCTGTCTAGGTTGGTCATAGCTTTTTTTCCAAGAAGCAAGCATCATTTAATTTCATTGCGGCAGTCACCATCTGCAGTGATTTTGGAGCCCAGAAAAATAAAGTCTCTCACTGTTTCCCCATCTATTTGCCATGAAGCGATAGGACCAGATGCCATGATCTTAGTTTTCTGAATGTTGAGTTTTGAGCCAACTTTTTCACCCTCCTCTTTCACTTTTGTCAAGAGGCTCTTTAGTTCTTTACTTTCTGCCATAAGTGTGGTATCATCTACATATCTGAGGTTATTGATATATCTCCTGGCAATCTTGGTTCCAGCTTGTGCTTCACCCAGTCCAGCATTTCTCATAATATACTCTGCATATAAGTTAAATAAGCAGGGTGACAATATACAGCCTTGACATATACTCCTTTCCCGATTTGGAACCAGTCTGTTGTTCCATGTCCAGTTCTAACTGTTGCTTCTTGAGCTGCATACAGTTTTCTCTAGAACCAGATCAGGTAGTCTGGTATTCCCATCTCTTTCAGGATTTTCCATAGTTTGTTGTGATCCGCACAGTCAAAGGCTTTGGCATAGTCAATAAAGCAGAAATAGATGTTTTTCTGAAACTCTCGTTTTCAATGATCCAACAGATGTTGGCAGTTTGATTTCTGGTTTGTCTTTTCTAAAACCAGCTTGAACATCTGGAAGTTCATGGTTCACATACTGTTGAAGCCTGGCTTAGAGAGTTTTGAGCATTACTTTGCTAGTGTGTGAGATGAGTGCAATTGTGCAGTGGTTTGAGCATTCTTTGGCATTGCCTTTTTTTGGGATTGGAATGAAAATTGACCTTGTCCAGTCTTGTGGTCACTGCTGAGTTTTCCGAATTTGCTGGCATATTGAGTGCAGCACTTTCACAGCATCATCATTTAGGATTTGAAATAACTCATCTGGAATTCTATCACTTTCACTAGCTTTGTTCATAGTGATGCTTCCTAAGGGCCTCTTGACTTCACATTCCAGGATGTTTGGCTCTAGGTGAGTGATCACACCATCATGATTATCTGGGTCATGAAGATCTTTTTGGTATAGTTCTTGTGTGTATTCTTGCTACCTCTTCTTAATCTCTTCTTCGTCTGTTAGGTCCATAGCATTTCCTTGTCCTCAGCTGGTAAAGAATCTGCCTGCAATCGGGGAGACGTGTGTTTGATCCCTTGGTTGGGAAGATCCCCTGGAGGAGGGAAAGGGTACCCACTCCAGTATTTTGGCCTAGAGAATTCCATTGACTCTATAGTCCATGGGGTCACAAAGATTCGGACATGACTAAGCGACTTTCACTTCGTTTTACTTTTCATGATGTAAACCCATATTACATTGTCCTCAGTTTTGCTCTAAACAGAATATCCTTTTGAAGAGATTGAAAAAATAGTAATAAAAAAATCTCTATGTTTACACAATGTAGTTACCACTTCACCTCTCTCTAGTCTTTTGTGTAGATTCAGGTTTCCATCTGGTAGCATTTTCCTTCTTCCTGTAGAGCTTACTTTAATATTTCCTGTAATGTAGGTGTGCTGGTCAAGAATTCTTTCAGTTTTTGCATTCTCAAATTCGTTTTTTTCAGTCCCCCAAAAGTCATTATTTTGTTTTTATTTTATTATTATTTTTTTTTATGTTTTCTAAACTGCATGGTTTTATTGATTTCAAATATTTTATGGTATTTTCCATACTATTAATAAATCCCAGCAGGATCCTCTATGACCCACCTCCCAGAATATTGGAAATAAAAGCAAAAATAAATGGGAGCTAATTAAAATTAAAAGCTTCTGCACAACAAAGGAAACTATAAGCAAGGTGAAAACACAGCCTTCAGAATGGGAGAAAATAATAGCAAATGATGCAACTGACAAAGAATTAATCTAAAAAAATGTACAAGCAACTCCTGCAGCTCCTCAATTCCAGAAAAATTAATGACCTAATCAAAAAATGGGCCAAAGAACTAAACAGACATTTCTCCAAAGAAGACATACAGATGGCTAACAGACACATGAAAAGATGCTCAACATCACTCATTATCAGAGAAATGCAAATCAGAATCACAATGAAGTACTGTTAACGGACCAGACCTGAGCTATGACAGGCTCAACAAGCTATACTAGGCCTAAGATTCAGATTCTTGTAAAACCTGAGTCATGATTCTGGGAAACCACACCCTGGGAAAGTCCCCGCTAGCGCCAAACCTGAGCCAATCCAGATAGGGATGCGGGATTTGAAAATCGCGTGAGTGTGTATGGCTCAGCCAATCATAACCCGCCAGGTGTACTATGAACCGCCTGTATAAAAGCAGCTGTGATTCAGAGCTCGGGGCTCTTGTCAAGACTCCACTGGGCTGGATGAGACAGGAGCCCTAGTTCAAGCTAGCAATAAAACCCCTTTATGCTTTTGCATTGCTGTGGACATCTTATTCTCTCAGTTTTGGGAACTCGGACTTTGGGCGTAACAGTACCATTACATGCCAGTCAGAATGGCTGCAGTCCAAAAGTCTACAAGCAATAAATGCTGGAGAGGGTGTGGAGAAAAGCGAACCCTTTTACACTGTTGGTGGGAATGTAAACTAGTACAGCCACTATGGAAAACAGTGTGGAGATTCCTTCAAAAACTGGAAATAGAACTGCCTTATGACCCAGCAATCCCACTGCTGGGCATACATACTGAAGAAACCAGAATTGAAAGAGACAAGCATACCCCAATGTTCTTCACAGCACTGTTTATAATAGCCAGGACATGGAAGCAACCTAGATGTCCACCAGCAGACGAATGGATAAGAAAGCTGTAGTACATATACACAATGGAGTTATTACTCAGCCATTAAAAAGATACATTTGAATCAGTTCTAATGAGGTGGATGAAACCAGAGCCTATTATAAGGTAAGCCAGAAAGAAAGACACCAATACAGTATCAGTTCAGTTCAGTTCAATCGCTCAGTCGTGTCCAACTCTTTGCAACCCCATGAACTGCAGCACACCAGGCCTCCCTGTCCATCACCAACTCCCGGAGTGCAGTCAAACTCACGTCCATCGAGTCGGTGATGCCATCCAGCCATCTCTTCCTCTGTCGTCCCCTTTTCCTCCTGCCCCCAATCCCTCCCAGCATCAGAGTCTTTTCCAATGAGTCAACTCTTCCTATGAGGTGGCCAAAGTACTGGAATTTCAGCTTTAGCATCATTCCTTCTGTCACGCGAGTGTATGTTCCTTGGTTCTTTGTCTCATCACAACAAAGATTTGGAGCAACAGACATTAAAGCCCTTGGTGCGTCACAGCTCTCGGGTCTTGGACAAACCGTGTTATAGCTCTTAGGCAAATCAGTGTTACAGCTCTTGGGAGAGGGGGAGAGAGGGAGAGAGAGAGAAAGAGCGCACGCACGCGGGAGAGGAAGAGAGAGAGACAGAGAGAGTGCACGCACGCGGGAGAGGAAGAGAGAGACAGAGAGAGTGCACACACGCGGGAGAGGAAGAGAGAGACAGAGAGAGTGCACGCATGCGGGAGAGGAAGAGAGAGAGAGACAGAGAGAGTGCATGCACGTGGGAGAGGAAGAGAGAGAGAGAGAAAGAGCGCTTTGGCTCCTCCTTTTATATGTTTTCCTCCACCTGGGCCTGCGCTATGCAAATTGGGCTTAGCCAGGAGTGCTGTTTCTTCTACCTGAAGTCTTCACTCTGGTCCTTGGACCTTCCTTTGACCTTCCTTGTTTTTTTAGCCATCGCCATTTTGGACTCCTTTTCCCTATTCTACCTACCTAACATTCCCCCCTCAAGAGATGGGAGGCCCAATTCTTTGGGAATAGGGGTGTCGAGGTCTTTCTGGCTACTTCCTGCTGAACTTGGGTGGCGAGGGGTATTTTGCCTCCCCCTCTTGCTAGTCTCAAGCCTCAGAGTCCTTATAGTGGTGTCCATCTAAGGGTGTGATATTTTTCGTCATCGGCTGTAGTTTTATATCTTTGTTGAACTGGCACTGTATGTTGTAGCTTGTTGACAGGTGTATTGAGTGTCCTCTTCTGTCTTCTTCCATGGCTTGACTCGTGCGTAGTGAATCCAAGAGTCATGTCCTGGTACCTTGACTGCTGGTGGCAGAGGCTTAGCCTCTATGGTCTCAAAATTGGAGACTACTGCATACCCGGCTCTTCTTTTTCCATCCAAGACAAAGCTGCTTCCATCAGTGTTCCAGATTTCCTCAGGATTGGTCAGAGGATCTTCTGACAATCCCTCTTGGGGTTTTGTCCAGTGGTCCAAGGTTTCTTAACCAGAGGTCTTCTGGGATCTGAGACTGGGCCGCGTGAGCTTTCTGCTGAGTTTGTTTTTTGCTGTCCCGGTTTCCGGCACGATGGGTCTTCCCCTGCACTGGATTTTCTTTACGTTCTGCCTCTACCGTGGGAGCTTCGCTGAGTTGGGCTCTGGCTGTGCTTGGCCTCTTCCATGCAGAGGTTGTTTCAGCCAGGTTACATCCGAGTCACGGCACCATAGATGTCACGCGAGTGCATGTTCCTCAGTTCTTTGTCTCATCACAACAAAGATTTGGAGCAATGGACATTTAAAGCCCTTGGCGCATCACAGCTCTTGGGTCTTGGACAAACCGTGTTATAGCTCTTAGGCAAATCAGTGTTACAGCTCTTGGGAGAGGGGGAGAGAGAGAGAAAGAGCACACGCACGCGGGAGAGGAAGAGAGGGAGAGCGCACGCACGCGGGAGAGGAAGAGAGAGAGAGCGCGCACGCACGCAGGAGAGAGAAAGAGAGAGAGAGAGCGCACGCACGTGGGAGAGGAAGAGAGAGAGAGAAAGAGAGCATGCACGCAGGAGAGGAAGAGAGAGAGTTGTTTTTATTTTAAAAGGATATTTTTATTGGAGAAAATAGTTAGATTGACATTGATACCTTCCCCTACCCCACATACCCCTAGTTCTTTAGTGGTATGCTCTACTCTCTTTTTCATGTTATCTTTGAAAACAAATCTTCTGTTTCTGTTTTCTTTTTCTATGCATAGTCTCTTTTCCTCTGGTTGCTTTTTAAGATTTTAAGCTAAAGAGGCTCTAATTTTAAGCAATTTGATTATCAGTATGTGGTATCTGTAGTTTTAACCAAATTTAAAAAAAATTTGGCCATTATTTCTTTAAGGATTTAGTCTATTTCTTTCCTCCTTCACAGGGTAATAAAAATACACATGTACATTTATCTGCTTGAGATTCTCCCAAAACTCAGTGATGCTGTGTTCAGTTTTTATATTCTGTTTTCTTATACCCTCTGCTTTTAGAGAGTCTCCGTTTCTGTGCCTGTCAGTTCACTAACCTTTTTCCCTATTGAAATGTCTAATCAGCTATTAATTCCATCCAGTTCATTTTTAAAACTATGAACACTAGTTTTCTCCTCTAGAAATTTGATTTTTATCCTTTTTTATATTTTTTCTTCTCTACTTAGTGTTTTCAGTGTTTTCTTCATTTGAACATATGCAATAGACTTAAAATAATGTTATAATGTCCTTGTCTACTAATTCTATCTGTGTTATTTCTGGATCAGCTTCAATTTGTTGATTTTTCTCCTTATTATAGATTATATCTCCCTGCTTCCTTGCATGCATGATACATTTTGGTTAGTTTCCAGAAATTTTGACTTTTGTTGGAAGCTGAGTATTTCTTTACTCATGAACATTCTTGAGGTTTATTCTGGGATGTGATGGTTATTTGGAAGTAGTTTCATCCTTTTGGGGTTTGCCTTTAAATTATCTTAGGTACTCACGTCCATTGAGTTGGTGATGCCATCCAGCCATCTCATCCTCTGTCGTCTCCTTCTCCTCCTGCCCCCAATCCCTCCCAGCATCAGAGTCTTTTCCAATGAGTCAACTCTTCGCATGAGGTGGCCAAAGTACTGGAGTTTCAGCCTTAGCATCATTCCTTCCAAAGAAATCCCAGGGTTGATCTCCTTCAGAATGGACTGGTTGGATCTCCTTGCAGTCCAAGGGACTCTCAAGAGTCTTCTCCAACACCACAGTTCAAAAGCATCAATTTTTCGGCGCTCAGCTTTCTTCACAGTCCAACTCTCACATCCATACATGACTACTGGAAAAACCATAGCCTTGAGTAGATGGACCTTTGTTGGCAAAGTAATGTCTCTGCTTTTGAACTTTGGAAGGAATGATGCTAAAGCTGAAACTCCAGTACTTTGGCCACCTCATGCGAAGAGTTGACTCATTGGAAAAGACTCTGATGCTGGGAGGGATTGGGGGCAGGAGGAGAGGGGATGACAGAGGATGAGATGCTGGATGGCATCACTGACTTGATGGACGTGAGTTTGAGCGAACTCCGGGAGTTGATGATGGACAGGAAGGCCTGGCGTGCTGCGATTCATGGGGTCGCAAAGAGTCGGACATGACTGAGTGACTTTACTGAACAGAACTGAAACCAGGCAATGTTTTGTCTGGGGTTAATTTTTCCCTATTAGTGAGCTAAGATCATTATCAATATCCTACTTGATGCTCTGTAAATTATGAGGGTCCACTCTGGCTCTTGGGAGTAAGTAGATTTCCTTCTGTTCGCGTTTTTGTTTTTTTCCCTGGCTTCACTGTTTTTTCTCCCAGCATGTATTAATAACTGAATTCATTTATGGAGACCTTCTTTAGATTTCAGACATTTTCTCTTTATCTACCTCTTTTATCTCTAATACCCTATACCTACTTCTTTGGCTTCCTCCTAGTTTCATCATTTCATCTCAGGGAAACTGTGGACTCTGCCTGGGTTTCCTCTGTGCTCCTGCAATCTGTGGGCTTTCTCCAGGCAGTTAGTTGGGCACAATCATAAGGTTCACCTCATTGTTTCCCTTCTCTCAAGAATCATATTGCTTCATTGCCTGGTGGCCAATGTCTTAAGAGTTTGTCAGCTTTTTAAATTTTTTTCTTTTTCAGACAGAAAGCTGAATCTTATCTCTTTCTCTTTGGCTGGAAGCAAAGAGCCCTAATTTGGCAGTTTTCAAAAGTCCTATGTTTAATAGTTTATATCTAATCAGGGTGGGGCATATAATCACTATTTCAGAATCTCATGTCCTCTTTAGAAAAATGCTTTGCAGTTTTTTGTGTAAGTGTTTTTCTTTTCTTTTTTTAAGTGTAGTAAGAGTGAACATTCTTCTGGTTTTGATTCAATAGAAAGATCAAAGGTTTGAGGTGGATGGAATGTGATGCCAAAGGTGAAAAAGGTATAAAATTGAGAAATGTAACTGAAAATTAGCAGATGTCTGAGAACTCCAGTATAAACGTGAGGTAAATTTAAAGATGCATTTAATTGCCTGAGATAAGGTTTCCCTAATGTTCAGGCCTGTAATTTTTTCATCTGTCTGTCTTTGTGAGGCTCCTCAAGACTACCCTAGGCTTGATGATTCACTAGGACTCACTGAACTCAGAAGCTACTATATTCATGCCGTGTCTTGCTAAGTTGCTTCAGTCATGTCCAATCCTTTGCTGCCCTGTGGACTGTAGCCCACTGGGTTCCTCTGTCCATGGGATTCTCCAAGCAAGAATACTGAAGTGGGTTGCCATGTCCTCCTCCAGGGGATCTTTCCAACCCAGGGATAGAACCCATCTCTTTACGTCTCCTGTAATGGAAAATATGTTCTTTACTAGTAGTGCCACCTGGGAATCTCCATTATAATTGTTGTGATGCTTTATTACAGTGAAGAGATACAGATCAAAATACTCAGGGGAAAAGTCACTTGAGATGAATTCCAAGATCAACCAGACACAGGCTTCTAGGTGTACTTTCCCAATGGAGTCCATTGGGAATACACTTAATTCTCCCAGAAACAGTGTGTGACAATATGCATGGAGTGTTATTGACCAGGGAGGCTCACATGAACCTTAGAATCCAGTGTTTTATTGCAGGTCAATCATGTAGATATACAGCACCTGCATGTCTGACTTTCACTACTTGGATTCTAGCCCTTCCCAGAACAAAAAGGAGTGTCCATAAATCATATTGTCAGGGTAAACTTAGCCTAGTCAAACTGGTACAGCATACCACAAGGCTTCAGGCATAAAAAACACTCTTAGAGGCAACATATTAAAAAGCCCAGAGAATATCTCCTAGTAGACTGGGCTTTCTTTAAAATGGGCAGGGATTGAACACCCTGATGTTCTGAGTAAGCCTGTCTTGAATACTATTTACTAAATTCCATACTTTGTTTGTATTTCATTAGTTTCTTGTACCGTCCTTTGCCTGAGAATAAATTCTTTATGTAGACATCCCATCAGCCTAAACTCTGTCTACATAAGGAATTTATTCTCAGTGACTTTTCTTACTAGTATACAACAATCCTCTTCCCAATAGTTCACTATCTCTAATGTTGTCTCTAATGTGCACAAACTCAGATTTTCCCAGAGACAGCATGGAAAAGAAACCAGAAAGTATGACAGTAACTGGTCAAGTCATAAATAGGGGCTAAAATGGATCTGTTTTACTAAATTGAGTCTGATATGATAACCAGTCAAGTATGTCAGTATGACTGGCATTATGCTCAAATGTTTCTTTCCCTTCTTCAAGATGACTAAAAGCCAGTATTAGGGCCTACAGATGGTTCAGTGTCATTCATTCTCTTTAGTTGCTTGATTCCTACTCATCTTGCCTGCTTGTTTAAAGGTCACCTCTTCTAGAAAGCTGTACTTGACACTCCTGGACCCTCCAGTCCTATTATATGCTCTTTGTGGCATCCCATACAATTTTTTGTATAGTTTTTAAATTAAATATTTCAGTTGCTCAGTCGTGTCCGACTCTTTGTGACCCCATAGACTGCAGCATGCCAGGCCTCCCTGTCCATCACCAACATGCAGAGTTTACTCAAACTCATGTCCATTGAGTCAGTGATGCCAGCCAATCATCTCATCCTCTGTCATCCCCTTCTCCCACCTTCAATCTTTCCCAGCATCAAGGTCTTTTCAAATGAGTCAGTATAACTACTTATTAATTAAATACTTGTTTGTTTAATCGACTCCTTTAAGCCTGTAAGCTCCACCCTGGTGGCTCAGATGGTAGAGAATCTGCCTGCAATACAGGAGACCAGGTTCAATCTCAGGTTTGGGAAGATGCCCTGGGGAAGGGAATGGCTACTGACTCCAATATTCTTGCCTGGAGAATTCCATGGACAAAGGAGCCTGGGGGACTGCAGTCCCAAAGAGTCAGATACGACTGAGTGGCTTTCACTTTTTTATAATGTCTGCTTCTCCTTTTAACCTGTAAGCTCCACAGTCATGGGCCACGTCAATCTTGTTCATTTTTTGTATCTCACTCTGTAAACTGTACCGGTATTCCTAGAGCCTGGCTAAGCACTCAAAACCTAACAGCCTTTTGCCCCAAGATGAATGTATCTGTATGAATGAGTGAATAAATGAGTAAATAAATGAATATTTTATATTAAAGCCTCAGCTAGGATATCTATAGGAGTCTGACTTTCTTGTTGACAACTGCAATACAGGAGACCCCCCCCATCCTTACCAGCAGTTACAAAAGATGGCACCATTAGACAGCTTTTACTGTAGGATGATTAATTATTGCTCAACAGTCTTCCGCTTACACTTGGTCAGTTCTCTGATACTTGTTTGATCTGTCTCTGTGAACTCAGTATATACCTAGGATAAATGTTTTAATTTCTCTAGGCAGCTTCTTTCTCCAGGATTTTCTTGTGGTATCTTTCAGCTTGATTCTCAACTTGATCCTGTCCCTCTAATATTCATATCCCTGGCTATTACATGTAGCACATTTAGCAGCCAGGGACCAGCTTTGAGTATAAAGGTAAAATCTTTTATTCTTTTTCTAAATATTGCCTATTAAGACTGTACTGTAAGGATTGTTCCCTAGTATCTCTTTCATTCTTTATAGGGGCTTTCTCCTTACATCTGTTGTCCTCAAAAGAAAATATCGGCAGCAATCCTGTTTCCCTAACATCTTGGCTCTCTGGCCAGCATTGGTTATTCTCTGCCATGTAGGAACTTCCTTTCTGGTTTGTGTTTCAGGACCAAGTCGGGACGGCTTGGGAAATTTGCTGACAAGAGTTTGCTCAGCTTTCTGACAGAGAAGGGCCTCTTCCCTTTGCCTTCTATTTAACAAAACTGGGAGCCTTCCTCAGTGATCAGTGCAAAGAAATAGAGGAAAACAATAGAATGGGAAAGACTAGCAATCTCATCAAGAAAATTAGAGATACCAAGGGAATATTTCATGCAAAGATGGGCTCAATAAAGGACAGAAATGGTATGGACCTAACAGAATCAGAAGATATTAAGAAGAGGTGGCAAGAATATGCAGAAAAACTATTCCAAAAAGATCTTCAGGTCCTAGGTAATCATGATGGTGTGATCACTCACCTAGAGCCAGACATCCTGGAATGTGAAGTCAAATGGGCCTTAGGAAGCATCACTACAAACAAAGCTAGTGGAGGTGATGGAATTCCAGTTCAACTATTTCAAATTCTAAAAGATGATGCTATGAAAGTGCTTCACTCAATATGCCAGTAAATTTGGAAAACTCAGCACTGGCCACAGGACTGGAAAAGGTCAGTTTTCATTCCAGTCCTAAAAAAGGCAATGCCAAAAAATGCTCAAACTACCGCACAATTGCACTCATCTCTCACGCTAGTAAAGTAATGCTCAATTTTCTTCAAGCCAGGCTTCAGCAATATGTGAACCATGAACTTCCAGATGTTCAAATTGGTTTTAGAAAAGGCAGAGGAAACAGAGATCAAATTGCCAACATTCTCTGGATCATTGAAAAAGCAAGAGAGTTCCAGAAAAACATCTATTTCTGCTTTATTGACTATGTCAAAGCCTTTGTGTGGATCAGAACAAACTGTGGAAAATTTTGAAAGAGATGGGAATCCCAGACTACCTGACCTGCCTCTTGAGAAACCTGTATGCAGGTCAGGAAGCAACAGTTAGAACTGGACGTGGAACAACAGACTGGTTCCAAATTGGGAAAAGAGTACTTCAAGACTGTATATTGTCACCCTGCTTATTTAACTTATATACAGAGTATATCGTGAGAAATGCTGGACTGGATGAAGCGTAAGCTGGAATTAAGATTGCCAGGAGAAATATCAATAACCTCAGATAAGCAGATGACACCATCCTTATGGCAGAAAGTGAAGAAGAACTAAAGAGTCTCTTGAGGTAAGTGAAAGAGGAGAGTGAAAAAGTTGGCTTAAAGCTCCACATTCAGAAAACTAAGATCATGGCATCCGGTCCCATCACTTCATGGCATATAGATGGGGAAACAGTGGAAACAGTGTCAGACTTTATTTTGGGGGGCTCCAAAATCACTGCAGATGGTGATTGCAGCCATGCAATTAAAAGACACTTACTCCTTGGAAGGAAAGTTATGACCAACCTAGATAGTTGAGACATTACTAATAAAGACATTACTTTGCCAGCAAAGGTCCGTCTAGTCAAGGTTATGGTTTTTCCAGTGGTCATGTATGGATGTGAGAGTTGGACTATAAAGAAAGCTGAGCACCAAAGAATTGATGCTTTTGAACTGAGGTGTTGGAGAAGACTCTTGAGAGTCCCTTGGACTGCAAGGAGATCCAAGGAGTCCATCCTAAAGGAAATCAATCCTGAATATTCACTGGAAGGACTTATGCTGAGGCTGAAACTCCAGGACTTTGGCCACCTGTCGTGAAGAGTTGACTCATTTGAAAAGACCCTGATGATAGGAAAGATTGAGGGCAGGAGGAGAAGGGAATGACAGAGGATGAGATGGTTCAAGGGTATCACTGACTGAATTAACATGAATTTGGGTAAACTCTGGGAGTTTGTGATGGACAGGGAGGCCTGGTGTGCTGCAGTTCACAGGGTCGCAGAGGGTCAGATACAACTGAGCGACTGAACTGAACTGAACTGGAGCATCCCTTTAGCCAGTCTTGGCAGAAGATTTTTCTGTACATGTATGCAAACATTTTTATTATCAGGCAACCATCAAAAGAGATCAGAAGAAATGGCCTGAATTTATGACCCAACTATTTGGACAGATGTGGGCTAGGAAATGTTTCACAAAGCATATGTATGGCCCAACACTTTTACATGTTGGCAACATTTTTGACTACATCTGACCACATGTGTTGGTTAATTCCTAACTCCCTAAATCTCTCCTATTTTTCCCATCTCACCTCGTGCAGTCTATTTCCTTGTCATTTCTACTCTTCTGCCACTTTTTTTTTTTAAATATAGCACAAATGAAATGTGCATCTGCTCATTTATTTATTCCCATACCAAACATTGAGCATCCATAATGCACAGACACTGAGTTAGGAAGGTCCTAGTGATAGATACATACATAACAAAAGAACCCTTCTGTTTGGTTATTATTCACTCATATCACAGACACCTAAAGAAGAATAATCTGAACAAAACTTAAAAGAAAAAATCTTTGCTATTTGAAACTTTTTCTGGGCCTTTTATATGATTTCTTTTAGTTTTGGGGCATTTGGTCATATATTACATGTGGCTGATTTAAAATTCACTTGAGAAACTTGTGTACATGTGCTTCTTTGGTCCCGGGGCTAGGGGCCCAATCAGCAGAAGTCCCAGTCTTTTTCTGCTGTTCCTGTATGTTTCATGTATTTTGTCCATATTCTTTTATCTTTTCCCTATTGTGCTATGCCATAGTAAGAATGGCAGAGGTTAGTAAGTTTTCTTAAATAATCAAAGAATTTTTTGCTGAATGCAGTTAAATTATTCAAGAAATTTGGTGAATTAGGAAAAATATAAAATATTTTAATGAGACATGAAGAATTTTCTAAGTGAAACTTAGTCATTTTCATGATGTGAGTTTTATTTATTTTTTTAAGCATATTGCTGCAATTGGATTTTTTTTTTTCTCGTTAAGTTTCCATTTTTTGGTGAGACTTTTCATTGTTTATCAGACAAAAGTAAGTTGTTTTTTAAAAGCTCATTTTGGAAATAGTTAACCATTTTTAAGTTGAAGTAAGGCATAAAGTTTTTTGATCTAAGGGGGACTTATTTACATAATTATTATACTTGTAAGTTTGACTTCAGGATAGCCAGCTCTCTGAGCATAGCTCATAGTAGACTCATTAAAGTGTGATTGTAATGTAAATGATGTTTTAGAAATTGAACTCAAGTTTTAATATAACCTAACTGATCAAGAAATCTATAGTTTGAAATTTGGTTACAGTATTTGCCTTGAAGTTGATCATTATTGCCATGGTTTTTGGAATATCTTTTTATTTACTGGCATAGTTCCTTTCTTCACCTTAATGTTTTCCTTTATTAATTAGAATTAGAAAACCATCTGGCTCCCATAACGTGTATGTTTCAATGAGATTCTCAAATGTGATTTACTCAACAACAAAATCACTTAGATTAGTAGCAGTTTGTAATTATTAGCAAAGTTCTGGTGTACAGTTCCTTATATTCTTTCTCATCTACTATTTTTTAGCAGTTCTTTCCTGTGAAACTGTTAGGTATTTCAACCTAGCAACCTGATGCAAAATGGAAGCAGGAAAAGGGGAAAAGCTGAGTCAAGGGAGAAAAGAGAAGGAAAAAAACACTGCATGTTCAGCCCCTTCCACCACCTTGTACAAGGCCTTTCTCCGTATTTTTATTTGCCTTATGCTCCACTCTCCTGTTACTTTTCAGAGTCCTCATGTAGTTGGGTTTTGTACTTTGTCTGAAATTCGTATTTTTCATCAGTGGGGCTGGGAGACAGAGGCTGTGTACGGTTTATGGTACTATAGTGGAACTGGAATTTAGACTTGTCTTTCAAGAAACCTCAAAATAACGTTTATTTATTTGTTTATTTATTTGAATTTTTTTTATTGGGATATAGTTGCTTTACTCAGTCTTCTCTGACTCTTTGTGACCCCATGGACCATGGAATTCTCTAGGCCAGGATACTGGAGTGGGTAGCCTTTCTCTTCTCCAGGGGATCTATCCAACTCAGGGATCAAAGCCAGGTCTCCTGCATTACAGGCGGATTCTTTACCAGCTGAGCCACAAGGGAAGCCCCCACAACGTTGATTAGTTTTTGCTCTACAGCAAAGCGAATCAGTTATACATATATCGAGTCTTTTTTAGATTTTCTTCCCATTTAGGTCACCACAGATCACTGAGTAGAGTTCCCTGTGATATACAATAGGTTCTCATACACAGTAATGTATATATGTCAATCCCAGTCTCCCAGTTTGTCCCACCCCCACTTCTGCCTTTGAAAACCATAGATTTGTTTTTTACATCTGTGACTCTATTTTTGCTTGTGAATAGGTTCATCTGTACCATTTTTCTAGATTCCATGTATGAACGATATTATACAGTATTTGTTTTTCTCTTTCTGACTTCATTCTGTACGTCAGTCTCTAGGTCCATCTACATCTCTGTAAATGGCACTATTTCTCTCCTTTTTATGGCTGAGTAATATTTCATTGTACATATGTACCACATCTTTATCTATCCTTCTTTCAACGGTCATTTAGGTTCCTTCCATGTCCTGTTCACTGTAATAATGCTGCAGTGAACATCAGGGTGCATACATCCTGTCAAATTACAGTTTTCTCCAAATATATGTCTGTGAGTGGGATTGCTGGGTCAGATGGTAACTCTATGAATATTTTTAGTTTTTTACTGTTTTCCATAGTGGTTGTACCAATTTACATTCCCACCAACAGTGTAGGATGGTTCTCTTTTTTTCCCATCCTCTCCAGCATTTATCCTTTGTAGATTTTTTGATGATGGCCATTTTGACCAGTGTGAAGTGATATCTCATTGTAGTTTTGATTTGCATTTCTGTAATAATTAGTGATGTTGAGCCTCTTTTCATGTGTTTGTTGGCCATCTGTCTTCTTTGGTGAAATGTCTATTTAGGTCTTCCACCCATTTTTGGATTGGGTCTTTGTTTTAATACTGAACTGCATGAATTGTCGGTATATTTTGGAGATTAATCCCTTATCAGCTGCTTTGTTTGCAGATATTTTCTCCCATTCTGACAGTTGTCAGTTGTCTTTTCATTTTATTTTAGAATTATTTTTTAAAGCAGGAGGAAAAGTATTTTGTCTTTTCACCATATAAAGCTAATGGCTTTTACTTATTTTTACTTTGATGTAAGAATACTTTTTAAACACTGCTTCCTAAATTTGATTTGTCTTCATTAAAGAAGCATCTGGAACCTTTTTTTTTCTTTTGAATCTTGGAAGTTGGTTTTCTAAGCTTATCTTTCTGCATTATGTAGTATCCCTAGTTATTTGGTATATTTATGATTTCTTATTAAATGTATCTTAAATACTTAAATTGTCAAGAAGCTGGTGTATGACCCAGCAGAGAATTTGGAACAGGTGCCAACAAACTTGCTAGTGCCTAGCTTCTTGTCCTTATGTTGGGACTTGTTAGTGTGCAAGAACAAAGTGAAAAGTACTGTTTGTTGCCGTATATTCTATAAAAATTAACACTTTCGAAAGAATTTTTGTTCCTGGCAATCTAATACTTGGCACATAGCAAATAAGAGAATCTTGAATCACAGATATATAAGGACACTGTCAGCTCCTCTGGAGCTACTGAATTCCTCTTTCATAGTCGTTTTTCTTGTTCCTTAATTTTTATCTTGTCCTCTTGGAAATTGTCTGTAAAAGTTTTTTTTGTTTTGTTTTGTTTTAACCTGATCATCAGATCTTCTGGCTTCTGTAGGTGTGCAGTTTGAACTGAGTTTTTGTTTGTGCAGTTTGAATTGAGTTTTTGTTTTTTGGATTTTTTTGGATTCGTGTCATTGTTGGATGCTTGTTCAGAAACTACTTATTTGTGAGGGGCATTTCCCTTTGGGAAATTTATTTCACTGTTCTGTGCTTATTTGACAGCTGTTCCTTCACTTCTAACTTTATTACTAATTTAAAACGTTATAAAGCCATATGTGAGCAGCTGTTCACCATTTTCATCAGAACAAATAAGAAAGAAAGGACCCAAATATTATCAGGAATGATTTAGGTTAGATTGTAAGAATAATTTTTTTGGTAGTTATGATATAGTGTAACTTATTTAAAAGATAGTTATAGAATTAAAAATGATTTTAAAGAGCATAAAATAGTATTACTTGAAAGATGAAAAGACTTGAAAGATGAAATACTGACTGAAGGAATGATAGTTAACCAGCTAGTTTTTGAATTCTTGTTCTAGGATTTTATGATTTCATGGTGTTTATTCTTCTCTCACAACAGACCTTTTCCCATTACTTTCTGTGCTTTAAGACTCTTCTATGCAATAGTATTCTAAAACCAATTTACATTTATTTTTAATAGGTTTCTTAGCTATATAAAGGCATTTATTTGGCATGCATTTGCTAAATAAAAATGCAAAACCTGTTTGCCTGTAGTTTAAGAAATGTGGTGATACATTTCTTAATATATTTTAAGAAAAATAATAGAAAAGCTATGGTAATTCAATATTGTTCATGAAACTACAAATGTTATGGCTTGATTGTCCTTAATCTTCTATCACTAGTCCTTCAAAATGTTACTATTCATTGTAATCATCTTTCAGACATTTAAAATAAAAATAATACTTATGTAGTGTTTATTAGTTACCACGTGCTAGGCAAAGTTCAGCTAATGAAATATATACTAAACTGTTTGATTCTCACAATAATCCTGAAACTTTAGGTTTTGTTGTCCCCTTATTATAGATGAGAAAGAAATTTACAGAGATTAAGTAAATTGGCCCAAGTGATACAGTAACTAGTGAAAGTGAAAGTCACTCAATCCTGGCTGACTGTTTGCGACCCCATGGACTATATAGTCCATGGAATTCTCCAGGCCAGAATACTGGAGTGGGTAGCCTTTCCCTTCTCCAGGGGATCTTCCCAACCCAGAGATCAAACCCAGGTCTCCCACATTGCAGGTGGATTCTTTACCAGCTGAGCCATGAGGAAAGCCCAAGAATACTGGAGCGGGTAGCCTTTCCCTTCTCCAGCGGATCTTCCTGACCCAGGAATCGAACCAGGGTCTCCTGCATTGCAGGCGGATTCTTTACTGAGCTATGACGGAAGCTAGTAACTTCATACAAAATGAAGTGTATGAAGTTTTTAAAAAGTAGAATGTAAAGTTGTGTTTATATTATGCACAGGCACAGGCATTTGAAAGACTAGAAAGTACTACCCCAAAATATTAAAAATGGTTCTTTTTAGGTGATGAGGTAACAGGTAATTCTTACATTGTCCTTCATAATTTCTTATAGGTTGTACTAGCTATAAGAGCTGTAATACCTATCCTCATAAACATATGAGGTGGGAATTGACATGTCTTTAATATATGCCACCTTTTCCAAATTTCTGTCCTCCTCATCTCACATATTTAAGAAAGTTAACCTTTTTTCTCAGTAGTTTTTGTATTATTTTGTGTGTAGACAAATGTTTTATGTCTTTAGTCAAAGACTATGTCTTTTAGGATACTTTCCTTATTCCTCTTTCTAGATTAAAAATATTTGAGGACATTGTCTCACTTTCTTTTGTGCCCTTACACTCTCTAAGACAAGTTGAGCACAAAGAAGACATTAAAATTTATTGAATTTATTTCTGCTGTAAATTCCTCAGTGCAATTGGAAACTAATTCTTTAATTTCCAAATGTATTTTTCTCTCTTTTAATGTAACTTTCAATTATACATTTCCCCAAGTCTGAATCCTGACTGTTAAGCTTGACTTCATTTTCTTTATTACATCTCCTCTCAAAATCTGATTATTATTAAGACTCATTGATTAGCCTTATAAAATAAAGTTTAATATAATTTTAATCTTTTTTCCTCTATAGTAATGCAGATAACCACAATCTCTTCTAAGAATTAGTGTAGAAGCCTCTCCTCCCCATCTTCCCAGTTTTGATCGCTACTCCACCTTAAAACCACAGTGCTCTTCTGGAGATCTGATCACATCATTTTCATTATTAAGTTGCTCTCCATTGCTCTCAGGATAAAGTATAAACTTCTTGATGTTTTATCAATCTTCAGTGTCTGATAGCTTCATATGTTGGCTGACTTCTTTTGTTTCTCTTCTCCTGGTCTCAATTCTAGCCACACTGAATTACCTTTATTTCTCCTGATGTTTGATGCTTTTTTTTTTCTTTTCACACTTTCTCTTTTCCATGGCATTCGCTGTTATTTTCAGCTGGCTAATTTCTCTGTTCATCAGATCCCACTTCATATGTCACTTCTAAAAAGCTTTTCTTAACCATCTGTTTAAACTCTGTGACTACATAGAGGTACATGTGCTACATTTTAGCATATACCAGGCTTTATAGTAATTACATAACTATGGAAATATGCCTTTTTAAGGAAATATTACATCAAGTCAGAAACTCAATATGGACAAGTATTATTTTGTCCCTAGGAACTAGCATAGTATGAATAGGCATTTAAACAACATTTAATAGATCGATTGATGTTTTGCAGATGACTTTGCTTCTATTTTCCTGAAAGGTTAGAGTTTCTGATATAACTTCCTGCTTTCCTGCGAATCTTAAACTTATCTTTATCTTTTTACTCTCCTTCCCTGTCATTTCTTGGGAGGATAAATACTTAACTGAAATATAAAATGGAAAACATAAGAGCAGTAGAAGTAGAGGAATATGAACTATCTTTCAAGAAGTTTAGCAGTGAGAAAGAAGGGGAAAGCAGACATTAAGTAGAAATAATATCAAAGTAAGGTTGCTTTAAAGCATAGGGAGAAACGGGAAATATTTGTAGGCTGAGGAAAAAATACAGATTCATGTTGATGTATGGCAGAGGCCATCACAGTATTCTAAAGTAATTATGCTCCAATTTAAATAAGTAATTTTTTAAAAAATATATAATTAAAGCAGGAATAGAGAGAGACAACTGGTGAAGCAAGAGACCCCAAACATCAGGAGATAGGAAGGGGATGGCTTTGTTTCACTTCTGGGTAATGGACCAGCACTTCGGTATAGACGACTAGGCCATGCAGTGGCTTCGTTGTTTTGGCCTGTTGCATTTCCAGTGAACATTCAGTTTTTTGGTAAGACCATCTTAGTTTTTCTTGAGAAACAAGCCTTCTCCAGCTTTTGGTCCAGCTGACACTGTTTGCTTCTATTCTCTGATCTGTAACTAAAGAGATTATTATTATTTTTTTTAAAGAGATTATTTTTATGCTGTGGATTTCCTTATCTTTTATTTTGGTGATTTCCATGTGTGTTTCATGGAGGTGCTTCAGGAGTTTAATATCTGATATTGGGTTCTTTTAAATGATTCTTTTTAAAGATTTTTTGAAAGGCTGATTAAAACCAAAATATACTCAAATGTATTAAACTTTATCATATTGAAGATTATCAGATTATATTGCTAGTTATAGTTTCATATAAATCTGAGAAAACCATTTTCCTCACCATTTATAAGCATACCGTTGAATTTTGTTTTAAATGCTATTGATTAGGAAGGATGTAGTTCTATACTAACTTTTAAGAAAATTCTATCTGTATATGTGTGCTTATGTAAATTTTTGTTATTCAGTCGCTAAGTTGTGTCTGACTCTTAGCAACCCCATGAACTACAGCACACCAGGCTTCCCTATCCTTCACTGTCTCCCTGAGTTTGCTCAGACTCATGTCCATTGAGTCACTAGTGGTTATCTCATCCTCTCTCACCTCCTTGTCTTGCCCTCAGTCTTTCCCAGCATCAGGGTCTTTTCCAATGAGTTGTTTCTTTGTATCACTTGACCAAAGTATTGGAAGTTCAGCTTCAGCACAGGTTCTTCCAATGAATGTTCAAGGTTGATTTCCTTTAGGATTGAGTGGTTTGATCTCTTCACTCTCCAAGATCTCCTCACTCTCATTCTCAAGAGCCTTCTCCAGCACCACAGTTCTAAAGTGTCAATTATTTGGTGCTCAGCCTTCTTTATGGTCCAACTTTCACATCCATACACAAATACTGGAAAAACCATAGCTTTGATTATATGGACTTTTGTCGGCAAAGTGATGTCTCTGCTTTTTAATACACTGTCTAGGTTTGTCAAAGCTATTCTTCTAAGGAGCAAGCATTCTCCTAAAGGCTTCCCTGGTGGGTCAGACAGTAAAGAATCTGCCTGCAACACAGGAGACCTGGGTTCCATCCCTGGGTCAGAAAGATCCCCTGGAGAAGGGAATGGCTACCCACTCCAGTATTCTTGACTGGAAAATTCCATGGATAGAAGAACTTGGCAGCCTATAGTCCATGGGGTTGCAAAGAGTCCAAGATGACTGAGTGAATAACACTTTCATTTTTTCAAATATTCTTCTGTAGTATTCAAGGTATAACTCAAATATGCTTCAAGGCATGGAATAGCTGCTCCTCATGGAACATGTTCTCCAACAGAATGTGCTGTTCTCATTGCATAGGTACAATAATGCCTAGTAACAACTGAATGGGTATCATGCAGCATCATATCATTTGAAGTCATAAAAGTTGCTCCTCTGACTTATGTGTTAATGATAGTTATAAACACAGCTTTTATCCATTAGATAACATACATACCCTCCCTCTGTATATGCATGTTTGCATGTGTGTATGCATGTATGTGTGTGCTGTGTGTACATATATATGCCACTTCTGAAAGGGATAAAAATAAAAACTACTGATTTAATTAAGCAACTATCCAATAACCACATTGCCAGATCTACTGATCATTTCTTCTTAATTATCTCTAGTTTCTGATCTGTAAATTTTTTGATAGTTGTTGACTACCATCAACAACTACCCATGAGGGTATGACAACTCTGCTGTATTCCTGCTTATAGCAGGCTTTGACTACACAAATAATAGTTGCCGTCTGTGATAAACAGTCACTTGGATCCCACTGATGATAGGTACATGTTTTTAAGGTAGTAAGATCATGTGCACTAATCTTAGGTTTAATTATAATTTTATTAATTGGTGAAATCAGCAATCAGTTAGGAAAAACAAAGACAAAGTAAAACCCAAGGCTGATGATGCTTCAGGGAAATATACACATATTCCTCATGCCTTTAAAATGGATGAACTGGTTGAAATAGCAAACTGGTGTTAAGATTGTTTTTCTTGTTCAGTCGTGCAGTTGTGTCCGACTCTTAGAGACCCCCATGGACTACAGCACACCAGGCTTCCCTGTCCTTCACTATCTCCCAGAGTTTGCTTAAACTCATGTCTATTGAATTGTTAATGACATTAAGAAGAGACCTAAAATGTTCATGCCTTTTAATCTAGTAATCTCACTTCTTAAATACCAAGAAAGCAATTTAGAAAAAAAAATAATTAAATCTTATCTCAGTGTTATGGTCAATAAGACAGAATTATCCTGGTTCTATGTACAAAAAACAAAAACAACAGAAAGAAAGAGAGAAAGTGAAGTTGCTCAGTCGTGTCTGACTCTTTGTGACCCCATGGACTGAAGCCTACCAGGCTCCTCTGTCCATGGGATTCTCCAGGCAAGAATACTGGAGTGGTTGCCATTTCCTTCTCCAGGGGATCTTCCCGACCCAGGGATCAAACCCAGGTCTCCCACATTGCAAGCAGATTCTTTAACCTCTGAGCCACCAGGGAAGCCACAGAATCCGCCCCCCCCCCCCCCCCGGCAAAAAGCAAATTTATTTGGAAAAAATAATCTTTACCTGATAGTAACAAACAAAACCTATCTCTTTTTTATGTTTCTATCAATAGATTATTTGTTTCTGACTTTTCTTCCTCTTTCTTTTCCTCTTTCCTCTTAAATGTAGGTATCATCCATCGACCTTCCTTTTACCCGCATCTCTCTTCTCATGGTTGGCAATTTTAGTTGATCTCATGGTTTCTGTTGTTTGTAGGTGGATAACTCTGAAATCCAACATTTCAACCCTATTATCTTTCCAGAGTTCCATTTGTGACACATATTCGACTCCATTTGTGATGTGTATTCAGTTGTGAATATATGCAACTCTGTTCAGTTCAGTCGCTCAGTCGTGTCTGACTCTTTGTGACCCTATGAATTGCAGCACACCAGGCCTCCCTGCATATCCCCCCAAAACTCTTACTTTCTCTCCTACCAATCATTTTTACTGTGATCTATATTCTTAGCAGTCCATCTTGAAATCTTTAGCTTCACATGCTCCTCCTTTCTTCCACTGCCTTCATAATCCTCAGCTGTAGACCTGCAGTATTTTTCTGGTGTATCTTCATCATTTCCATATGATTACTATAGTTCAGGCTTGCCTTTTTTTGGTGAGGGCAAGGTGCTTCCCTGGTTACTCAGCTGGTAAAGAATCTGCCTGCAGTACAGGAGACCCTGGTTTAATTCCTGGTCAGGAAGTTTTCCTGGAGAAGGGACAGGCTACCCACTGCAGTATTCTTGGGCTTTCCTGGTGGCTCTGCAGTGTGGGAGACCTGGGTTTGATCCCTGGGTTGGGAAGATCCCCTGGAGAAGGCCAAGGCAACCCACTCCAGTATTCTGGCCTGGAGAACTCCATGGACTGTATAGTCCATGCACAAAGAATTGTACAGGCCTGAGCACGTTCATTTTCACTTTACTTTTTTTTTTTTTTTTTAAAGAATGTTTGTGATAGATCCTTAATTGTTCTCTCTGAAGATACCCTCCTCTCCAGTGAATCTTGTCAGAGAAGTCTTTCTGAAGCACAGATCAAAGCATATTGCTTTCTAGATTAAAAACCTTCAAAGACTTCTTATGAATAAAGAGATTCTTGAGCTGCATCTAGCCTTCAAGGTTCTCCATAGATGGCTTGAATTTGCTTTTCTTTTTTGACTTCCCTCTCTAGTCTTTTTTTCCTCTCATGTTCTTCATGTTTCCTTCTGAGCCTTTCATAATTTTTTGGCTTCTACCTAACCATTTCCCTATTTTCATATTTCTGGATCTCATCCATGCTTCAAGAGTTGGCTTTCAGATTTACCTTCCAGCTGGGAATAATCTTTTCTTCCTAGGAACTCCCAAAGGATTTTTCTGTTTCTTTGTCATTGTGCTTAGTATACTTTGCATTGTACTATGGTTATTTATGTGTGTGTTACTGATATTTGTTAAGTTCTTTAGGATCTGGATTTATGTCTCATCTATTTCCTGTGTACTTTATATGGTATGTAATGCACATTTATTAAGTAAATAAACATAAAGAGCTCTCTTGTTTGGGGAACATTTTGAGAAGAACAAAATTTTGAGGATTCTTATTAATATACCAAAGGCAGAAAAGATTATATGTTCCATAAGGACCTACAGAAGTGTATTTGAAAGTAATTTTGCTTTCAAGAAAAGAAATATAAGAAATTAGATACGTAGATTTGACCATGAATCACCGATTCAAACTATTTTCAAACAGATGAAAGCTAGTTTTTAAAGGCATGTAGAATAGAATATAGACTTAACAGTATATTCAATTGTTTAAACAATTACTTATACAAGTAAGACTTGCAAGCAGTAACATTTTGGTTTTCTTTAGTATTTCTATAATACGCAGCTCACATTTTATAAACTCCTGGTTCTTGTTGAAAAATTTTTAAGGAAATTATTGATTTTTAAATAGTTCTGTTTCCTTCCTTGAATACATATGTTTTAAATTTTTTGTTTGTTTCGCAGGTATCCTGGTCAGATATAGGAGGACTGGAAAATGTCAAGCTGAAACTAAAACAGGCTGTGGAATGGCCCTTGAAACATCCTGAGTCTTTCACCCAAATGGGTATTCAGCCACCCAAAGGAGTTCTTTTGTATGGGCCACCTGGATGCTCTAAAACAATGATTGCAAAGGCTTTGGCCAATGAGAGTGGACTGAATTTCCTGGCTATAAAGGTAGGGTTTAAGTTTATTAAATTGTTACTCTGTCTCCAGCAGCCCACCCCCCCACCCCTGATTCCTACCCTTAGGAGAGCATGGACCGCCCTCTTAAGGAGTAGTTGAATTTTTTTTTTTCACAGTTAATGGCAATATAATATAGGGAGATGAGAGATAAATAAATTAGTGCCTATAATCAGCAAATCATGGTTTAGTTTCTTGATTTTCAGTATTTTTTACCCTCACCTGTATGTAATAGAAACCGATTTTCTCTTTTTTTCTATATTTTTAAATTGTGCTAATCACTTTTGCTGAACCATGACTTAAATATGAATTTAATTATGAATTTAATAAATTTATTATTTATAAACATAATATTTTCAAAGAACTCAGATACTTTATATGGAAAAAATAAAAAAAATATTTTTCTAGTCAGAAGGTATATATACATTGTTTATATTCTGAAACATACACATACATATTGTTTGTTCACTGCATGCTAAGTTGCTTCAGTTGTGTCTGACCGTGCAACCCCATGGACTCTAGCCTGCCATGCTTCTCTGTCCATGGGATTTCCCAGTCAAGAACACTGGAGTGGGTTGCCATGCCCTCCTCCAGGATATGTACACACACACACACACACACACATACACACACACACACACATACACACACACACGTATGTATATAAAGCCTTAAATTCATCTCTGTAGACTTTATCACAGAAATACATATTTAAATATGTTAACCATCAAAGTCATTTAGAAAAAATGCACATGATAATTTATTTTGATGTTGTCAGGGAATTTTTTTCATAATAAAATGTTTTCTGTCTTAAAACATTGAAATCATTGGCAGTTTTTGCAGTTAGTTTAGTATAAACATTTCAGAAGGTCAGTCTTTTATTAATACTTTACTGTTGATTCTTGAACACCCTAAGTTTGAACTGTGTGGTTTCAATTATACACAGGTTTTTTTTTTTTTTTTAGAGTAAATACTATGATATTACATTATCTATGGTGGATTGAATTGGCGGATATGGGGGAACTGTGTATATGGAGTTATAGTAAGTTATACTTGGATTGCATGGAGGATCAGAGCCCTCACCCCCTCATTTTTCAAGGATCAGCTGTACTTTTTGTGGAATGTTATTTAGATATATTCAGGCTGTTTTCTTTTTAAGAATCAGTATCATCACAGTCACTAGTGTTTGCCTTTTTTTTTTTTATCTTGTCGAAGATATTGGATATGGATTTGGAGAGGGGACCATTTTCACTATGATTAGTTATGCTGACTCACAGCCATAGTTTTAAGGGTTGCAGTTTTAAATGTTGGAGTAATGAGTGATTTTGAAATTTCCAGAGACATCTTGATTTCTCTTTGGTCCTTGTTCTCTTAACTTGTGAACATGGCCATTTTACTGGCATTTCCTCCTTTTTTTTTTTTCCCCTGTCATCTTCATTTCTCTATGCTTACCTTCCACAACTGTATAGTCATAATTTTTTAATTTTTCCTGTGTACTGGATACCTGAAACTTATTTAATGAGGACTTAGCTCACAGTTATTTACACTTGAATATCAAGGAAGAAAAAGCATATATATTTCCTTACAAATTAGTATCTCACTCTTTTGTGATTGAAGATAACAGTTGCTACCAGGACTGCTTTCTGGCCTACCCTAGGATTACTTAGAAATATATTTATTACAGTTTTTGACTATGAAAGCTTTCATAACTTTATAGTTTCACTTTGGTCTTTTTTCATGGTAAGAAAATAGTAAAAAGATGTTTTGTAAGGTTTATGTTGGACACTGTTCATGTAAAATAACCATGTGTTAACTTATAAATGCCTTTCATTAAGTATTTAATTCTTTTAGGTCACATACACAAAAGATACATGATGTTAAGAAATTTTCTTCATAAGTTGAGTTTGTATTTTCTTAGAGAGGGTTACATATCCTACTTACTAATTTTTATTTAACATGGACTTTTATTCATTATACAATTTCGTGTACTTTGAAGGTATTAATTTTTGAATCTGGGTGGAGGATATAGTTAATGAACAATGGATGTTCATTTACTGTTCTTTCAGATTTTCCTATCTTTAAAAATTACAAAAGAAAAAATTAAGAACACAAAAATAATTTGCTTTTCTATGCATTTTCATTGGTTCTTTCATCTTGGTCTGATTAATTTATAAGAGTTAAAGTAGCTGTGGGCTTCCCAGGTGGCACTAGTGGTAAGGAACCTACCCGCCAATGCAGGAGACATAAGACATGTGGATTCAATCCCTGGGTCGGGAAGATCCCCTGGAGGAGGACAGGGCAACCCACTTCAGTGTTCTTGCCTGGAGAATCCCCATGGACAGAGGAGCCTGACGGGCTACAGTCCACAGGGTCACACAGAGTTGAACACAACTGAAGCGACTTAGCATGCATAAAATAGCTGTATCATATAGTTTATGTATGAGGAAATCAAGTTAAAGAAGTTAGGGATTCATGTTGTATTCTTGCAAGTTTTATTTTCCTTTGAAAAAGTTGTCTCGTTTTCAACATAGATATTTGTTTTCTATGAGATTTAAATATTATAATTAAATTTGAACTTACTGCAATGACAAATCTTACACATTTTGAAAGTGACCAGAAAAAAATAGATACCAGTATTGGGAGACCTAAGTGTTTTGGATATATTGGAAAGAATAAATTCCCTAACACTTTTTGCAATGGTGATTACCTTTAATTTCCAAGATATAGAGTTTTAAAACTTTAAATGTTTCTTTCTGTTAGTTTATGAAAGAACCCTTTAACTCCCCCTGTGCATCTTTTCTAAACAGTGATTACAAGATTTATATTCTACTCAGAGTTAAGTCTACACCTTGGCTTGTGTGGGCTTTTAATATCCTTTGGCATCTGTATGTGTTTTTGTACAGACTGTAGCACTTGACATATGCTTGAGTTTAGTTTGTCATCTGGGTCAATTGCGTCAAAATATTTTCCAGTTGAAGTTTCCTCTCTGCTTCTCTCTTGCTTTTTGTCTGGAGTGCTACAATAGATTAATTACCCTTGAATAGCTGGGCTACTTCACTTTATGAAGAACTGTTACTGATTCTGGAAGAAGGGGGGTTAGGCCTCTGACAGGGATTTTCGGCAAGTCCTTTATGAACAGTATTGGCAAGTACAAGAATATAATGAACCTAGTGTATTCTTGACTTTTGGAGGAAATTTTTTCTGATGCATCTCTCATAGAGGAATTGTCCAAAATATATCCCATTTTCAGAAAAACAAAAAAAAACACAACCCTGTGTTTTATTGAAATCAGCGTACAATTCAGAATAACTACGATTGTCCATTTAACTAGATGCCCTACTATTATTCTGTTACCAAAGGTACAAGTTAATCTGAACTGTATAAATTCCATGTCCATCTTTAAGCTTTTTTAAAAAAATCATGTAGGCTAGTCTATAAATCATAGAGCTTTCATATTACAGATACTACATGGAAAACTGCATAGATACCTGTTTTATATACAGAATGCTTTAAGATTAGTTTCTAGGATGACAAATAAGAATAGTGATGTTTAAGAAGGTGAAGTGACTTTTCCAAGGCAAAGGAATGGTGATAGAACCGAAATTTGATCTCAGGACTTTCTGACTCCAGAGTCTAAGCTCTGAACCACTGTATAATACAATCTTCCTTTTTTTTTTTTTTTTTTAAATAAAACTAGTGTCCAGTACTTTTTTTCATTAATTACACCAAGTTACTAGAGAAGGTAGTTCAGGCAGTTTCTAGGGCAGGTTCAGAGACATGGAAAGACATTTCTGGGACCTAGTTTAAAAAATAATTTTGCTTCTCAAGGGCAAAGAAAACTGAATAAAATAGCATAGCTTTGGAGTGGAAGTTGGTTGAATTAATAAGAAAGGGTAAGCACTGCTAAAGAAACAGGAATCTGACTAATTAAATGGAAGTTCAGGAGCAAAGGCTACAGGTTGAATAATGTAGAGCTTGAAATTTACTCATTAGTATATAATTTGTGCCCTTGAAATTGAGTGTGTTACAATGAAAAGAGCATGAAGCTGGGATTCAGATAGCTTTGGTTCAGTTTCTAATACTAGCACTTTTTAGGTCTATAGCCTTAACAAGTTCTCTAAGACTTAGTTTTTTCACCTATATAGGCCTTTGGAGAGAATTATATTAAAAACATAAATGAAAGTTTTAGAGGGCCTAACTGCTTAATCCTGCATATAGTTATGACTTCCTTACCGAGGATTCAATGTGGAAAGGAGGGAAGCGAAGAGTTACTTGGTAGTGGAGAAACCTGCCTCAGCCAGGTGATCAGGGTTTACATCATTAGGGTTAGTCATGTTGTTAGTATGTACCCTGGTATGTATGATGTGATGAGAATGGTACTTTATTCCCAAGGTCATCCTCCCAAACACTGACAACCCACGTTTACCTATGAGAAAAACAGCAGGCAAACCCAAATTGAAGGACATTAATTCTGTAAAATACCTGACCACTGCTCCTGAAACTGAGTTGCGTCTGACTCTTTCAACCCCATGGGCTGTAGCCTGTCAGGCTCCTCTGTCCATGGAATTCTCCAGGCAAGAATACTGGGGTGGGTTTCCATTTGCCAATTCCTTCTCCAGGAGATCTTCCTGACCCAGGGATTGAACCCCGGTCTCCTGCATTGCAGGCAGATTCTTTGCCAGCTGAGCTATGAGGGAAGCCCCTGAAACTGTCAGGGTCATCAAAAATAAGGAAAGTCTGAGAAACTGTCACAGCCAGAAGGAGCCCAAGAAGACAGAAGAGCGAAATATACTGTTGTGGTTTCCTGGGTGAGATCCTGGAACAGAAAAGGACATTGAAATTGAGGAACTCGGAATAAATTGTGGACTTCAATTAATAGTAATATATCATTACTGTTTTATTGGTTGTAACAAATATATACCATATTAATAATATATGATAAGAATAGGAGAAACTGAGTGTGTATTGGGGTAGGAGTGAATATATGGAAAGTCAAGGTACTGTATGCTCAGTTCTTCTGTAAACCTTGCATGAGTGCTCAGTTGTGTCTGATTCTTTGCTGCCCCATGGACTGTAGCCCGACAGAATCCTCTGTCCAAAGGATTTTCCAGGCAAGAATACTGGAGTGCCATTTTCTCCTCGAGGGGATCTTCCTGACCCAGGCATTGAACCCATGTCTCCTGCATTGCAGGCAGATTCTTTACCACTGAGCCATCAGAGAAGACCTCTGTAAACCTTAAACTTTACCAAAGAAAAAGAAAAATCTGTGAATTTATTTAAGTATTAAGGCCAGTATCACAGATCGAGCCATATTATGACCTGACTGAGTATAACTGAAGTTTAAAAGGCCAGCTCAGATTTCGGTATTGTGCTGTACATGATGGGTGGAATGCATGGAAGGACAAGAATCATGGGGAGATTGTCAATTCCTTGGGTGAGGGCTTTGGAGGAGACCTGTTCATCACTCTTCTGTTCATGTTCCCCAAGTTAGCGGAAAGTTACTGAGAAAAGCCCTTAGAGGAGGTTGGCTGAAGAAAACTGGGTTTGGGGCTGCTATGAGCTTGGCTGTTTCAGTTCTCTGTTGAAGCCAATAAAGGTATGTTGGTTCTGGCCGCAGACCCAGACCTCAACATTATAAAGAATACTTGCTTTTAGTGTTTTAGTTATATTTTTTCTTTCACCTTGGGTGCAGATTCTAATTTAGAGTCTCACCAGTAACTATGTCCAATTCCATGCCTTTTGTGGACCCTAAGTCTTTATTCTCTTTCTACAGATTTTTATTGCTATTTGGGCTCATCTAGAATCTGAAACCATTTGTTTCTTTTTAACTTCTGTTAGAGTTTTTTTTTTTTTTAATTTAAAATCTCCGTTATGTCTCCAAATAGGGTTGTCTTATGTGCTCCATACTCTTTGACAGTTACTGACGTCAGAGTTAAGGACATATACTTAGTAATGTTTAATGTTATTCGGGAATAACTAATGGTTCTCTATTTTTCTTAGGACAGATAGAATAGTTACTGATCCATGGTCAGAAGCACAAAGATATGTAGGAGTTAGATTGAATTTACTTAATTTTTTTAAAATTTAAATTTATTTATTTTAATTGGAGGCTAATTACAATATTGTATTGGTTTTGCCTTTGTGCACTATATGTGCTGCCATGTTAAAGCTGAGACATCATATATTAAAACCATACGTTAATACATTATTTTTTTTAGTTGAGTTTGTATCAAATTCATGTCTTGACATGGAAGTATTCTATAACATTTGGCTAAAAGAAAAAAAATGACAGTATATAAACAAGAAATAATAAAACCTTTAGTATTTGGAATCCAGGAAAACTTAGAGAAATATAAAAGAAAAGAATGCTTTTACATTTCCAGGAAAGATAAATAGAATATTTAATAGAAAACTTTATTATTGTGTTAGTTTAATTTTTTACTTGTGGATTTCAGCTGAGAGAGATTGGTTATTTTTTCCTTCTTTTAAATCTCCTTTGAATGAAATTTAATTCATGTCTATAAACACTTAAGCTATTTGTAAATATTTTCCTTTGTAGCAACAACTCAAATATATATTAAGCACCTTCTGTGTGTCAGGCACTGTACATGGTTAATGAAGTGGTTAGAAGGGCTTCTTGCTACCTACCAAAACTCATAATTTAGTGAGAATAAACAAATGAAGTAGCAAAATGATTAGCTTTTAGAATCTTGATGATTAATTGTATTGAGAAATGAGAAAGAAGTTAAAGGTGATTAAAATTTTGCTTTTAATGACTGGCAGGTCATTAAAATTACACTAACTCTAGGTTCGAGGTGGGAAAGCAGGTACCCATTTGGGATTTAGACTTGTGGAGTTTGAAATGCCTTTAGAATAGGATGACAGAGATGTCTAAAAGGGTGTTGAACACAAATTTGTAGCTGAAGGGGCTTCCCTGTAGTTGAAATGGTAAAGAATCAGCCTGGAATGCAGGAGACCCTGGTTCAATCAATGGAGGGAAGAGCCTCTGGAGAAGGGAATGACAGTCCACTTCAATATCCTTGCCCGGAAAACTCCATGGGCGGAGAAACCTGACGGGCTGCAGTCCGTGGGGTTGCCAAGAGTCAGACATGACTGAGCAACTAACACTACTACTTCTACTGCTATCTGTAGCTCAAGAGAATGGTCATTTCTAGAGATGAAAAAATGGAAGTTGAGACCTCACGTTTAAGATTCTGTACATTAGTCAGGAAAGAAGATTGACAGCGATGAGAGTGATCAATAATAACATAAGGGAATTTTCTGGCGCCAGGGAGTGTGCACAGGCACACTATAGCTAGCTGAATTGTAGTTAGCATGGTGCCCGCATTGTTAAGTTCTAAAGAAATGTGTCCTTTTCTTTTCTTGAATGAATGAATTGTGGAGAAGGTTTGTGTTATAATTTTTGAGAAAACAGTTTGGATTCTATTTCCTTCCTTGTCAGCCGCTCTCACTTTTTTAGATTTTTTTACTCACCCAGGCATTTCTTGCCTAGTACCTAATGCCAGTTTTCAATCTCTGAAGTACCTTCCCAAAGTGGCCTTTTCTGTGTGCTAATGCTGTACTTTTTATTAATTTTCAAGATCCCTTACTCACGTTTCTATATGTAATTCTACCTCATGTGAGTTTGGTTTTTTATGAACTTATTCCATAACATTTAACCATAGTTAACACTTGGGTTAACTTGCCTTCCCTAGACATTTTGGAATTTATAAAAGCTGGATATGAATTGTAAAAGCCAAAAGTAACAGGCAGGTGTCAGACACATGTAAAAGCCCTTGAGAAGACTGGAAAAAACCCAGTAGTGATTAAAGGGGCAAAATTGAAAGAGCATAATCTATAACTACTGTACTTGAATTTGTGACTGGAATGGTGGAAAACACTAAAACAAAGAGATAAGTCAGGTTTAGTTTCCACTAGATTAATAGAACAGTCGGACATATTTTTACATGTATTTATGTTATTTTTGTTGTTTTATGGATTTAAGCACTTGAAATCTTTGTCATGGAAAAATTAAAACTAACATCCCAATTTATGGTAATTTTGGTGGGTTTATTGGTCACCCTTATCAATGAGGCACTTATCTAGTCAGGTGAAATGTGGCAGGACTATCATAACATAGTTATTTTGGCAAGTAAAACTAGAATAGAAATAACCTTATCTAGTTTCATCAATCTTATCTATTCTAGGGATTTATTATTCCTTTTTTAAAAAGTTAAATAGTTTATGAGCAAATGTGAGACTCCATATGTATCTAACCCTTGTAAGAAGATACTGTTAGTCTCTCAAAACTAGTTATCAATAAAATTCTTTTTTTCAAAGTTACCTATGCTCAGTTCAGTTCATTTGCTCAGTCATGACCAACTCTTTGTGACCCCATGGACTGCAACATTCCAAGCTTCCCTGCCCATCACCAGCTTCTGGAGCTTGTTTAAACTCATGTCTATCAAGTTGGTGATGCCCTCTAACCATCTCATTCTCTGTCCTCCCCTTGTCCTCCCACCTTCAATCTTTCCCAGCATCAGGGTCTTATCAAATGAGTCATTCTTGGCATCAGGTGGCCAAAGCATTGGAGTTTCAGCTTCAGCATCAGTCCTACCAATGAATATTCAGGACTGATTTCCTTTAGGATGTACTGGTTGGATCTCCTTGCAGTCCAAGGGACTCGCAAGAGTCTTCTCCAACACCACAGTTCAAAAGCATCAATTCTTCAACACTCAGCCATCTTTATAGTCCAACTTTCACCTCCATACATGACTACTGGAAAACCCATAGCTTTGACTAGACAAACTTGTGTTGGCAAAGTAATGTCTCTGCTTTTTAATATGCTGTCTAGGTTGGTCATAGCTTTTCTTCCAAGGGACAAGCATCTTTTAATTTTTTTGCAGCAGTCACCATCTGCAGTGATTTTAGAGCCAAAATATATAAAGTCTCTCACTGTTTCCATTATTTCCCATCTATTTTCCATGAAATGATAGGACCAGATGCCATGATCTTAGTTTTCTGAATGTTGAGCTTTAAGCCAACTTTTTTACTCTCCTCTTTCCCTTTCATCAAGAGGCTTTTTAGTTCCTCTTCACTTTCTGCCATAAGGGTGGTGTCATCTGCATATCTGAGGTTATTGATATTTCTCCTGGCTGTCCTTCAATACTGTCCTTCAATAATTATTATCAATAATTTATTGGAAGTAAGTGACAAAGGTTATTCATATTTCTACTGGCAATCTTGATTCTAGCTTGTGCTTCATGCAGTCCGGCATGTCACATGATGTACTCTGCATATAAGTTAAATAAGCAGGGTGACGATATACAGGCTTGACGTACTCCTTTCCAGATTTGAAACCAGTCTGTTGTTCCATGTCCAGTTCTAACTGTTGCTTCTTGACCTGCATACAGATTTCTCAGGAAGCAGGTCGAGTGGTCTGGCATTCCCATCTCTTGAAGAATTTTCCAGTTTGTTGTGATTCACACAGTCAAAGGCTTTGGTGTAGTCAATAAAGCAGAAGTAGATGTGTTTCTGGAACTCTTGCTTTTTCGATGATCCAGTAGATGTTGGCAATTTGATCTCTGGTTCCTTTGCCTTTTCTAAATCTAGCTTGAACATTTGGAAGTTCACGGTTCCTGTACTGTTGAGATCTGGCTTGAAGAACTTTGAGCATTACTTTGCTAGCATGTGAGATGAGTGCATCCAGTTGTGGATGTGACTGGTGATGGAAGTAAAGTCCAATGCTGTAAAGAACAGTATTGCATAAGAACCTGGAATGTTAGGTCCATGAATCAAGGCAAATTGGAGGTGGTCAAACAGGAGATGGCAAGAGTGAACATTGGCATTTTAGGAATCAGTGAACTGAAATTAACTGGAATGGGTGAATTTAACTCAAATGACCATTGTATCTCCTACTGTGGCAAGAATCCCTTAGAAGAAATGGAGGAGCCATCATAGTCAACAAGAGAGTCCGAAATGCAGTTCTTGGATGCAGTCTGAAAAACGACAGAATGATCTCTGTTTATTTCCAAGGCATACCATTCAATATCACAGTAATCCAAGAATATGCCCCAACCAGTAATGCTGAAGAAGCTGAAGTTGAATGGTTCTATGAAAATCTACAAGACCTTCTAGAATTAACACCCAAAAAAGATATCCTTTTCATTATAGGGGACTGGAATGCAAATGTAGGAAGTCAAGATACCTGGAGTAACAGGGAAATTTGGCTTTGGAGTACAAAACAAAGCAAGCCAGATGCTAATAGAGTTTTGCCAAGAGAATGCACTGGTCATAGCAAACACCCTTTTCCAACAGCACAATAGAAGACTCTACACATGGACGTCACCAGATGGTGAATACTGAAATCAGATTAAATATTTTCTTTGCAGCCAAAAATGAAGAAACTCTATAAGTCAGCAAAAACAAGACTGGGAACTGACTGTGACTCAGGTCATGAACTCCTTATTGCCAAATTCAGACTGAGATTGAAGGAAGTAGGGAAAACCACTAGACCATTCAGGTATGACCTAAATCAAATCTTTTAAGGATTATACAGTAGAAGTGACAAATAGATTCAAAGGATTAGATCTGATAGACAAAGGGCCTGAAGAACTATGGACAGAGGTTCATGACAGTGTACAAGAGGCAGTGATCAAGACCATCCCCAAGAAAAGAAATGCAAAAAGGCAAAATGGTTGTCTGAGGAGACCTTACAAATAGCTGAGAAAAGAAAAGAAGCAAAAGGCAAAGGAGAAAAGGAAAGATATACCCATTTGAATGCAGAGTTCCAAAGAATAGCAAGGAGAGATAAGAAAGCCTTCCTCAATGATCAATGTGAAGATATAGAGGAAAACAATGGAATGGGAAAGACTAGAGATCTCTTCAAGAAAATAAGAGATACCAAGGGAACATTTCATGCAAAGATGGGCACAGTAAAGGAAAGATGATATGGACATAACAGCAGATTTTAAGAAAAGATGGCAAGAATACACAGAACAACTATTCAAAAAAGATCTTGACCTAGATAACCACAATGGTGATAATCACTCTCCTTGAGCCAGACATCCTGGAATGTGAAGTCAATTGGGCCTTAGGAAGCATCACTACGAACAAATCTAGTGCAGGTGATGGAATTCCAGTTGGGCTATTTCAAATCCTAAAAGATGATGTTGTGAATGTGCTGCACTCAATATGCCAGCAAATTTGGTAAACTCAGCAGTGGCCACAGGGCTGGAAAATGTCAGTTTTCATTCCAATCCCAAAGAAAGGCAGTGCCAAAGAATGTTCAAACTAAGCCATGCTAGCAGCTATATTGAAAGTTAGACTTTGCCCTTGCCACTTGATCTCTTCCAACAAAAACCTTTGAGTTTGAATTGCTGGTATTGTGTCTAGTCTTAGGACATTTCCTTTTTTATTTATTTTTTTCTTTTTAGAACTTGAAAATCAGAAGACATACGGTTTTTAGAAAGTGTAGTATTAGTAGTCTGGAAAGTCAAATACTCTATTTTCTGTCATTTAGTTTGTCTAGGACTTTTGGTATTTCACTTAATTTATTTTGCTTTGTTTTCCTCAGGCTTTAAGTGAGATAGTTTAGAGTAAATGATTCTCCTGAAGCTCTTTCACTAATAAAATTCTGTGAGTAGCTCACATAATATTTGTATTCTAATCTGTTGCTTATCTTTTTTGCCTATTGGTGGCTAACCATTTGGGGCATTTTTTCTAATTGTCAGCATAACAATTAAGAGGCTTCAATATCTGTTCTGTCATCTACTAAGTTGTGTGACTGTGCAAATTACTTAACCTTTTTTTCACTTCAATATTTTTTTCTCTAAAATTATGATAAATGTATTCACCTCAAAGGTGTGTTTTAAGCAGTTAGGGGGATAATGCATATTAAGCATTTAGCAATATTTCATAAAATTTGCTGATGCTAGTTGCTGTTTTCTTCTGTTTTTAATAATTGGATGTATATTTGACCTCAAATAGAACAAAAAGCATAGCAGCACAGCTTATGATCCCTTAAGTTTTCTGTTAGTGTTAAAATGTATCTATCTTTGAAACTGAATTTAATCTTTTACAGTTTGTTGTACCAGAAAATAAGAAATTTTTGGCAGTTGAACTTCAAATTCAAAATTACCTTCCTTAGTGATGATGACTTCATAAAGAATTTTGGATTCAGCCAGCAACATAGTAAAAAGATCATACATCATGACCAAGTGGCTTTCTCCTAGGGCTGCAAGGATTTTTCAATATTTGCAAATCAATCTGTGTGATATACCATATTAACAAATTGAAAGATAAAAACCATATGATTATCTCAATAGATGCAGAGAAAGCCTTTGACAAAATTCAACACCCATTTATGATAAAAACTGTCCAGAAAGCAGGCATAGAAGGAACATAATTCAACATAAAAGCCATATATGGCAAAACCACAGCAAATGTTATCCTCAATGGCAAAAAATTGAAAGTATTTCCTCTAAATCAGGAACAAAACAAGGGTGTCCACTCTCACCACTACTATTCAACATAGTTTTGGAAGTCATAGCTGCAGCAATCAGAGAAGAAAAAGCAGTAAAAGGAATCCAGATTGGAAAAGAAGTAAAGCTCTCACTGTTTGCAGATGACATGATCCTCTACACAGAAAACCATGAAAGTGAAGTCGCTCAGCCGTGTCCGACTCTTTGCGACCCCATGGACGAGAGCCTACAGGCTCCGCGGTCTGTGGGATTTTTCAGGCAAGAATACTGGAGTGGGCTACCATTTCCTTCTCCAGGGGATCTTCCCAACCCAGGGATTGAACCCAGGTCTCCTGCTTTGCAGACAGACACTTTACCGTCTGAGCCACTAGGGAAGCCCAGAAAACCCTAAAGAAGCCACCAAAAAGTTACTAGAGCTAATCAATAAATATAGTAAAGTTGCAGGATATAGAATTAATACAAAGAATTGCTTTGCATTCCTATACACTAACAATGAGAAAACAGAAAGAGAAAGTAAGGAAACAACCCCATTCACCATTGCAACAAAAAGAATAAAATGCTTAGGAATCAGTTTACCTAAAGAAGCAAAAGACCTGTATATAGAAAACACTGATGAAAGAAATCAAAGATGACACAAATAGATGGAGAAATATACTATGTTCGTGGATTGGAAGAATCTATATAGTGAAAATGAGTATATTACCCAAAGCAATCTATAGATTCAACTCAATCCCTATGAAGCTACCAACGGTATGTTTCACAGAACTAGAGCAAATAATTTCACAATTTGTATGAAGACACAAAAAACCTTGAATAGCCAAGGCAATCTTGAGAAAGAAGTATGGAACTCGAGGAATCAACCTGCATGACCTCAGACTATACTACAAAGCTACAGTCATCAAGGCAGTCTGGTACTGGCACAAAGACAGAAATATAGATCAGTGGAACAAAATAGAAAGCCCAGTGATAAATGCATGCACCTGTGGGCACCTTATCTTTGATGAAGTAGGCAAAAATATACAGTGGAGAAAAGACAATCTCTAACAAGTGGTGCTGGGAAAACTGGTCAACCATCTGTAAAAGAATGAAACTAGAACACTTTATAACACCATACAAAAAAATAAACTCAAAATGAATTAAAGATCTAAATGTAAGACCAGCAACTGTAAAACTCTTAGAGGAAAACATAAGTAGAACACTCTCTGGCATAAATCACAGTAAGATCCTCTATGACCTACCTCCCAGAGTAATGGAAATGAAAACTAAAGGGACCTAATTAAAAGCAGCTTTTGCACAACGACGGAAATTATGAGCAAGGTGAAAAGACAGTCTTTAGACTGGGAGAAAATAATAGCAAATGAAGTAACTGACAAAAAATTAATCTCAAAAATATACAAGCAGCTCGTGCAGCTCAATACCAGAAAAATAAACAACCCAATCAAAAAATGGGCCAAAGAACTAAACCTGACATTTCTGCAAAGAAGACATAAAGATGACTAACAAACACATGAAAATATGCTCATCATCACTCATTATCAGAGAAATGCAAATCAAAACCACAATGAGGTACCATCTCACACTGGTCAGAATGACTGCCATCAAAATATGTACAAACAATAAATGCTGGAGTGGGTGTGGAGAAAAGGGAACTTTCTTACACTGTTGGTGGGAATGCAAACTAGTACAGCCACAATGGAGAACAGAGTGGAGATTTCTTAAAAATCGTGAAATAGAACTGCCATACTACCCAGCAATCCCACTGCTGGGCATATACGCTGAGGAAGCCAGAATTGAAAGAGATACATGTACCCCAATATTCATTGGAGCACTGTTTACAATAGCTAGGACATGGAGGCAACCTAGATGTCCACTGGCAGAAGAATGCATAAGGATGTTGTTGTACATATACACAATGGATTATTCCTTAGCTATGAAAAATAATGCATTTGAGTCAGTTCTAATGAGGTGAATAATACTGGAGCCTATTATACAGAGTGAAGAAGTCAGAAAGAGAAACACCAGTACAGTATATTAACACATATGTATGGAATTCAGAAAGATGGTAACAACGACCCTGTATGCAAGACAGCAAAAGAGACACAGATGTAAAGAAAGACTTTTGGAATATGTGGGAGAGGGCGAGAGTGGGACAATTGGAGAGAAAAGCATTGAAACATATATGTTACATATGTAAAATAGATGACCAGTGCAAGTTTGATGCATGAAGCAGGGCACTCAAAGCTGGTGCTCTGGGACAACCCAGAGGGATGGGGTAAGGAGAGAGGTGGGACGGTTTCAGGATGGGGAGATACATGTATATCTGTGGCTGATTCATGTTAATGTATGGCAAAAACCACCACAGTATTGTAAAGTAATTAGCCTTCAATTAAAATAAATAAATTAAATTTTTTTAAAGTCACACAAAAAATAGAATTTTGGATTCAGGTAACATATCAGTTCAGCTAGTGGCATTGCACTTTTAGGTCAGGCATCCAGATATAATTCCTCAGCATGTACTGTACAAAATCCCATGTTTTCTAGAGGCCTTACAGAACTTTTCTTTACTACTGTGACCTGTTAGTAATACTTGAGTTATTCTAACCCAGATTTTCTTCTCAGTGCTAACTTGCTAGGTTTGATTTTGGGTTTTGTTTTTTTTTTTTTTTCCTTTTGCTTTTGTAGGAAAAAAGCACTGTTTCTTATCCACAGAGTTTTCTGTAGCCTGCTTCTTGGTAGTAGTGGGATGACCCTTCACTGGTTAAGGCTATAGGCTGTATTTTCACATTTTCAACAAAATGTTTATTGTCTGTCTGGTTGTACATCAGATTTTTTAAACAAGTTAATCTTTCTGTTATCAGTAGCAGCATATTGTATTCTCATATCATGAAATGATCGTAGTCTTGTTCCAGCACTGATACTCAAGTCATCTTTTTAGAGTCAGCTCTATGGAGATCAGTAATCATTTCTCCAAGTTATCTAACTACTTTCCTTTAGTTAAAGCCAGATAATTAAAAGGTGGTATATATGCATTAAGTATATTGCTTACTTAAAAAAATGGCTTCACTGGATTACTATTTTATGTAACGCTATTGACTTTTATGGAGAGTTACTGTAAGAACAATAACAGTAATACAGAGTTTGCGTGATAATGATTAAAAATAATAGTGACACTTGCAGTTTTCTTTCTTATTTTCGCTAGGTCATTTCAGTTTAGTCGCTCTGTCATACCCGACTCTTTGTGATCCCATGGACTGCAGCATGCCAGGCTTCCCTGTCCATCACCAACTCCTGGAGCCTGTTCAAACTCATGTCCATAGAGTCAGTGATGCCATCCAACCATCTCATCCTCTGTCGTCTCCTTCTGGTCCTGCCTTCAATCTTTCTCAGCCATGAGGGTCTTTTCTAATGAATCAGCCCTTCGCATCAGGTGGCCAAAGTATTGGAGCTTCAACCTTAGCCTCAGTCCTTCCAATGAATATTCAGGATTGATTGTCTTTAGGATTGACTGTGTTTGATCTCCTTGCAGTCCAAGGGACTCTTCAAGAGTCTTCAACACCATGGTTCAAAAGCATCAGTTCTTCAGCACTCAGCCTTCTTTATGGTCCAACTCTCATATCCATACATGACTATTGGTAAAACTATAGTTTTGACTAGATGGAACTTTGTTGGCAAAGTAATGTCTCTGCTTTTTAATATGCTGCCTAGGTTTTTCACTGGAGAAGGCAATGGCAACCCACTCCAGTGTTCTGGCCTGGAGAATCCTAAGGATGGCAGAGCCTGGTGGGCTGCTGTCTATGGTGTCGCACAGAGTCGGACACAACTGAAGCAACTTAGCAGCAGCAGCCCCAGGTTTGTCACAGCTTTTCTTCCAAGGAACAGGCATCTTTTATTCATGGTTGCAGCCACCATCTGCAGTGATTTTGGAGCCCAAGAAAAGAAAGTCTGTCACTGTTTCCATTGTTTCCCCGTCTATTTGCCCTGAAGTATTAGGACTTAATGCCATGATCTTAGTTTTCTGAATGTTGAGTTTTAAGCCAGCTTTTTGACTCTTCTCTTTCATTTTCATCAAGAGGCTCTTTAGTTCTTGTTTGCTAAAGTGGTGGTGTCACAAGGGTGGTATCATCTACATATCTCAGGTTATTGATACTTCTCCCAGCAGTCTTGATTCTAGCCTGTGCTTCAACCAGCCTGGCATTTCGCATGATGTACTCTGCATATATGTTAAATAAGCAGGGTTGCAATATGCAGCCTTGATGTATTTCTTTCCTAAGTTTGAAATAATGTTGTTCATGTCCAATTCTAACTGTTGCTTCTTGACCTGCATACGTATTTCTCAGAGGAAGGTCAGGTGGTCTGGTGTTCCCATCTCTTTAAGAATTTTCCACAGTTTGTTGTGATCTACACAAAGGCTTTAGTGTAGTCAATGAAGAAGTAGTTTTTTTGAAATTCTGTAGCTTTTCCTGTGATCCAACGGATGTTGGCAATTTCACACTTGCCCAATCATTCACCCTAAACTAAATGAAATTTGGCATAAAGTTTTCTTATCCCTTCCTCACTCTCCCCTGCTCCAAACCCTCCCCAATAAAAATCCAAACTTGTCTTATTGGATGGGCTCTGTTTTTTTTTGTTGTTGTTTACTTTCTTAATGTAGTCCCTTTTCAGTTAAAGTGTAGTTTATATGATATATTATGAATGTACAGACCTTGTTTTGTCCTGCAGTGCAGGAGTGTAAACATGGTCATACCAGCTATAACTGTGCAAAATGACCTTAATGATCAATGGGGAAAATTACAACTGTTTCATGACTTTTGAGAATTGGGCAAAACATTAGGATCACTCTACTCTTGGAGAAAATACCTCCAAGTTTATGTCACTGATAGTTGTGAGATGGATTTTGTTAATTTAAGTTTTATATTTCTGTTATGTAGTCTCAGTTTTGTGTTTCTGTTATATAGTCTAACCTATATCTAAAAACAAGCTTGTTAAATTCGATTGGTATTCAGTTATTATTTCTTTATCCTTTAAAAAGTGAGAGCATTGTGTTTAAGTACCATTAATGTGTCATTGTTTGTCTTTATTCAAGTTAAAGTTATTTTGAGCTACTTCATGCTAAGTTGCTTCAGTTGTGTCCGACTCATTGGTAAGCCATGGACTATAGCCTGCCAGGCTCCTCTGTCCATGGCATTTTTCCAGGCAAGAATACTTGAGTGGGTCACTATGCCCTTCTTCAGGGGATCTTCCTGACCCAGGGATTAAACCCATTTTTCTCAGTATGGGGTGTATCATTTCAAATTTTCCTTTGTGCATTTACATACATATGTGTACCATAGAAAGCACACAGTATTATTTAGTATGGGCATATGTGTGTGTGCTTAGTGGTGTCCAACTTTTTTGTGATTCTGTGGACTATAGCCTGCCAGGCTCCTCTGTCCATCAGACTCTCCAGGCAAGAATGCTGGAGTGGGTTGCCATGCCCTCCTCCAGGGGATCTTGCCGACCTAGGGATCAAACCTGCATCTCTTATGTCTCCTGCATTGGCAGGCAGGTTCTTTACTGCTAGTCCCATCTGGGAAGTAGAAATTAAGATAATTAAATCGGTGGTGGTGAGGTCTCTGTAGTACTTTTGAATTAGCTTAAAAAACGTTCTTTTGTGTAAACATGATTGCTTGGAGATTGTTTAAGTACAGTGTGCTTAGTGATACACTAAGTATAAATAACATTCAGTCATCAAAAGCACTGTCCCAAGCAAGTTTTCCTAATAACTTTGTTTCTAGATAGTTTATGCATTGCTTGGTTGTTGGTAGATTTCAGTCAGATATAGAAGTACTTTTAAATATTAAATAATATTTTGTAATATATCACAATTATGCTTTTCATGGGTATCTGCCCCTTAATTAGCCTAATATAGATTTTTATAGTAGGCATAATCTATTACTCTGAAATAATTTGAAAAGATTATTTTTAAAGATAAGAGGAAGCTAGACAAAGAAGTAGCTGAAAGTTTTCTTTGTTGGGGGAGGAGAACATTATAATTAGCCTTGTTAATGTTATATAAAATTTATTTATGCTATATTTTATATTACTCAAATCAGGCAGAAAGATAAAATGCCCTTTCATTTCTTAAGGATTTCTGTATTGATGCTATCAGATCACCGACTGACTGGTAGTGTCTTTGGAGAAGCTTGATTTTGTCCACCTGAACTTTGAGTTATTCTTCCTATCCTTTTCTAATTCTTAGCCTTGACTATTCTGCCCTGATCCCCACATGTTCTAAACTATGTACTTGTTACCACGTTATCCTGTTGCAGTATTTTTGAAGCACCTGTTGTGGAGGTCTTATAAAAAATACTAAAAATTTGTCTTCCTTTCATTAGACATGTTTATGGTTTGAAAGGCTGTCAATGCCCATAATTTTGTTCATTTGTCTGATCTGTTTTTATTTCCTCCCTTTCCCCACCGAGTTTTGGATTAGTTTATTTTGGTATTTTAGTTTATCTCCCCTGTTTTCTTGATAGCTCAACCTCTTGGTTTTACCTTTTAAAAGATATTTGTTCTAGGATTTAGAGTATAAATATTTAATTTGCAATCTACCTACAAATAATACTATACCACTTTATGTATAAGATTCTCAAAGCAGTTTGCATACGTTTGGATGGGAAATTTAGAAACCAAGCTCTATTACCTTATGGCGAGCCTCCGCTCTGTGGAAAGTTCTCCATACCTCTCCTGGTCTCTGACATCTCATGCTAGGTGACTACCACCACTCAGCCCTGCACTGATGTTCCTCCGTGGGCCCCACCTCCACCCCCACCAATTCTTCCACCTAGGACTTGCAGACTCTATCTACACTGTCTGCTCTCTGCCCCTTGTGGCATTGCTCTTTTTGCCTGGTTATTCCCAACATGTTGCCCCAAAACCTGTTTTCTGATGATGAACTCCATTGCTTCCAGATATTTTATGTCTGCATTCTGGCCGTTTCCTTTATGGTAGCTTTTAGTTTTCTATTCTAGTTTATTAACACCTTCTTTCTGATCTCATTGCTATTCAAAATTATTCCTTGATTCCTTTACCTGGAAGAAATCTTTGTTTTCTTTTTGTTTCTCTTCATAGCATTCTCTGTCTAGTTGTGGTATTTTCTTCTCACTATAGTTTTAATTTATAAGAATATAATTATTATATTTTAAGAATAAGATTATGTTAGCAATCTTTTAAACCATAAACTCACTGTAGGCACTTAATAAATAGTCCTTGAATGAAAAAATGAGTGATTCAGTGCAACTGGGCTTCCCTGGTGGCTCAGAGGTTAAAGCGTCTGCCTGCAATGCAGGAGACCTGGGTTCCATCCCTTGGTGGGGAAGATCCCCTGGAGAAGGAAATGGCAACCCACTCCAGTATTCTTGCCTGGAGAATCCCATAGACCGAGGAGCCTGGTGGGCTGCAAAGAGGGCTGAGCGACTTCACTTTCACTTTCACTTTCAGTGCAACTGTATTTCAACAAAGAAATAAGGTGCTAAACATTGGTTTCTGATCTTTCCTGCCTTTGATTTTGTGTGGATCTTTATTTTACTTACAGATGGAAAGTCATCCTAGTAGCTTTGCATTTCTTTGTCATTTTACATGACTCAGTATACTTAAAGTGCTTAGAAGAGTTCATGGCACATAGGAAATGTTCAATAAATGTTAGCACTTACGTTTATGACTAAGAGTTTTTAACTTTAATCATTTTGGGTGATATTTTTAAATGAGATACATTTCTGAGAGTTGTTACACTGAATATATGGGGCATCCTTCTTTCCTTTATGAATTAAATCATTGTGAACATTAGCAATATATAATTTAAATTTGAATTAGTATTTTATATTTCTTTTTCTCTTCCACTTTCCCATCTTGCTACTCCTAACAAATTAAGCTGATTTTACCTTTTTAAATAGTTTATGTAGTTCTCTCCTCATTTCCATTCCACTGTTTTACCTTAAACCTGTGCCTCATCATTTCTTGCTAATGTCTTAGGAATTTCATAACTGCTGTCTCTATTTATGGTCTCATATGTTTCTTCAAACCATCCTTTATATTGTGGCTAGAGTCATCTTTCCATGATACCCCTATTATCAGTTAACTCCCCTCAGATTCTTCCCATTGCTTGCAGCATAAAATTTACACTTGTTTCTGACATGGCCCTGCCTCCCACTTTAGGTAGCCTTAACTTTTGCTACATTCTTTCTGCCCCCTAAGCTCCACCTGTTCTGAACTCTTAGATCAGTTCAGACTCAAGTTTATTAGTCTTGTGATTAATGAAAAGCCAATGAACTCTTGAGTTAACACCCTAAGAGTTCTTCTGCAGTGCATATAATAATATCTAATATAGCTCACCACAAACCTTTTGGATTTATTTCTGGGTCTTGATGGCAACCCAGTCCAATATTCTTGCCTAGAGAATCCTGTGAACAGAGGAGTCTGGCAGGCTACAGTCCATGGGGGTCTCACAGAGTAGGACATGCCTGAAGTGACTTAGCACACTTGATGTATTTCATATTTTTGAGGGTGATAAGTCAACTATAGACTCACCTGAAATATTACTTTCTCTGGGAGCATTCTTGACTATTAAGTGGTTCCTTTTGTGTGTTTTCAGTGAGCTAATCATGCTTCAGTACTAGTACTTGCCATGCCATACCAGTAATTTTCTTTGTAATATGGTGTCTTAACTGAAGCTAAGTATTACTCATATCAATTTGTAGCATTAATTGACATTCTGCTGGGGAATGTCCATGTGCTTCAGTCCGTCTGATTTTTATGTGAGTTGTGTAAATTGTTTAGGAAATATTCAAGTCTGTCTAGTTACATCACCTAAATTATCAAGACCCATAATTTGCATGGGATAGAACATAAATCTTATTCAAAATAAGATGTGTGTGTGTGCACGTGAGTGTGTGTGCAACTGCACAAGCATGTATAGAGAGAAAAGCACACATACTGTATCTGGAGTTGTGTCAGGACGGGTATCAGTAGAAGCCAAATGCTGGAAAGAACAATGAAAGAAAGTTTGCATAGCCGAGAATGACATCTGGCATTTGTTGGACAAACTTTATACCAAATCTGAAGGGAATAGTTGTGGTTCTCAGGACAGTATTATTATTATTTAATACCATGACTTCTTGTGGTATGATGACTCTATAGCATGAGAAAGTAGATGTGATGAAAAAGAAAGCCTACCATTTCATAGTATATATTAATATAATATTTTAGGTACTTAAGAAAGAAAAGTCTTACTGTTCAGAAATGTTGAATGTTGAAAAAAAGTGCATCTCTGAATCAGAGTTAAGCAGGATAATCACTGGGAATCCAGCCACTTTTCTGAGGATTGTTCTGTTGATGGCCAGTTAGTAAAAGTTGGTAGAATTTTATTACTGGAAGCCCACACCTTTCATTCTTGTTATCCCTTCTAAAACAGCTGAACACAGAAGAGAAAGGAGATTTATCATCAACTGGATGAAGTGCCTAGTAGCAGATATCTGAAGGGAGATACAGACAGAGGCTGAGTGAATAGACACTTTGGAGGATAACCAGGGTCATTGTCATTGTTCAGTGTGATACTCTGAGTGACGCTTAGCAATGTTGGTGGTCCTAAGATTTTGACTATAGAAATTATCTGCTTTGACTGGAAGAGTGGCTGAGAAAAGCTCATTTGGCCCTGCAGATCAGTAGTCAGTGTCTACATGGCCAAGTCAAATGAGAGCAAGGAGCTGGAGAGCAGCGTTTATATTGGAAACACTCAGATAATGTCATTGATTACATGATTCCCATTCCTTTTTTTGAGAATTATCATAGAGTCATAAAAAGAATAGCCCTGAGATCTTGCTTCTTGTCAGAGAGCCGTGCTGATCTAGTACTAGACTGTTCTGTCTTCTGTGTCTAGCACCATGTTTGATACATAGTAAAAGTATGGATGGATGTGTGGGCAGATGATGAATAAGATGTTTAACTATCATGTTTCGTCACAGATTCAAAAGCAGAGACATGACTTTGCCGACTAAGGTCCGTCTAGTCAAGGCTATGGTTTTTCCAGTGGTCATGTATGGATGTGAGAGTTGGACTGTGAAGAAGGCTGAGTGCCAAAGAATTGATGCTTTTCAACTGTGGTGTCTTGAGGGTCCCTTGGACTGCAAGCAGATCCAACCAGTCCATTCTGAAGGAGATCAGCCCTGGGATTTCTTTGGAAGGAATGATGCTAAAGCTGAAACTCCAGTACTTTGGCCACCTCATGTGAAGAGTTGACTCATTGGAAAAGACTCTGATGCTGGGAGAGATTGGGGGCAGGAGGAGAAGGGGACGACAGAGGATGAGATGGCTGGATGGCATCACTGACTCGATGGATGTGAATCTGAGTGAACTCTGGGAGTTGGTGATGGACAGGGAGGCCTGGCGTGCTGTGATTCATGGGGTCGCAAAGAGTCAGACACGACTAAGTGACTGAACTGAACTGAACTGAACTGTATACTGATGTGCAATTTTTAGAATACAAAATGGTTTTAATTTTTGAAGCATAAATAACACCCTATAAAAATAAGCATGCAAGAGGAACTAATTTAATGAAAAGCAGATTTTTGGTTTTTTTTCCTCTTTTTCTTTTGTGTGTGTATTTTCTCTTTTATTAGGCATAATCATGTGACGGGGTTTATAAAGATGCTGAACAGTTGTTTTCTTTTCATGCAGGGGCCTGAGTTAATGAACAAGTATGTTGGTGAATCTGAAAGAGCAGTTAGAGAGGTAAGATTTTGCCTTAAAGTGGAACTCTGCATAGGAGAACCACACTTCTGTCCTCTAGTTTCCATTTTGTATGGGGTTATAGATTTAGAATTTCCAAATCTAAATTCTAGTGGTATATTTTTTTTCTTCAGGCAAATATTATTTTTAAATGTAATTTTGATTATCTACAATACATAGTCTTTGTTTTTAAACATCATAATATTTCTAGCCTCTAGTTTTAGCAAATATATTTTTTAACAACTGTCAGCATCTCATTAAAAAAAAAGGATATGTTTATACTTAACAACTAACACATGATGTTAAAATGAGATTTAAATCCTTTAAACCAAGTAGTCCTTTAAATCAGAGAAGCTTATTAGTATATGAAAATTTCAATTTACTCTCCTTATTTTATTTACTTTACCTTTGACTAGTGATTTAGAAAATGCATCCCCCTTCTCTCTCTTAAAGTTAGTGATTGGCCTACTGATTACTTCATATTGCTGAAGCTGCACAATTGGGAAATTCATGCAACATCAAGGCACTGAAGTGGGGTTAACTATAGCAGTTTGACCATAAGTTTTGGCTCTCCTAAACAAAGGCTGGCCTGCCTCACATGGACATCATGTATCTTCTCAGATGCTGTTCAAGGACAAAAATACATAAATAGCAGTGGAATGGATTGTCTCCATCTGTGCAATGTATGGGTACCAACCAAGAGTATTAGAGATTGGAATACTTCGTTTTGCATCTGAGAAAAAGTTTTAAGTTACTTTTTGTTTCTTTTGTCTCTTTGAAGTATAGATGATGGTGACCATATAAAATATTAACTGATAATGATAGCACCCTTCTTGATTCAAAATATGAAAAAGGTGGTGCTTATTAATACTAATGTTTTGGTAACTGTTGTGTATTTTTATGGTCATCATAATTGTGACCAGAAAATGGGGGCCTGGTCACACAAATTTGTGCCAGTTAACACAAATTTGAATTTCTTTCTGCCTGTTACTGACTTTTTCTAGCCCATTTCTGCATATTACCCCATGGCTGTCCAGCCAGTCTTTGATTTTGATAGCCTGATTGACTTCTGGTCTATCCAACCTATTCTCTTCCAAGTTTTAACTATGTTTTTCCATATAGTCTTCAGAGAAATGAGCAAGGCATGTGACTTTTAGGTTTATGGGTATTTTATATGCTAAACTTTGGCTGATTTTATACATTGTTATTTTTCTTTTAAACTTGTGTTTATGATAGATAATCGGAGAAGGCAATGGCACCCCACTCCAGTACTCTTGCCTGGAAAATCCCATGGACGGGGGAGCCTGGAAGGCTGCAATCCATGGGGTCACTGAGGGTCGGACATGACTGAGCGACTTCACTTTCACTTTTCACTTTCATGGATTGGAGAAGGAAATGGCAACCCACTCCAGTGTTCTTGCCTGGAGAATCCCAGGGACAGGGGAGCCTGGTGGGCTGCCATCTATGGGGTCGCACAGAGTTGGACATGACTGAAGTGCTTTGGCAGTAGCAGTATGATAGTTAATAATAACTATCATTTACTGAGCTGTTACCATGTTCCAGGCGTTATACTAAATGTGTTGCCATCTTTTTAAATTCAGTTTCTTAAACTTTTGAGGCCGGCATTTATCATAATCTCCATTTTTAGAGATATGGAACTTGAAGTTTAGAGAAGTAAAGTTATCCACTGGAAATCACACAGTTACTAAGCGGCAGAGGCGGGATTTTAACTGAGATTGTCTGATTATTTAAGCCAAATTGTCTCCTACACACCTCTAAGAATATGTATTGATATCTTGTCTGTTTGCAAGTAAGCACCATGATAGAAGGTATTTTACATCCATTATGAAGTGTGAATACATCTGTTACAGGTTGTATACAAAGTGATTGAGCTGGTTGACTGGTACATAATTGATTTGGTTCTAATAGTTTTCAAACTAAAACTAGCGATAGAGTTTTCTGAAGTTTGCTGATCTTTAGCTAATGTGGCACTCTTTCCACCAGATCTTCCGGAAGGCAAGAGCAGTGGCTCCTTCCATTATTTTCTTTGATGAACTTGATGCCTTAGCAGTTGAAAGGGGCAGGTAAGAAATAATTAAGACTACTGCTAATAACTGTATATTAGCAACTACAGTATAGAGTAACTAGCACTTTTTATACAGATTTTATTTATTAATATTATTAATACATTTGGCTTAAAAGAAAACTTTCAGTTCACTTTTTTTTCTTATATCCTTAAAATTATTTCATATTACCACTTTATTACTTCTGAGGTGAGATGGAACAAAAGGTTACAAATAGCTTAAGTTCACCTTGATGCAAGGGAAGAATAAGAACCCAGAGAAGCTTGCTGAATTAGGGTGATCTGCCACATTTATGTGCCATCAGAGACATCTGTTTTTGGAGCCTAAAAAGGAACAGGATGGGAAGCATTGTTAAATATGAACCAGATGGTAGGTGGAATATATTGCAGAGTTCTCATAAAATGCCTTTGAAATATACTAGTGTGAGAAACCAGACAAGATACTTGTTAGGAATAACCTGGTTTTGTAGGCATTTTGGCTCAGGAGGAATTGGCATATGTATTAGAGATGTTAATAATTTGCAGCTTCTAGATATCATTTTCTCTAATCATCTTCATCATATTGTGAGTCCTTCCATAGTGACTCATTCAGATAAATTCTGTGTAGTTTCCTTTGCACAGAAAAATTTTGGTCAAATTAGTTGAAGCTTTGAAAACAAAGATAAGGCTGACTGCGAAATGTAATGTTAATAGTCCAAATAGAAAATTTCAGTTGTACTTTAGCTATACTAAGTCTTAATCAGTTTGGTTCTTATAGCCATAAGAGTCTCATAGAATAATACTCTGTTTTCAATTGTTTTTTCCCTGTAATTGTATAATGAGCCAACATTGCCTAGAAAGTTATTGTTTTCTCTAGTTAGAGACTACTATTACCTGAAAACTAAAACAAACAAAATTTCGACACATATGTTTTTGTTCTTTAGCCATTTGAATTGCACACAGTTTCTAGAAATTAGAGAACACATCTGTTGATAGATAGCAAAGTATAAAATTCCCCAAATACTAAACCAAGATTAGGCATTGTTAAAGAAATAGAAAACATAGGAAAACGGGAAAAATTTTAAATTCCATAAACTATTAATTTTCTCTATAATTTTATGCATTGCTTTCATTTTTTTAATTTTCTATGATAACATTGAGATCAAACTCATATGACTAATCCAAAAAAGATAGTGCCTAAGAAAACTTTCTTCTTATCATGATTTAGATTTCCACATGTAAGATATTTAACAAATTGAGCCATGAATTATAATATATGCTAGTCCATACTATCCAGGGTGTTAATTCAATTATTTTGACTATTTGAGTTTACTCAAATTAGCCATGAAACTGAGGTTTACAACCTGCACATTGTAAATAGAGAATAGACATACCATTTGCTTAGCTTTAGAAATACTTGTGCTTTCAGAAAGAGAGATTTCTACTTATAAAAGTATCTTATTTCATGCTCACAAAAGTGTCTACTTATAACCATGATTGTCTGCTTTCCTCTGCCCCGTTTAAGTATCTGTGGGACTTCAAAAATAAGTAAGCCTGATACTTACTTCTCATTTTCTGTATGCCCATTTAAATTATGGGTGTTCTGGATAAGCTTTTTTGTCTAATTTCGTTTTGTGAGTTAGAGGAAGTGTAAGATTCCCTTTGTGAAGTGCTTTAATAATCTCTGTAATATTTGGGAAAATTGAAAATGCTGTTGAAGTAGCATATCTCTTTGGAAGATGGATAATATGGTAGGGAGAAAAGACACTGAGGTAGGGAAGAAATTTGAATTATCCTGAGCTAATAATAATATTGGGGAACATTTATTTACTGTTTACCATATTCTAGAAACTGTTTTAAGTGCTTTACAGATTAAAAAAAAAAAATCACAAAAAGGTCCCTGCATTAATGCAAAGCAGGTTATTGTACAGTTGGCTCCAGTACTCTGCCCTGCCTCCCAGCTAGCTTAAAATTTTACCTTTTTCAGGATTATAGTTGGGAAGGGCGAGCACTCTGGGTAGTAAATCATCAGTCAGTTTTGTCTTAGGCAACAGTTCTGTCCCCAGAGGTGAAGACATATAGAATGGTTCCCCATACACTATATTCTCTTGGCCCAGACTCCTCTGACTGAGGGAATGGCCACTAGACTAATCAGAGATTCCTAGAAAAGCTTTCTCTTTCTCAGATGTTCCAGCTAGTCACTGGATCCTGAATCATCCTTAGTAGCTGGCAGTAATTGCCTGGTCATTCCAGACTTCAAGCAGAACTAGAAATTTGAAACTAGAAACATATTTCTGAAGGTTAGAGTCACTGACTGCAGAGGCCCATCTTATTAATTTAACTTACAAATAGCATGACTCCCTTTGGATTTCACTCACCATGCTATGGCCTTTTGTTTATGTTAACCTTTAATCATCACCACAACCCCAGGAGGAGTAGGTCCTATTTTCATCTCCAATTTACACGTGAGAAAACTTAGGCATCTAGATCCATAACTGCTTTATTCAGCATCATATATCACAAGTAGCAGAGCTGAAATTTGAATTTAAGTATTTTGACTCCACAGCAGATACTCTGAGCCACTTTTTTTTATTTGACTGTCACACCACAGATCTCAGGATTGCATGGCTAAGTAGTTAATTAACCTTTCAAGATTGTATTTATTGTACGTTCTCTTTGTGAGCCTGTGAGTATAAGACTCCTTTGCAGCATTCATTCATTCACTTGTTAAGTAAATATTTATTGAGTGCTCTTTCTGCAGTAGGCTTGCATGGGGGTAAAACAGGGAACAGGACCTAGAGCAATTACCTTAACCCCTTTAAGCTTTAGTTTCAGTTGTAAAATGGAGATAGTAGTAATAAATTTTAGGTTATTGGAATTAAATACATGTAAAGTGCTTTATGTAGTGCCTGACATTTAGTAACTGCTTAAAAAACTTGTTTCTCATAATTTCTGCATTGATATTCTTATAAAATGGTCATTTCCATATAAATAGAAATACAGTAATAGAGATAGAAATGAGTCCTACAACAGGAATTAGATTGTAGTGGAGGATATTGAAGCATTTGGGAAATTAGAGTATTCTACAGGTGACAGGCACTATGGCATTTCAGCAGTCTAATTTGCTATTAGTTGTAAGACATACCATTATTTTACATACCATTACTGAAGAAAAATGCAGCCCTAAACTGTGAAATGGTATTGAGAAATCAACTCCAAGGAATATCCTAATTTCAAAAGTTTTAAATATGAAAAAAGTTTGTATTTTAGAAATAGAAGAAAGACATTATTATTTGGGAGAATAAGAAGATGATCTATTGTGTTTTATAAAACTTAAGGCTACCATATAGAAATACTTGATATATTGTTTTATGACTAGAGCATTAAAGAGATGGTTAAATATATGGAAAAATGAAAAGATTAAGTGTTCTATTAAAAGCTGACTGATATATTCTGTGAAGTATTAGAGAATCTGTGATATTAATAACTGTTTTCTTGTATAGCTGTTTCTGTACTTAAAGTCCTGAATTGATTTCCATTTGGAGTGGTCAGGGGAAAAATAAGTTCTGAGCCAGCTTTCATTGAAAATGAAAATTCCAGGCTTAGTAACATTTTGAAAAGGGCTCTGACTGTTAGAGTAATGGTCAGGAAATGGGGTAGCCTCTTTTGCAGTATTTCCAGATTTCAGGTAACTTCAGTGAATTCATGACACTGAACACTATAGAAGAAATTTTTGTAGGCATCATTCTGTAAATGACACTCTTCAACGAGGGTTATAAATTTTTAAATGTGATTTTATAGAAGTATTTGCGCTTCCCAGGTGGCTCAGTGGTAAAGGATCCACCTACCAATGCAGGAGACACAGTAGAAGTGAGTTTGATCCCTGGGTTAGGAAGATCCCTAGAGGAGGCAATGGCAACCCACTCCAGTATTCTTGTCTGGAAAATTCCATGGACAGAAGAGCCTGGCAGGCTGTAGTCTATGGGTTCACAAAGAGTCTGGCATGACTGAGCATGCCTGCATGCATGTGGTGGTATTTAAAATTTCATAAAATTATAAAATTTTGTAGCTGAGAAAGTTCTTAGAAATCATCTAGTTCAGTTCAGTTCAGTCGCTCAGTCGTGTCCGACTCTTTGCAACCCCGTGAATCGCAGCACACCAGGCCTTCCTGTCCATCACCATCTCCCAGAGTTCACTCAAACTCACGTCCATCGAGTTGGTGATGCCATCCAGCCATCTCATCCTCTGTCGTCCCCTTTTTCTCCTGCCCCCAATCCTTCCCAGCATCAGAGTCTTTTCCAATGAGTCTACTCTTCTCGTGAGGTAGCTGAAGTACTGGAGTTTCAGCGTTAGCATCATTCCTTCCAAAGAAATCCCAGGGCTGATCTCCTTTAGAATGGATTGGTTGGATCTCCTTGCAGTCCAAGGGACTCTCAGGAGTCTTCTCCAACACCACAGTTCAAAAGCATCCATTCTTCGGCACTCAGCCTTCTTCACAGTCCAACTCTCGCATCCATACATGACCACTGGAAAAACCATAGCCTTGACTAGAGGGACCTTTGTTGGCAAAGTAATGTCTCTGCTTTTCAATATGCTATCTAGATTGGTCATAACTTTTCTTCCAAAGAGTAAGCATCTTTTAATTTCATGGCTGCAGTCACTATCTGCAGTGGTTTTGGAGCCCAAAAAGATGAAGTCTGACACTGTTTCTACCGTTTCCCCATCTATTTCCCATGAAGGGATGGGATCAGATGTCATGATCTTCGTTTTCTGAGTGTTGAGCTTTAAGCCAACTTTTTCACTCTCCTCTTTCACTTTCATCAAGAGGCTTTTTAGTTCCTCTTCACTTTCTGCCATAAGGGTGTTGTCATCTGCATATCTGAGGTTATTGATATTTCTCCTGGCAGTCTTGATTCCAGCTTGTGTTTCTTCCAGTCCAGTGTTTCTCATGATGTATTCTGCATAGAAGTTAAATAAGCAGGGTGACAGTATACAGCTTTGACGGACTCCTTTTCCTATTTGGAACTAGTCTGTTGTTCCATGTCCATTTCTAACTGTTGCTTCCTGACTTGCATACAGGTTTCTCAAGAGGCAGCTCAGGTGGTCTGGTATTCCCATCTCTTTCAGAATTTTCCACAGTTGATTGTGATCCACACAGTCAAAGGCTTTTACATAGTCAATAAAGCAGAAATAGATGTTTTTCTGGAACTCTCTTGCTTTTTCCATGATCCAGCGGATGTTGGCAATTTGATCTCTGGTTCCTCTGCCTTTTCTAAACCCAGCTTGAACATCAGGGAGTTCACGGTTCACGTATTGCTGAAGCCTGGCTTGGAGAATTTTGAGCATTACTTTACTAGCGTGTGAGATGAGTGCAACTGTGCGGTAGTTTGAGCATTCTTTGGCATTGCCTTTCTTTGGGATTGGAATGAAAACTGACCTTTTCCAGTCCTGTGGCCACTGCTGAGTTTTCCAAATTTGCTGGCATATTGAGTGCAGCACTTTCACAGCATCATCTTTCAGGATTTGAAGTAGCTCAATAGGAATTCCATCACCTCCACTAGCTTTGTTCATAGTGATGCTTTCTAAGGCCCACTTGACTTCACATTCCAGGATGTCTGACTCTAAGTGAGTGATCACACCATTGTGATTATCTTGGTCATAAAGATCTTTTTTGTACAGTTCTTCCATGTATTCTTGCCACCTCTTCTTAATATCTTCTGCTTCTGTTAGGTCCATGTCATTTCCGTCCTTTATCGAGCCCATCTTTGCATGAAATGTTCCCTTGGTAATTCGAATTTTCTTGAAGAGATCTCTAGCCTTTCCCATTCTGTTGTTTTCCTCTATTTCTTTGCATTGATTGCTGAGGAAGGCTTTCTTATCTCTTCTTGGTATTCTTTGGAATTCTGCATTCAGATGCTTATATGTTTCCTTTTCTCCTTTGGTTTTCACTTCCCTTCTTTTCACAGCTATTTGTAAGGCCTCCCCAGACAGCCATTTTGCTTTTTTGCATTTCTTTTCCATGGGGATGATCTTGATCCCTGTCTCCTGTACAGTGTCAGGAATCTCATTCCATAGTTCATCAGGCACTCTTATCTATCAGATCTAGTCCCTTAAATCTATTTCTTACTTCCACTGTATAATCATAAGGGATTTGATTTAGGTCATACCTGAATGGTGTAGTGGTTTTCCCTACTTTCTTCAATTTAAGTCTGAATTTGGCAATAAGAAGCTCATGATCTGAGCCACAATCAGTTCCCAGTCTTGTTTTTGCTGACTGTATAGAGCTTCTCCATGTTTGGCTGCAAAGAATATAATCAATCTGATTTCAGTGTTGACCATCTGGTGATGTCCATGTGTAGAGTCTTCTCTTGTGTTGTTGGAAGAGGGTGTTTGCTATGACCAGTGTGTTTTCTTGGCAAAATTCTATTAGCCTTTGCCCTACTTCTTTCCGCATTCCAAGGCCAAATCTGCCTGTTACTCCAGGAGTTTCTTGACTTCCTACTTTTGCATTTTTTCCAGTCCCCTATAATGAAAAGGACATCTTTTTTGGGTCTTAGTTCTAGAAGGTCTTGTAGGTCTTCATAAAACCGTTCAACTTCAGCTTCTTCAGTGTTACTGAAGGTTGGGGCATAGACTTGGGTTACTGTGATATTGAATGGTTTGCCTTGGAGATGAACAGAGTTCATTCTGTCTTTTTTGAGATTGCATCCAAGTACTGCATTTCCGACTCTTTTGTTGACCATAATGGCTACTCCATTTCTTCTAAGGGATTCCTGCCCACAGTAGTAGATATAATGGTCATCTGAGTTAAATTCACCCATTCCAGTCCATTTTTGTTCGCTGATTCCTAGAATGTTGACATTCACTCTTGCCATCTCCCATTTGAGCACTTCCAATTTGCCTTGATTCATGGACCTAACGTTCCGGGTTCCTATGCAATATTGCTCTTTACAGCATCAGACCTTACTTCTATCACCAGTGTCATTCACAACTGGGTATAGTTTTTGCTTTGGCTCCATCCCTTCATTCTTTCTGGAGTTATTTCTCCATTGATCTCCAGTAGCATGTTGGGCACCTACTGACCTGGGAAGTTCCTCTTTCAGTATCCTATCATTTTGCCTTTTCATAGTGTTCATGGGGTTCTCAAGGCAAGAATACTGAAGTGGTTTGCCATTTCCTTCTCCAGTAGACCACATTCTCTCAGAGGTCTGACAGAAATCATCTGGTACAACCTTTTATTTCTTAGATGGAGTCGAAGCCCTTAGAATTTAAGAGAAGTGCATAACTCCTTTGTGGCCTAGACAAGGCTAGAGCTCATGTCCTCTAATTTAGTGCTCGTTGAATGATAATACTACTACCTTTTAGACTCTCCAGATTTGGGATAGAAAAGGTATGTTCATATCAGGGTAAAACTTTTCATGTATCTGAATATTTAATGAGTATTTTTTATGTAAGAAACTCTAGCAATAACAACTTATTAATTACTTTTAACTATTATTACTTTGTATATCTCTGTTTCAAGTTGCTAAATTCATTGCATATTTCCTGGTATGCAGTTTTTTTGTAATTTATACTTCATCACCTCATAGTTTTTACATTGTTGAACTTTTAATATTAAACAGAACTGCTGAAAGAAGCAGAGTAAAAGAAGAAATGGAACATGTGTAACTGATTTCTTATTATAAGAGTTTTATGAAGTATAGCAGATTTCTATGAATATTTTGTATTTTGCATTTTGTCTAAGCATTGTGACTGAGTACTATAGAATGGATTAAAGGTAAGACTTTGCCTAGAGAGATGGCCTGATGCAGCATTTTACTAGGAATTGGGACTTATTTCTTGTTGTTCTAGGACATGTTAAGTCTCCTGTAGCTGTCTTGGTTTTCAAATGAAAATTTGCTTGCATTTTGCATGCAGTAAGGAAATTATCTTAAGTAATGCTTGTGTTCAGGGCAGTATATGTCTGTCTATCCTTCCTTGGGTCTTTTTCACACCTAAATATTGACCTTGAAAGTATGGGAGGTAGATTTTAAGAAACAAATTCAGATGCCTGCCATTTAGGATTCTTTATGACATTTGAAAATTATACTAGAAAAAATTTTGAAATATATATTGGATATATCAACTGTTGGTCTATAATTTAAAGACCATATGAAGGGATGATAGGGGATTTTATTTTACTAAAGGAGTTTAAAGGAAATACATATCATTTTTGTGAAATTTTTACTATTGAAAAATAAAATCAATGTAATATTAACATCATGGTGGTGAGATTTCTTGAAGATGAGGGTTAGCAGTGTTTTCTGGACAGGCTAGTTCATAAATATTTTTTGCTTTTTTTTGGCCATACAGTTTCTATTGGAGCTATTCACCTCTTTTGCTACCATGCAAAAGGAGCTACAGAGAATATGTAATCAAATAAAAAACAGTTGGCTGGCCAGATTTAGACTGTGGCTGTAGTTTCCTGACCTGTTTAAGACGTCGTAAAGTCTCTTCAGTGCATGGCACTGTGACTTTTGAAGGGGGGTAATTTGGGAAAGGGGCTTGACTCCTGATGGGAAAAGAAAATTAATCTCTTGGAAAAGTCTAATTTTAGTACTTTCTGTAGCTGAACATTTTTTTCCATAGTTGTGTTGCCTTTATCTCTAGCAGATAATAAAGTTTTAAAATCATTTCATTATGTTAGTGATTACACATTTATTCTTAAACTTGAAGTTGGTTTTGATTTCCTAGGATGTCAGTTTTATGGATTTTGTTTCCTACTGCAGCTTTGAAAGTCAGCCAAGAATATTTCTCAGTCCATAAAACATTTTCACTATGCTATTCTCCAGCTAGTTCTCAATGATCTGTGGAAATAAAGGGCAAAGGCAGCATGGGAAATGAGAATCCAAAGAATTCCCTTCACCTCATCTTCCGCATTAATTATAGCTCCCAGGTTCTCTACAAATAACAAATTGGACCAGTATTACACCTTTCTGTTTAGAGGCATTCTACTAGAGGTATCAATACCTATCTGAATTGCTAATATTTTTATTGAAATGAATGAATTAAATAACTTAGGTGTTCTATGTTACCAACAGAGACTAACAGAATTTTGAAACTAGAAGGACCTGTATACTATCTAATTTAATTCCCTTATTCATATATGTCAATAATTAAGACACCCTCAAGGGAACGGTAACATCTTTATCCTCTTACCTCAGGTGTCCAGCACAGTGTCTAACAGAGAAGCACCCAGACATTTAATTTTTGAATAAGGAAATGTAGGCTTACAGAAACTAGAGTTTTAAGTTCAATCAGCTGGTGGTTAGCAGAATCTGATTTCACCATGTGTTAGTGTCATTTATGAACTGATTTTACTTTAAAATTAAACATTGAGACAGTCTTTTGGAGTTTTGTCACTTGCATTATTTTCATAGAAGCATCGTCATCCTTATTATAAAGAATTATTTGTAAGCTGTGGAATACATTCACTTGTCAAAGAGCTCCAAAAAGAATTAATGAAGTGCTAACTGATGTGTTTTTCTCAAAAAATTCAATAGTTTTTGTACACAGTAACTCTAAAAGTGAGTCTGGACTCAGAAAACTTTGTCTGTTGTGCTCAGGGCACAGAAACGATAAATGTATTCAAATCTACCAGAGGATGACAACATAGATACTTAACTACAGTGAGAAAACATTTTGAAAGACTATGGACATCCTGGGTATACTAATTAATTTTGTAGAGAGATCACCATGTTACCCTCTGCCAGAAGGCCATTCAGTCACACAGTGTAGGGGAATCAAATTGAGTCTTTTCTCATGCATTCAAGTCATAGGGTTCCAAATCCTGTGTGTCTGTAATCACACTTAAAGTATTATAAATGAAGATCCTGAATCAATGTCCACCTACCCCCTACACCCCCCAATCCCCACCCAAAAAAAGGTTCATTTAGAAGACTCAAAAAGAGGATAGAAGTAACTGATGACAAGAACTTCTTTTGATATTGATCTAAGAAACCAAGGATGTGGAGATTTTCTTTTCATTCAGTTTCTTGAACCAAGCACTTCTACATCTGAGCAGTCTTACAGTATATTGGTTTTTTCCCATTTTAGGAGGTTTGCCATTTTTTCAAAAGTCATTTTTAAATTATAAAAATATCTGAGCAGTATAAAGATCTGCTTATCTGGAAATTTTTGCTATTCAAAATATATTGTGCCTTGAGGACTCTGAGGAGCCAAACTCTCACCATTTGAATAGCTAATATATAGTTAAGACTAAAATGTAAAGAAGTCTCATTACAGTGTATAGTAATTTCCTTCTAATACATCTTGTATAAACAAAGTATTTCTTAGTTGTTTATTTATTAGGCTCACTGTTTTGGGCATCCTTATGAAGGGCTCAAGAGGAGTAGTTTTTATCTTAAACTTAATCTTAGCCAAAAGGCCAAAAAGCAGTTGAGTTTTTACCTTAGCATTATGTTAGTGGTTTTCATGGAAAAGTTTAAGGAAGTTTTATGCTTTCTACCATGTTTTAAGTAAAGCTAAGTAGGGAACTGACAATATGTATCTGCTGACCTGTTTTAACTTCTGAAAATCTTTAATCATACATCATGTTCATGTTTTATTTCAGTAACATTTACGTGCCACACATTCCTTTTTCAGTTTAATTGGTTAAAATAACTTGTAAAAGGTTATACACATCACCAGTAACCAAGGTACAGTGGTGATAATAGTTATAAGAATTATTATTAAAATTATCTATTGATCTTTTCTTTGCGCTAAGTATTATGCTAGATCTTTTATACATTTTATTTAATTTTGAGAGTGCTATGGGTCTTTCCATGTTTGATTGAGACAACTGAGGCTCAGAGAAGTATCTCTTACACAAGATTACACAAAAAGAAAAGTGGTAAAGCTGGCAATTGAACACAAGCTTACTGAGTATCATCGTGGTTTAGTTATTAAGTCGTGTCCAACTCTTGCGACTGCATGGACTGTAGCCTGCCAGGCTCCGCCAGGCTCCTCTGTCCACCAGGCAAGAACACTAGAGTGGGTTGCCATTTTCTTCTTCAGGAGATTTTCCCAACCCAGGGATCATACCTGGGTCTCCTACATTGCAGGCAGATTTTTTACTGACTGAGCTATGAGGGAAGATTTGCTGATTATCACATCTTAGCTCTTTTCCAGATTCAAAGAAACCTTCCCAATAAGTACTGATCAGTGAAGATTTTACTGGAGTGATTTGTAAAACTTTATATTATATACTCATTTATTATAATCACTGTACAATTTTAGTTTTCCTTGTCACCATTTCTAGATCTATGGCACTTAAGAAAATGACACGTTTATAAGCATTTTTTCTGCTTCAGTTTTTAGCTTGTTGTGAGAAAAATGTTTGAACTTACATATGTTAATTTTCCTTATTTTCCTTTTGTTGGATTATGTTTATAACAGCAGCATAGGGAGGGCCAACATTGTGAAAAATTCCCTTCAAAAAATTGCTTTTTGTAGAGGGTAAATTGAGTCAAAACTATAGAAGTGTAATGAGCAAAACTATACAAATGTAATGCCTATGATAGCTTGGAATTTTTACTGGGAAATCATGGCAAAATGAAAAAATACATACTTTTATGTCTTAACTTTTAACTCTGTGTTAACAGTTTATACAAAGCTGCAGTTATTCAGAGCACATGCAGCTTACACAGCTCTCAGACAGCTGGGGAAGATAACTCATTATATTAATATATGTCTGTCTGCTTTTATAGGGTATGTTGTTAATCTAAAGTAATTTATTCACTATTAGGTTCAAACTGAATATTGACCATAATATGATAGCATAGATATCCAGTAGTGGTCAGCTGGAATATTCAAGGCATTATTGATTTTTATATTCCTTATCTTGGATTTTGGTGTCAGACATTAATTTGGGGAAATTCTCAGTCATTATGGCTTCAAATATGTTCTACTCTGTCTTCTCTTTTTGGTATTTTAGATACACATATATTACATATTTTGTTGTCCACAGTTCCTGGATATTCTTTTTCTGTTGTTGTTGTTGTTGTTTTCCCCTGTTTTCTTCAGTTCAGTTTTCTCTTTGCTTTTCCATTTTGAATGTTTCTGTTCTCTTAAACAGAGATTATTTCCTCAGCCCTGTGTAATCTACCAATGAACCCAAAAAGGGAATTCTTTTTTTTTTCTGTTACAGTGTTACATCTCAGCATTTCTCTTTGAGCCTTAGAATTTCCATTTCTCTGCTTATGTTGCCCTTTTCTTGCATGTCGTCTACTTTGTCCACTAGAGCCCTTAGCATATGAGTCATAGTTTTAAAAAATTACTGATCTGATAATTCTAGCATTCTTGCTGATTTTCTGGTTCTGATGCTAACTCAGTTTCTTCCAGCTGTGTTGGTTTGCCTTTTATTCTGCCTTACAGTTTTTTTCTTGATAGACATGGTTTACTGGGTAAAAGGAACTGTGGCAAGTAGGCCTTTAGTAGTGTAGTAGTGAGTGAGCACACAGTGAGAAGGTGTCAGTTACCAGCCAGAGGAAGAGTTCTCACCTGTCCATGCTGGCCTCTTGATCTTGGACTTACCAGCTTCCAGAGTGTGATAAATGCAGTTTTATTGTTTATAAACCACCTAGTCTATGGTATTTTGTTATAGCAGCCTGAACAGATTAGGTTACTTGGGTCTCACATTTCTGAGGGGTCTAAAAAGAATTGTTAATTTTTCAGTTTATAGAGCTTTTTACTTGTTAGGAGGGAGTTAAGACTTCTAAGATTCTTACTTTATACTGGACTGGAAAACAGACCAATACTGCCCAGTTAGGGCTACCCTGATAGCTCAGTTGATAAAGAATCTGTCTGCAATGCAGGAGACCCCAGTTTGATTCCCGGGTCGGGAAGATCTATCTACTAGAGAAGGGATAGGCTACCCACTCCAGTGTTCTGGCCTAGAGAATTCCATGGACTATATACTGTATACAGTATATACTGTATACTGTATATAGTATATATACAGTATGTAGTATATATACTGTATGTAGTATATATACTGTATATAGTGTAGTATATAGTATACTGTACTATATACTATACTATATATACTATATAGTCCATGGGGTCACAAGGAGTAGGATACCACTGAGCAATTTTCAGTTTCACTGCCCAGTTGTAACCTGTTTTCTATATTGTAGCCACTGTGGTCCTCAGAAACGTAAATCTGATCTTGTCATGTCTCTGCTTGAAACTTCCTATCCACTTCAGGTTAAAATTCAAGCTCAGTAATTTGGATAATAAAGCCTTTGTCATACACCCTTGGCTTATCTTTCTCTGCTGATCTTTTACATTTTTACATTAATGCTGCTGCTGCTGCTGCTAAGTTGCTTCAGTTGTGTCCAACTCTGCGACCCCATAGACAGCAGCCCACCAGGCTCCCCCGTCCTTGGGATTCTCCAGGCAAGAACACTGGAGTGAGTTGCCATTTCCTTCTCCAATGCATGAAAGGAAAAGTGAAAGTGAAGTCGCTCAGTCATGTCTGACTTGGAGACGCCATGGACTGCAGCCTGCCAGACTCCTCTGTCCATGCTGTGCTATTCTGAAGTGGTTTCCATTTTCAGTGTTCTCTCTCTTCCCTCTATTTTTTGACTGTCTGATCCCCACTCATTTTTTTTAGGTTGTAGGTTAGAAACCATTTCCTCTGGACAGCTCACTTTGACTCTCCCAGGACCTGATCCTGTGACCTTCCATAGCACCTTGTAGTGTAGTACCACAACTAATTATTAGCAAAGTTAGATATAATTATAGGCCTCAGATGTAATCAGTTGGCATTCTTAAATATTTATATGCTTGTAGTCATCGTGCAGGAGCCCTAGAGCTTTTGCTAGCAATGTTCCTATCTAACATTTGGATAAGTTTTATCATGGAGCATTTTTGGAAGGATAGGTAATCCATTTATTCAAAACGTTCCAAGTTTATTCTTAAGTAGAATCAGGTCAGCAAATTCATACACCTGCCAATTGTTTACTTGCAGGAATTAGTGCTAACTAAAATTTCACTGGCTTCTCTGATTCTCCTTGCTTGCTCACAAAGTTTTTTGGCATTGGGAAAGACCATTTCATAAATTGACAGTGTAATTTATATAATAACCTGGAAGAACCAACCATTTAATTGATAGTAATGATTTATATAACAGCCTCATGTGTTTGATTAGTGTGAATTAGAGGCTGTTCTCCTGTGTGTCAAGTTTTGGAACTTGTAATGCATGCTGAGATTTAAATTCTTCTGTTTAGAGATCCTGATTACTTTATTACTAAATGTATTATGTGATGATTGTATGAACATTAAGGTGTACTTGCTGTCATGCTAAGACAAGAGTATGGGGTGTGGTTTTCTATCCTCTTTCCCTCCTCTCCCACTCTGAACTGCATCTGGTTGAATTTATACATTTAATACATTTACAGTGTTGTTTCACTCTATAATTGTCCACGCAGATGTTTATTGTGTATTTCTCAGTTCTAAACAGATTTTAGTAAATTCCAGCTAGTGCTAATAAGGATTATTATTTTGAGACTTCGATTGTGTAATATCAGGATTTTGTTCACTATTAAGACCTGTTGGGTTTACATCTTAAGAATAGATATTCAGTAATTTTTTTGTGATCAAAGGAAATGACATTAAAGTATAGTTTCTCCAGGGGTAGCTTTGTAATTGACCTAGAACATGAACAAAAGCAACAAAATAAAATGCTTTTTTTTGCCTGCCTCTCCAGATAAGTGTATTGTGGTGACTCCTTATCTGCTGATATGTTTAAATATACTCTTAATATTTATGAAAATATCAAGATAGGTCAAAAATACCCTATTTGTTATATGTTTGTAAGGAGTTTTCTGTCTCATGTAAGCTCTGAACTTCATGTGCGAATGGATCTGTATCTTACTCATTTGTTTATTCCCAATTCTTGTCAGTTTAATTGCCATATAAAATGTAAATATCAATTAAGTAATTATGTATTTGATGAACCTTTAAAAAATAATCTTATATCTTACTTCCCAGATCTTTTATATTTGATGCTTTTTAGCATTTCATTCTTAGGGAGAAAATAATCATGGTTGATGATGGAGGAAAAGAAATTATCTCAATCTAGTTAGTTCTTGAATATGATAATTCAACAAGTAATGAATTCTGAAGCATGCATTTTATAATTTGAAAAAGACATAATGTTTCTTGGTACAGAATATACAGTCTTTTTAAGATAGTAGAGTGTTTGGGGATAGGTAAATAGATTTTTAAAACTGTGTTTTTAAAAATCAGTTCTTCAGGTGCTGGGAATGTAGCTGATCGTGTCTTGGCTCAGCTCTTGACGGAAATGGATGGCATTGAACAGTTAAAGAATGTGACAGTTTTGGCAGCTACCAATCGTCCAGATAGGATAGACAAGGTAAGGAAAGAAGGCTGTGTGGGTGTTATATAATCAAGAACTGGATCATTTGATTATATTGGGTTCTTTTCTTTCTTTTTTTTTTTTTTTCTGTCAAACTACTTTTTAATCAGTTTGTCATTTAGAGGATACTGAAAGATCTTAAACTAAAGGAAATGAAGAGAACAGAGAAAAGGTTTTGTTTATGTTTTTATTGCTTATGGTTTGGTATCAATGAAGCTATTTTATTATCCCTTGAGTTTCTCCTCCCTCATTGTTGCATTAAACTCTCAATATAGTTCCCTATGGTATTGAAGTTCTGAAATTTGTTTTGTGTTTAATCTGATTTATTTTGAGAAGTTTTTTTTTTTAATATTTTCATTCATATTAGGATAAAATTCTGGATATTCACTAACTAGTTAGACTCAAGTTATTTTCAACAGTTTTCTAGAAGTCCTGACCTAGCAATTGCTCTCAGAGTAAATAGAATGAAAATGATAATGAGTTTTATTTCTCTTAAGAAGTTACTTAGATTATACCATTAAATTCAGCTATATAGGTGCAAAATTAATACTATCTAGCTGATGCGAAGAGCTGACTCATTTGAAAAGACCCTGATGCTGGGAAGGATTGAGGCAGGAGGAGAAGGGGACGACAGAGGATGAGATGGTTTGATGGCATCACCAACTCAATGGACATGAGTTTGGGTGAACTCCAGGAGTTGGTGCTGGACAGGGAGGCCTGGGGTGCTACAGTTCATGGGGTCACAGTCGGAAATGACTGAGCGACTGAACTGAACTGATTGCTACCACTATTTTTTCCCCAAGTCATGTTTTAACAAATGAGTTCACTTAAATTTTAAGAGCCTAATTTATACTTAATGTATAATTTTTTAACAAGGGTCTAAATTGAGTGGAAAAATTTACTCCCAGGGCATCAACCAGTTTATCAGCTTTTGTTAATGTTATTGCCTCATGTACATGACCTTATAAACTTCTTCCTCCTTGTGCACATATATACAGACTTGCAGTTTTAAATATGGGATTTTAAAAAAAAATCATCTTTTTGAAAATATGAAGGTAGGTTTTATATGGGAAGAAAGCCTTGCTTTCATTCAGTTTGGTATTTTGCTGTGTTATGAAGTCCTTTGGTTGAATGCAGATGAGAAAGCTTTGAACCTTAATAAATTAAATTGTTCCCTTCCTGATTCAGTGTTTTATAAGAAGCTGGTTGAGTTATGAACATCTGTAGGATCTGGGTTCATACTCAGGTATCTCTCATGTCTGTTAAAAAAGATAGGACTCTATCTTAACAAGAATTATAGAAAGTGCTAAAAGAGACCTTAAAGATGACCTAATCCAACCTTTTGGTTTCAGTGACTCTAGAAGAATCATCTTTTTCCTGGTAAATACATATTGTATTTTATGATTTTTGTCTCCTAGTTACTATGGCTAATAAGCTTGAAAATTTTCTTAGATTTCTTTCCCTGTAGTGTCTAATCTAATGGCCCTCTTTGGTATTTTAGTGTTGTATGTCATTGATGTTAGACACATTTCTTGAAGTAGGATTTGGGGCTTACTGTAAACTTCTTGGGTTCTTCTAAATCAAGCTATATGATTGAGCTTGATTAGTGCGTGTATTAAGTTTGTCTTACTGTGTAACAAGTTACCTCAAATTTAACAGCTTCACACAATATTTATTACTGTTTCTCTAGGTGAGTCAAAATCTGGGCATGGCAGATGCTCAGAAATTACAAACACTCTTAATATCTTAATTTAAATATGTTCATCTAAGATTAGTTTGGTAAAAATGTTGTATTTCTAAATTTTAAAAAATGAATCAAAGTATATATGTATGTGTGTGTATACGATGCATGCTCAGGAACTCAACAAGTTGTTGGCCAACTATGTTCTTGTCCTTAGTTGGTATTCCTCACCTAATTGTGGCTACATTCAATTCTTGTGACTGTAGACCTAAGAACTAAGTTTCCTTTCTAGCTGTCACCTAGGAACCACTCTCAGCCCCTTGAGACTTGCATGGCCCCTTCCATTGTCCCAAGATAGCAATGGAGAATCTCCATCATATTTTATCCATCTTATGTGTTAAATTTCTATTGCCAGAAAAAGCCTAGTTAGTGTCATTTTAAGTCGCACCTGATCAAGTTAGGTCCATCAAGGAAAGTCTCTTTACCTTCTAGTCAGCTGGTTCAGGACCGTTTTACATTTGCAAAGCCCTTCACAACAGCATCTTAACTGAGCTAGAATTCTTCCTGCCACAGTACTCTTCAGCTTCTTCTCCAGCCCCTATGTGAGTTCTCTTCTGGGCACTAAGAATAACTTCTAACTTTCACAGAGACCAACTTATCTTTGCCATTCATTTGATTGGGTACAAACCTGCTCCTTTGAAATATTCTTTTCTGTGGAGTCTGTCTTCTTCACATGGAGTATTTCTGTGCCTTGCCTTGTCCAGATATATCTTCAGTTATACATATAATCTCTCTTAAAGTAGAAATGGTTAAATGAATTTAAACTCCTTTATTTAAAGGATACATTTTTCATGTTATTTATAACAGTAAGCCTGTTGTTTAATACAGTGAAATTGTTGATGTCATCTCTTTTGTTAACTTTTTGCTCTATAAAACCTACATTGAACCTCAACCTCTTGTGTTTTGCATTGAGGTGAAATTTATCCTAGTTTTTACCTCCACCTGGTAGAAAAGACCTAAAGAAGTTTTTAAGATAAACCTAGAGATTACAAGTTATCTTGTGTCACTCTAAGGTTTTGGACCTTTATTCGCCTTCATTTTAGAATACGTCAAGTACCAATACCCAGAGGTAATGGTAGATGACTTCCATTCTTTTAGGGATAATTTTGTCTGTGGATATCTTTGCTCTCTTGGAGAAAATGCTTAACCACTTTGGGCAGAACTTGTCTCCAAAGGTGGGAGATTGAAGGGAGGGAAGTGGTTCTTTTATACATTTCTTTTTGCATTGTTTTTAATGTGTTTATTGCTTGCTAATAATATTTGCCTTTGGACTCAGATGCTCTGTTTTATTATGGCAACTTATAAGTGGCAATCTGCAGTATCACAGACTTTGAGAAATTAAAGTTTGGGAAATAACTTACCAAAATTCTTGTCATGTTTTTGATCTTTTATAAAATATTAACTTAACATTTTGGTTCTAAAATCACCTAATTGTTGAAAATGTGTGTTTTAAGTACCAGTATTGTTACACACTGGTAATGACTTTTGACTAATTAACCTTTGCTTCTAGATGCATCAGAGAAGTGCAAACATATACAAACACATATATGTATATATGTGTACTTATATGTATACTTGTTTGTGTGTATGCATGCATCATATACACACACATATGTATATACTTTGATTCATTTTTTTAAAATTTAGAAATACAACATTTTTACCAAACTAATCTTAGATGAACATATTTAAATTAAGATATTAAGAGTGTTTGTAATTCTATGCTGAAACTTAATTTTCTAGGTCAGAGGGATCTAAAGGCCTTTACTACTCAAATTTTTCAAAATCGGTAGTATCTAATTTGTAATAGATGAAATTATATAATTATGACTGGCAGCAAAGCAAAATTGGTAAATGGAAAAAATATTTTGTGATAAAACAATGGCTTCAAGATCATCAAATGATACATGCTGTGCTTTCAAGTACAACTCTGAATTTAGTACATTGAACCATGGTCTAACTGTTCTGCATATGTTCTGTAGTTGTGCAAAAGACAGTACCTTAAGTAGTCAGTGATTTTTGTAAAAATGTTTTAAACATTTTCTATTTCAGGTAGAATTCCATATTCATATTTAGTATGAATTTTTTATTAACTATACTTCTCTTATTACTCAGATGATATAAGCTATACCAAAGGTGTATTTTCTAGGTTTTTTAATGAACTATTATATTATTTGTTTATTATTTAATAGTACTTTTGGAAAAAAACAGTTTTAGCACATGTGTGATTAGAACATGGTTTTCAAAATGTGCCCTGAATGTGTTGTTAGAAACAAAACAGTCTTAAGAGATGATTTAACAAAGAACAACTTCCTGTTATGAAATGCATAGACGTAGTTTTCACCACCTGTCTTGTCTGGGAAAAACAGTAGTAGGAAGAGAATAGGCGACAGGAGAATTAAAGTAAATTTCCTGTGCTGATGCTGAAAGGTAGAGATTTTTTTTTTCTTGACGTAAATCTGGAGAGAAGAAGGATTGTTCTATTATGAAAGATATGATGCAGTTAGTCTAACTTGGGTACATTTAATTAAGGTGTTTGGCCATGTAAATTAGCTTGCATACTTCACAATCCTGTTGCCTGTTGACTTACAACCTCTGTATCATGATGACCTTAAGTTAGTATATTGGAATGGAAAGAATTTTTGGACTGTCAGAGAAGTGAAATTGATGTCATTCTATGTTCCATATATTGTGCATTTTTAGTATCTTTTTTGGACAATATTTCATTCCATACAGCCTGGGGATACCAAAGCTGGAGTTTCCTGAGGATTCAGCAAGGGAAGTGAGACACACACCTCAAGAATCACATTATCCTACTTCCTGCTATATCGTGTTTACATGTTAAGCCCATTAGCTGCAGTGTAGCTCTCTAGGCTGAGTGAAGTGATTGCTTAGAGTCTCCAGTGGTATACTGAAGCCACCATAGACCTTTCACCCACTTACCCTCCTCTTTCAGCTTTCAGATGAGTGAAGAGAAGTTGTATCCTTTAGAGTCCATTTTACATTAAGAATGACAGAATGTGAAGGACAGATGAAGATAAATGAGATTGTGATGTCAGGTCATTGCATTGTCTTTAGATTGATGATGGCCTGGATTTACACAACATCAGGAAACAGCAACAAACAATTATTTTTGATGCCCAAATAATGGTTTAAAGCTCAAACTCTGGGAGTTTATATTGTTCTTTGTTAGGCTGTAGCTTACATAGCGCCTTTAGAAGAGTATAGTGTTCAATCCATGGTATTTCATGCATTTGTGTTGGATATTAAGGAAGAAATGATCATGTTTTCTTACCCTAGTGTTAAACAAGGTTCAGAATGGTTTAATTTTATGAATATTTTAAAATATAGTCCCTTTGGCTACTTTTAGTACTGATGCTTGGTATGGCTGCTTTTAGTACCTATGCTTGGTATATAACAGGCTCTCAATAATGATTACTACTATAATTATTATATCTAGCCTGAAACCTAGTTTTCTTATAATAGTAAATTTGTAGAATTTTAAAAATTATGCTCTAAACCATCTATGGAAGAGATTACTCAATTGAGGACATTTTTGTAAGTTATGTAGAGGTCGTAAGTGATTCAGTATTCAAAATTATTTTCTAACTTAGTATTTTAACTCATGGAAGTTATAAACCGGAATTAATTTTCCTCCCAGTTTTTCTGAAAGACAGGTTGATTGGTTAAATATAGCGTAATATTTTTATTTCTTAAATACTATAAATTAAAAGTTGACTTTATTGATATCTTTGTAACATGGAAAAATTAGCATGTTTAGAAATGTCAGCAGATGAGAAACTAAATAGATGAGAAGCTAAGTATATGTAGCTTCCAATTTTCAAATGAATATGTATTCCAGAAATACCTTCAGACAGGTTAAAAATACATTTGTGAACAGTTTTCCTCTCCACCCTTCCTAGTTATAAATTAAAAGTCCTATTCACTTGTTACTGCTATTCTCAGATAAGTCAGAACTAAAAAACAAGTTGCTTGATCTAAGAAACATTAAAAGTTTAAATGAATCATAATTCTTTACTTTCCTGTAAGTATTTACAGGATGCTTTTTGATCTTTGGGCTTCCCTAGTGGCTCAGACGGTAAAGCGTCTGTCTGCAATGCAGGAGACCCGGGTTCGATCCCTGGGTTGGGAAGATCCCCTGGAGAAGGAAATGGCAGCCCACTCCAGTATTCTTGCCTGGAAAATCCCATGGACCACGGAGCCTAGTAGGCTACTGTCCATGCGGTCGCAAAGAGTCGGACACAACTGAGCGACTTCCCTTTTCACTTTTTGATCTTTAATATTTATCAAAATGATATGGAGAGTCTTAGAGTGTTAGAAGGTGAGCCACAGTGTGGTCAGATGTGGGAGGCTTCTTGCAGGGTCATTGGTCAGATGTGGGAGGCTTCTTGCAAGGTCATTTTCCAATTTCAGCTTTACCATCATTTTGTAAGACAGAAGTAGTTTTGTTATTGTTGCTGTTTGTGTGTGGGGTTTTTTTGTTTTTTTAAAGCGTTAAGTGTTTTCAGTATATTTATTATGGCAACAGTTAACAAGGGTTTCAGCTTCAGGAACGGGGGAACGGAATTTTGTCAGAGGTTGTATGCATATGTGAGTCGTGTCTCATTTAGAGATTAAGATAAAGACTGTCCTTCCCAGGGGTCAGCAAACTATGGCCTGTGTGCCAGATCTGTTATCACTTGTTATTCTGCATTTCATGATCTAAGAATGGTTTTTACTTATTTAAATGGTTGACAAAAAAGGTAATTTTTGTGGTGTGAAAATGATACGAAATTCAAATTTCAGGCCTAATAAATAAAGCTTTACTGGTACAAGATTACACTATTTTTTTTCCTTCAGATTTTAAAGCTTTTATATTATATTGGAATATAACCATTTAACAGTGTGATAGTTTCAGCTACACAGCAAAGGACTTAGCTGTACCTGGATACACATGCGTGTGTCCATTCTCCCCCCGACTCCCTTCCCACCCAGGCTGCCACATAGCATTGATCAGTGTTCTCATGCTATACAGTAGGACCTTGTTGGTTATCCATGTTAAATACAGCAGCTGCTGCTGCTAAGTGGTGTCAGTCGTGTCAGACTCTGTGCGACCCCATAGATGGAAGCCCACCAGGCTCCTCTGTCCCTGGGATTCTCCAGGCAAGAACACTGGAGTGGGTTGCCATTTCCTTCTCCAGTGCATGAAAGTGAAAAGTGAAAGTGAAGTCCCCTAATCGTGTCCGACTCTTAGCAACCCCATGGACTGCAGCCTACCAGGCCCCTCCGTCCATGGGATTTCCCAGGCAAGAGGACTGGAGTGGGGTGCCATTGCCTTCTCCGAATATAGCAGCTAAGTTACACTAATTTTTTATGTATTGTCTGTGATTTCATTTGCATTACTTAGTAGTTATGGTAGAGACCTATGACTTATAAAGCTTAAATTATCACTTGGAACTTTGCAGAAAAAGTTTACTGACCATTGGTCTATCCTTGTAAGCTTTTAGCAGTTTACTAAAGTCTCTAATGTCCATTGTTCACACAAGAACCACAACATTTTTCTAAAGGTTGTTTAAATATATTATTTCATAAATATATATGACCCATAAATATGGGTCAATATGCTGAGGTTAAAATAAACCAATAGTAGTAGAGGGACTATATTAACTTTTTGTTCTTTAAAGTACCTTCAATATCTTCTTGAGCTTTTTTAATATTTCATCTTTAAAATATATTTTCTTGGGCTAAATCATTATTTTTCCAACTGAATGACTTACCAAAATCCATAAATATAGAAGCAAAATTTTTATTGTATGAAAAAATAGTATTCATGACATCTCAGTCTTAAAGTTATGTTGTTTTTTTTGCTTTCTATACTTGTGAGTTGAAAGACCTTTGTAGTGTTTTCATTGTTGAGATTTTCAGACTAGATGTTTAAATTTTGAGAAGTTAAGACTCTGTAATCACAGATAGCTGCTTTGTACCTGATTTTGCTTTTTCATTTATGTGTGCCCCAGTGTGCCTGCTGGCTTCCCTGATAGCTCAGTTGGTAAAGAATACACCTTCAATGCAGGTGACTCCAGTTCAATTCCTGGGTCAGGAGATCTACTGGAGAAGGGATAGGCTACTTACTCCAGTATTCTTGGACTTCCCTGGTGGCTCAGCTGGTAAAGAATCCACCTGCAATGTGGGAGACGTGGGTTCGATCCCTGGCTTGGGAAGATGCCCTGGAGAAATGAAAGGCTACCCACTCCAGTATCCTGACCTGGAGAATTCCATGTACTGTATAGTTCATGGGGACACGACTGAGCGACTTTCACTTTCACTTTTTAGTAAATAACATTTGATTACGTCACCATGCAAATAAGAGTGTGTTTAATCTTGTGTTAGGCTTCCCTGGTGGCTCAGATGGTAAAGCGTCTGCCTGTAATGAGGGAGACTTGGGTTCGATCCTGGGGTTGGGAAGATCCCCTGGAGAAGGAAATGGCAACCCACTCCAGTATTCTTGCCTGGGAAATCCCATGGACGGGGGAGCCTGGCAGGCTACAGTCCATGGGGTTGCAAAGAGTCGGACACAACTGAGCGACTGAACTGAACTGAATCTTCTGTTAGCGTAATAATAAAGTACATATTGTCCTTGATACACACATTCTAAAAAAATTATTTTTTTTAAGATTAGAGAACAACTTGGACAATTTAATAGTCTAGTTATGCTTCTGATATATTGACCCTGCTATAAAATTTCTACCCCTCATTTCTCCATTCGTTGTTTATTACTCACCTATACTGATGAGGAGTATGTTAACTTGTCAAATAGACCACTTTATCTTTGACTCAGACTACTAGGAAACTCTTTATTCTACTGAATAAGCAGCTATTTTTCTGCCTAAAACATCTACATACCAGCCTGATTCTACTCCAAAATGCTATAAAGAACAGTTTTTATTACCTCTTCTATGTAGTTCTTTATATTTGAAAACTGTATTCTGTGTCTTATTTTTACATTCCACTTCAAAAACCAGTCTTTATGTCCTCCAGGCTTGGCATTTTGTCTTATTTCATAGGATACCTTTATTGCATCTTCAGAAATCTTACCCTTGTTGTAGATACCACAATTCCAGAGAGAGAAAATAAAAAGCATTCAAATTGGAAAGCAAGATTTTAAAACTGTCACCATTTTACAGATGACATGATATTGTATATAGAAAACCCCAAAGACTCCACCAAATAAAGTATTAGAATTAATGAATTTAGTAAATTATCAGGATACAATATTAATATACAAGTATCTGTTACATTTCTATATATTAACAAAAAACTATCAGAGAAACTAAGAAGGCTCTTCCATTTACAATTGCACCAAAAATAAAATACTTAGAAATTAGTTTAAACAAGGAGGTGAAGACCTGTACTCTAAAAGTTATAAGATGTTAATGAAGGAAATTAAATATGACTCAAATGGAAAGATATACTGTGCTTATGGATTAAAAGAATTAATATTTTAAAATGTCCCTACTATCCACATCAGTCTCAGAGTCAATCCCTATCAAAATTCCAGGGGAATTTTTCATAGAGCTAGAACAAATAATCCTGAAAATTTTTATGAACTCATAAAGGATAGCCAAAGCAGCCTTGTGAGAGAAGAACCAAGTAGCAATCATCATGCTCCCTGATTTCTAACTATACTACAAAATGTAGTAATCAAAACAATGTGATACTGGCACAGAAATAAACATATAGATCAGTGGAGCAAAACAGAGAACCTAGATATAAACCTATGCTTGTATAGTCACTTAATTATGTCAGTGGTATCAAGAATGTACAGTGGGGAAAAGACAGTCTCTTCAATAAATGATGTTGGGAAAACTGGACAGCAGCATGTGAAAGAATCAAACTGGATCACGTTCTTATACTAAGTGCAAATAAACTCAAAAATATAAGACCTAAAATTACAGAAGTCCTAGAAGAAAGCATAGTAAGTTCTTTAAGATTGGTCTTAGCAATATTTTTTGAATCTGCATTCTGAGGCAAAGGCAACAAAAGCAAAATAAACAAATGGGACTACATTGAAATAAAAGCTTTTGCACAGTGAAAAAAAACTATCAATAAAATGAATGGGAGAAGATATTAGCAATGATATATCCAATAAGGGAGTAATATTCAAAATGTTCAAAGAACTGATACAAGTCAACATCAGTAAACAACTCAGTTAAAAACTGGGCAAAGAATACACATTTTTCCAAAGTGGACACAGATGACCAACTGATACATGAAATGATGCTCAACATCATAGTCATCAGGGAACTGCAAATTAAAGCCACAATGAGATATTGCCTTATACCTGTCAGAATGCTGTTATAAAGAAGATAACAGGTATTAGCAGAGATTAAATAGAAACTGCCATATTACTCAGAAATTCCACTTCTCAGTATTTATTTGAGAAACAGAAACACTGATATAAGAAGAGAGATGCATCCCAGTGCTTATTGCAGCATTATTTACAACAGCCAAGGTAAGGAAGCAACATAAGTGCTCGATGATAAGTGAGTGGATAAAGAAGACATGAGATGTAGATATTGTATACACGTACTCATAGGGGCTTCCTAGCTTGTCTCAGTGCTAAAGAATCCACCTGCCACTGTAGGAGATGGGGGTTTGATCCCTCAGTTGGGAAGATAACCTGGAGTAGGAAATGGCAACTCACCCAGTATTTTTGCCTGGAAAATTCTGTGGACAAAGGAGCCTGGTAGACCATAGTCCTTGAAGTCACAAGAGTCAGTCATGACTGAGCAGGCACGCATGCATACACACACACACACACACACACGGAATATTACTAAGCCATAAAAACTATAATCTTGCCATTTGGGACAACTTGGATGAACTTATAGTCTGTTACGGAGAAGGCACTGGCAGCCCACTCCGGTACTTTTGCCTGGAAAATCCCATGGATGGAGGACTGGTGGGCTGCAGTCCATGGGGTCGCAAAGAGTCGGACACAACCGAGCAACTTCCTTTCACTTTGCACTTTCATGCATTGGAGAAGGAAATGGCAACCCACTCCAGTGTTCTTGCCTGGAGAATCCCACGGACGGAGGAGCCTGGTGGGCTGCAGTCCATGGGGTTGCTACTAGTGGGACACGACTGAACGACTTCACTTTCACTTTTCACTTTTCATGCATTGGAGAAGGAAATGGCAACCCACTCCAGTGTTCTTGCCTGGAGAATCCCAGGGACAAGGGAGCCTGAAGGGCTGTCGTCTATGGGGTTGCTCAGAGTTGGACTCGACTGAAGCGACTTAGCAGCAGAGTAGAGAGGAGTGAGGGGATAGGTAAAATAAGTGAAGAGGATTAAGGGTTATAAACTTCCAGGTATAAGATAAGTAAGTCATAAAGATATAATTGTACAGCATAGGAAATATGGTCAATAACATTGTTATAACTTTGTGTAGTGACATTAAGTAGATTTACTATGATGATCATTTCATAATGTATAAAAATGCCAAGTCACTATTTTGTATACCTGAGCCTAATATAATATTGGAAATCAGTTATACTTCAATAAAAATGGCATGAATAACTGATACACACAACGTGAGTGAAATTCAAGGATATTTCTCTAAGTAAAAGAAAGTAGAAAAGATTATATATTATATTATTCCATTTGTATGAAATTTCTAGAGAAGTCAGACCTGTAAAAATAAAAAGCAGATTATTGTCTGATGCAAACCCTTGGAGAGCAGGAGCAAACCAGTCAATCCTAAAGTCAGCCCTGAATATTCATTGGAATGACTAGTGCTGAAGCTGAAGCTCTAGTACTTTGGCCACCTGATGCAAAGAGCTGACTCATTGGAAAAGACCCTGGTGCTGGGAAAGATTGAGGGCGACAGGAGAAGGGGGTGACAGGATGAGCTGGTTGGATGGCATCACCGACTCGATGGACATGAGTTTGAGCAAACTCTAGGAGATAGTGAAGGACAGGGAAGCCTGGTGTACTACAGTCCATAGGGTCAAAAAAAGTTGAACATGACTTAGCAACTGAACAACAATAAGCATGGGAGAAGAGACTGATGGCAAAGCTGCTAAGGGAAATTTTCCAGATTCTGAAAATATTATAAAACTAGATTTTGTTGATGGTTGTACTACAAATATTGAATGTACACTTTAAATGAGTGTATTTTATGGTACGTAAATTATATCTCGAAATGAGCCTATTTAGGGGGAAAAAAATGTGACTGATACAAAGAGATCTTGGTTTCTAACTCGAGCTCTGTTGCTATCAAACAGTGTATTCTTTGAAATTATTTAGCCTCTCTGGACCTCTATTTCTGTACCTGTCAAAGATGTACTACACAATCTGTAATATGTCTTTAAGGTTTTCAGTTCTTTTATTTTGTGACACAGAAATAGTAATAGAGATTCCAAATGCTGCATTAAGGGTTGATATTTACCAAACAAATTTCTGGAGTTTTTGTTTTGTCTTTTGAGGTTTTATGCTTTTTTTTTTTTTTTTAAGTGTTTTTTCAGGTATCACCTTTTCAAATGTTCTTGTTTTTGAAAAGTTCCTTTCTTCATACAGATTATAAAGTAGGGAAATATCATCCAGGTGCAAAAGTGACATTTCTTTTTAACCACTTGATTGTCAGAAAATGAGGGTGGGGGGAGAGCCATAAATCAGCCTTAAAGGTACTGTTATGAAATAGAAAACTTAGCTGACAGTTGAAAAACACCTTAAGTTCTTCCCTGAAAATTTATTACTCTTTAAAAAAGGAAAACTTGTTGAGCTGCATATTTTCTCTTTTCATAGCTGTCTGTTCAGCCTGTAATATTTTGGTCTATTTACTATGCTGTTTAAAACCTTCTATTAATGTAAAAATAATTATGAGTTATACCCGAAATGTCTGACTATGATTATTTAGAATTGAGTCATTTCTAAAGTTGAAAAATCTTCTTTTAGATTATTAATACCTGTAGAATCTCATGTTTGGGAACTAATGTTAAGTGTAGCCAAGAGCTAAATCTGGAGCCATTTTTTGACTATTTTAAAGTCAAATAGAAGAGCTAGTTTGGTGATTATTTTTAAAGTGCTTATAGAGGGTTAACAGTAATATGCCATATTTTGGTCTGGCATTATATTTTCTTTTGTGTTTGTGTGTTTGGAAGTGGTGTACAAAAGTATCAGAAAGGGGCATATAAGAAAATTCAGTTCTTAAGATATGTGCCATCTAATTTGAAATACAGGTAAATTTTGAAGTATTATAATCATAAAACATGAACAGTGTAAACTTTGTATGCAGTAATTATTGGTGTATACATTAGAGTAAATTTGAAAAATGGATTTTAGATCTCATACTTTGGTCTCTATTATCATCTGTGTTCTATATTTGACAATACATTTGGTACTGTAATTACTCTTTTTGAACACAAGATGGTGATGCTCACCTGAAATGTTTCCTGCATGTAGGATGTATTGCTTTCATTTATTTTAGTCATCAATTACATTTTAATTTATTCATTTATTTTACCTATTGACTAAAGTATAGTTGATTTACAGTATTATGTTAGTTTCAGATATACAGTATAGTGATACAATATTTTAAAATTTATCCTCCATTAACAGTTATCAGAATATAATGGTTATAATCCTCAGTACTACACAATATACTTTTGTTGTTTATCTATTTTGTACATAGTAGTTTGTGTTTCTTAATCTGATCGTGGCATCCCGTCCCAACACTTCATGGAAAATAGATGGAGAAACAATGGAAACAGTGATAGACTTTATTTTGGGGGGCTCTAAAATCACTGCAGATGGTGACTGCAGCCCTGAAATTAAAAGACTTGCTCCTTGTAAGGAAAGCTATGACCAACCTAGACAGCATATTAAAAAGCAGAGACATTACTTTGCCAGTAAAGGTCTGACTAGTCTATGGGGTCACACAGAGTCGGACACGACTGAAGCAACTTAGCAGCAGCAGCAGCACCAGTCAAAGCTATGGTTTTTCCAGTTTTCATGTATGGATGTGAGAGTTGGACTATAAAGAAAGCTGAGCACCAAAGAATTGATGCTTTTGAACTGTGGTGTTGGAGAAGACTCTTGAGAGTCCCTTGGACTGCGTGGAGACCCAACCAGTCTATCCTAAAGGAAATCGGTCCTGAATACTCATTGGAAGGACTGATGCTGAAGCTGAAACTCCAATATTTTGGCCACCTGATGCAAAGGACTGACTCGCTAGAAAAGATCCTGATGCTGGGAAAGATTGAAGGCGGGAGGAGAAGGGGATGACAGAGGATGAGATGGTTGGATGGTATCACCGACTCTATGAACATGAGTTTGAGTAAACTCTGGGAATTGGTGATGGACAGGGAAGCCTGGCATGCTGCAGTTAATGGGGGTCGCAAAGAGTCGGACATGACTGAGTGACTGAACTGAACTCTTCTGAGTTTGTATTTCTTAATCCTATACTAACATACCCTCTCCCCTCTTCTCTTTCCCCACTGGTAACCACTGGTTTGTTTTCTGTATTTGTGAATGTGTTGCTCCTTTGCTATATGAATTCATTTGTATTGTTTTTTAGATTACAATTATAAGTGGTATCATAACAGTCTTTATCTCTGTCTTATTTCATTTTATATAAATAGCTCATACAACTCAATATCAAAAAAACTTACAACCCAAATAAAAAATGGGCAGAAGACCTGAATAGGCATTTTTCCAAAGAAGACACACAGATAGCTAACAGACACTTGAAAAGATGTTCAGCCTCAGTAATTATTAGAGAAATGCAAATAAAAACCATAATGAGATATCACCTCACACTTCTCAGAATGGCTATCGTCAAAAAGTTTACAAACAATAAATGTTGGAGGGGATGTGGAGAAAAGTGAACCCTTACACTGATGGCATCTGGTCCCATCACTTCATGGGAAATAAATGGGGGGAAACAGTGTCAGACTTTATTTTGGGGGGCTCCAAAATCACTGCAGATGGTGATTGCAGCCATGAAATTAAAAGATGCTTACTCCTTGGAAGGAAAGTTATGACCAACCTAGACAGCATATTAAAAAACAGAGATGTTACTTTGCCAACAAAGGTCTGTCTAGTCAGGGCTATGGTTTTTCCAGTGGTCATGTATGGATGTGAGAATTGGACTGTGAAGAAAGCTGAGTGCTAAAGAACTGATGCTTTTGAACTGTGGTACTGGAGAAGACTCTTGAGAGTCCCTTGGACTGCAAGGAGATCCAACCAGTCCATCCTAAAGGAGATCAGTCCTGGGTGTTCATTGGAAGGACTGATGCTGAAGCTGAAACTCCAATACTTTGGCCACCTGATGCCAAGAGTTACTCATTAGAAAAGATCCTGATGCTGGGAGGGATTTACTGACTCGATACACATGAGTTTGGGTGGACTCCAGGAGTTGGTAATGGATCGGGAGGCCTGGCGTGCTGCGATTCATGGGGTCACAAAGAGTCGGACATGACTGAGCGACTGAACTGAACTGAACTGACACTGATGATTAGAATGTAAATTGTAGTCACTATGGAAAACAATATAGAGATTCCTCAAAAAAATCTAAGAATAGAGTTACCGTATGATCCAGCAAGCAATCCTACTCCTGGATATATATATACTTAAAAAAATGCACCAACTCAATTTCCAAGAAGATGCATGCATCCCAGTATTCATATTATTCAGGATATGAAATAAATATTCACAATAGCTAAGATATGAAAATAACCCGTGTCCATGAATAAAGATGTGGCATATATATATATATATACACACACACACACACACATAATGGATATTACTTGGGATCTGCTGCTGTTAGAGCTTCTCCTCTGCAACTGATAAATGAACAGCTTAAAGGACTGAGTGGAATTGGTTTTGCTTAAAAAAGTAGTTGAGGGCTTCCCTGTGGCTTAGTGGTAAAGAACCCATCTGCCAAGTGCAGGAGACATGGGTTCTATCCCTGGTCCGGGGAGATCCCCTGTGGCATGGATCAGTAAAGCTCATGTACCACAACTACTGAGCCTGTGCTTTAGAGCCTGGGAGCCACAACTCCTGAACCCGTGTGGTGTAACTACTGAAGCCTGCACACCCTAGAACCCATGCTCCCCAACAGGAGAAGCCACAGTGAGAAGCCAGTGCACCACAGCTAGAGTAGCCCCCACTAGCTGCAACTAGAGAAAAGCTCACGCAACAACAAAAACCCAGCCCAGCCAAAAGTAAATAAAATTATAAATAAAAAAACAGTGATTGAAATTTTTGTCTCTTCTTCTGTATAGCTTACTTAACAAACAGTGATTTACGTTTAACTGCAGGTTTATGTAAGTTTGGGTTTGGGGGAGTTGAGAACATTAAGAAAATGGGAATTTGAACAGTGTAGAGACAACAGTCATTAGGCATATACTGTGCACCAGGCATGTGCTGGGGAATTTGCATATATTATCTAAGTGATTCTTGTTCAATGTAAGCAATCTATATTTTACACAGTACCAGTGTATTCCTTTGGAGAAGGAAATGGCAACCCACTCCAGTATTCTTGCCTAGAGAATCCCACGGACAAAGGAGCCTGATGGACTGCAGTCCATGGAGTTGCAAAGAGTCAGACATGACTGAAAGGACTTAGGACACAATGTATTCCTTAACTTGATAAATTGCAGGATTAGTAGTGTGTTCTCTCTCATAAGACCTATGGTTTACCATCCATTTAGTATCCTGTTTTAGTGAAGTTATCAATCTTTGTCTTTTTTTAATAAAAAATTTCTTATATAGTTAAATATATCCTTATCATACATATAGCCACTCTAATCCTAGGTGTTTGTCCAACAGAAATTAAAATATTTGTCTACACGATGACCTTTAAGTTAAACTTTTTAAAGCAGCTTTGTTTGCAATTACCAAAACAGGCCCAAATGTCTATCAGTTGATGTATGGATAAAGAATTTATGTTCCTACAGTGAAGTACTGTTCAGCTATAAAAAGACATAAACTGATACATGCAACAAGATGAAATCTTAGAATTGTCATGCTGGATAAAAGAAGACAGGCTACACAATGTCCCATTCATGGGACAGTGTTCAAAAGGCAGGATGCTGCTGCTGCTGCTAAGTCGCTTCAGTCTCGTTCTACTCTGTGCGACCCCATAGATGGCAGCCCACCGGGCTCCGCCGTCCATGGGATTTTCCAGGCAAGAATACTGGAGTGGGTTGCCATTGCTTTCTCCGAAAGGAAGGATGATAGGATCAGAAATTGGATTTGATAGTTGGAGGGAAGGGGCATGGACCATAGAGGGCAATGAGGAAACTTTCTGGAATGATGGAAGTTTGTATTTTGGTTATATATATTTTGTAGTTTGTATTTTGGTTATACTGATGATAAATTGGACTGTACGTGTTTGTCAAAATGTTTCTGTCTATAAAACTAAAAATAGATAATTATACACTAAAGTGAATTTCAATAAATGTGACCATTAAACACATTTGGGGGGGAAAAAAAAGCAACATGTTTTAATTGTAAATGCAAAGGAAGAAAGGTCAACTTTATTTCAGCAACAGTTTCTTCCCAGTAGTACATTTTTGGAGGTAAAGCCTCACACATCCTGGCTCTTTTCCTAGCGTTTGTCTTCTGATAACCCATTTATGCAGACCTTCCTCTGTCAATGCCTCAGTAAGCTCAGAACTACATCAGCAGATTTTGCTCTCAGACATTGCTACCCAGCTTTGAAGGCAGAAGCTCTCAGACATTGCTACCCAGCTTTGAAGGCAGAAGTAGGTGTTAGAATTTTGATGCTGGGACAGTTAGAGAATTTGGTTTCTTAACAAAAATTTGGGGAACTAGAGATTTTACAAATAAATATTTTAGAGAAGTTATTAAATACCAAAATCAGTTAACTTGTTATACAAGTATCATGGACAATTTTTAATCTCGTTTTTATTGTAATAAAGTGTAACTAAAATTATGATAATATACTTTTCCTTCTTATTTTTTTTAAACACTAGATTATACTCTTGTCTCCTAGAGGGGACAGTGCAAGTGAATCAGATCAGTGCTTTAGACCAATCATTATACTGCATATCAAGTAATAGTGTTTACCTTCTAGTAACCTTCTAATCTCTTATGCCAATACAATTTATGGTCCAAAGGTTACATATTGGATGACAGACTTATTTAGTTATATTTTGTTAAGGAGAAAAGAAGTATAAGTCAATCATAATACACCTTTTGGAAATCTTGATTTTCAAACTTTTTTTGTATTAAAGTATGAAAAAGGGGTTATGATCTAATAAAATAAAAACAAGAAGTGGTATAGTTTATGTAAGTAGACAGGTGAAGGAAATTAAATGTTAATGTGTGGAGCAGTAAGCAAAATTATATTTTTAAGTAAATTTTAGCATACTTTTGGAGATTTAAGAGTTCTCCTTCATTAATCCTTTATTTTCAGGCTTAATGATGTACTCATTTCCTCCTCTGGATAAAATGTAGATGTGCTCTTTCAAAGGCCAGTGGAAGGCTGATATTTTATTGAGTGCAGCAACTTTATGAGGTTGGCGCTGTTATTGCCCCTGGTTTACAGTTGAGGAAACTATTACTTTAAAAGATTTAAGCAGATTGCCTGCTTCACTGGAGCTGACAGTTTAACAATTCACACAATTTCCAGACTCACACTCCTAACCACTAACTAAATTAATTCTTAAATTCTGTATCAGACTTAATGTGTTTGAATTATTTGCTTATTTAGTACTTTGAGCAGCTTCTGCGTTTGCCTTTATTTACCTGAATTCAGTCTCTGATATTTGCATCGTATTACCAGATGGCTGGTAGTGCTACGTGTGTGTGTATTCTCTCTCACAAAAACTATGGGATAACATTAGCTAGTGTAGTACCTTTTGTCCCAGTTTGAGTGTCTCCAATTTTCACTTAAGAGAGAGAGGGAAAGGAAAAGAGAAAAGACAAAAGAAAACAGGGAGGGAGAAGTGGAGTTTGCATGGGTTGTATTTGTTGTAATTATGTTTCATTTATTTGAGTTAGTTGATTAGAATTGAAAAAGTAAATATTTGCAAGTAGGTGATTAATTTGCTTTTATTCTTGAAGGAAATTTTAACTGAAGACTTAAGCCAATTAGATATAGAATAAACTAAGAAGAGATTGGAAAACTCCTGTGCTGATTGCATGTTTTTTATACATTAAGTTTTATTGGAACACAGCCACACTCATTACTTGTTTGGCTGACAGTCTGAAAATATTTGTCTGACCCTTGAAGAAAACCCCTGAACAAATTTTGGGACCCAAACTGTTCAGATAAACTATTTATGGCTTGGATTGTCATACAAGAAATAACTTATTGAACATCTTTTATGTGCCAGGCCATGAGCTAAGTGATGAAGAGGCAAAACTAATGTTCTACAAACATGTTTGACTCTCGCTTTTATTACTAATTATGACACCAGTTGCAGAAACGTAGTAGGAGTTATTAGAGCTATGAAATACTGATAAGACAGATCTAATTTTTGAAGCAGTAATAATACTGCATCTCTTAGGCAATAGCCTTATCAGTTACGACACCATAGATACTTCAATTCCTTTTCTCTGGTTTTCCTGATTCTCTTCTAGGCTACTCAGTTGTTTATACACACACAGACACAGACACACACACACACACACAATTTACTGACATATAGTTTACTTACAGTGTTTATTACTCTCTATCTCCCCTTGTCCCAGTGTTAACTCCATAAAGGCAAGGATTTCTGTTCTGTTTACTGATGTATTTCAAGTACCTGGAAGACATAGTAAGCAGTTAGCATGAAGCAGACCTGCCTTACATACTCTTCTTAATAGCTATATTAGCTTATTTGGAAAGCATCAGTGTTTTCATATCAGCTATAATTTTGTTGATTGAAAAAAATTTGCAGGGCTAAATTGTGTATCTTTTTGTTTTATATGTTCTTTAAAAGTTAGATAACTGTTTAGTAAAAATGGTTTTGTGTAGTTGAGTAAAATTATTTATTGAAAAAAATGGTTTTATGTAGTTGAGTAAAATTATTTATTGAAAAGAAAAGTGCACACTTTTATGTGCACAGTTAAAACTTATGTTAACTGTTCTGATAACCTTGAGGAAGTAATGTGGTTGCATGTTTAATTACTGTTAAACTAATAATTCCTCATAGAACTTCTTTTTCTCTTAGTTACATTTGTAAGTATGTTTTGCTGATAGTTGATTACTCTGCCTGCTTGGTTTGCAAAATTAGTAAGGAGAACGGTATTCTGAAGCCAACTTTCCATGACTTGATATTTCACATTCACTTTTGTGACCTGAACCTGTATTCCTTCAGACAGTGAGAAAAGCCAAATGTTCTCATAAGCAGTGAGGATTTTCTTCATGGAAAACAAAGACATAAAAGTATATTCCAGATAAAAGTATAATGTGTATATGGAATATTATAGGTAAATCTACCAATATAAATATGAATAAATGCTTTTAAGCATTTCATTGTAGGATTTTGTCTTGGTATTATTTTTAAGGTAAAAATTAAAATAAAAATTGAATGTATGAAGGGAATCAGAAAAATCCAGAAATATTACGATTAATTGAGCACGCAACAGCATTTGTAATTCTAATGACCCTGCAAAGTAGTATTTCTGTTTACAGAGATGAGAAAATTTATGTTCAGGGAGATTAATAGCTTGCCATGGTTCAAGAACTAATAAATAATAAAGGCAGTATTGTATGGCAGGATTTTCTGTCTCTGAATACCTTATTTATCCTATAGCATGTCAGTTTCTCCTATATTGTCATGATGTACCCCCCAAATAACTATATTGATACTTCATTTAAAAATGTTACATATGTACATTTTCACTCTATACTTTTAAAATTTAAGTTTTCGTAACACAGTATGCTTCTAAATAACCTGGAAAGGGTGTTCCATGAAAGGAAATGGTTTCCTAATTTCAGGGAGTGGTGCATGGAGGAAATAAATGCCTCCTTGTCTTTCATTTTAAAGCTAAAGCCATTGCTTTCCAATTTTCAGCTGACATATATTCTTCCATTTTACCTCTCTCATCTCACTAGCATACTAGGCATTATATAGCCACATATACACATGCCCATAATCACAGTATGATTTTCAAAATATTTTATTTAAAATATTTCATACTTCAAAAGTTTTGAATTGAAAGTACTGTGTATAAGAATATTGACCAAAGACATCTTTATTATATAAACTGAATGCTGAAGAAAGTGGGATGTTATATGGTACTTTTTATGACTGTAGTGTATATTGTTCATATCATTAACTGGAATTAGCCAGCCATGTTAGCCAAGAAATTGAGATAACATAATTAAGTAGCCCTTTATATAAAATTCATTTCTACTTTTACTAAATTCAGATGTTTAGTTGTTTTAAGAATAAATACTTAAGTTCATTTAGTGAGTTTTCCATTTTTAAAGCATTAAGAAATAATGTATTGTTTTCACTGAGACTTGAGGGTATATGACCTATGAACCCTTGTAATCTGGTTTAGTATGAAATTTGATGTTATCTTGTTATATAGACATCTACATTCTCAAATAGCTCTCAAATTTTACGTTTAATAAAGACACTGAAAAGGCTTATTAAATTTTTTACTTGATGAAAGGCTGAGAAACCAAAGGGCAGTGAAGGAATTAGTATTTCTGATAATGGTTATACATTCAAGTCTTGTGGTAGCATATGGAAAAGAATCGTAGTCTTGAAAAATTGGGAAATTTAAGTTTTAATATTATATTTGATTCTCTAAATTTTAAGTGACTCCTTATAGCTGCCTCTCATTTCTACCTCTTTTTCATCACAAATTTAACTTTTCCCCTTTTAGAGTAGATCATATAACCAAAAAAGAGTGAAAGGTTAATTATAATAGTGTAGTAAAATTATTTTGTATGTATTTAAACATTAATGTGTATGTGTGTGTTTAGTTGCTTAGTCATGTCCGATTCTTTGTGACCCCATGGACTGTAGCCCCCAGGCTCCTCTGTCCATGGGATTTCCCAGGCAAGAATACTGGAATGGGTTGCCATTTCCTTCTCGAGGGGATTTTCCTGACCCAGGGCCTGAACCCACATCTCCTGTGTCTCCTGCATTGACAGGCAGATTCTTTACCCATTGAGCAATTAACCCAAATATGACACATTTAAACATTTAAATGTTAATTCTTATTATAGTATTAATGATTGCAATGATAGAGGATCTTATGGATACTGTTTATTAATACCAAGGATTGCCTTAAATATCTGTTGAATGAGTATATGACTGAATGATTGTATGAATGTAGAGCTCTGGGCTCCTCCCTCTGAATGGATGGTCCTTCTCCTTGGTTTTGAAAATATTATTTTAAAAAACAGCTTAATGTTTTTTTTTAGTTATTTTATATAAATGCCAAAGAGAAACCATGGAGTCCTCCTAAAGACAAATGAGGTAAAGAAAAACCCCCAAAATTGATGAGCTAAATTGTTAATTTCTATTTGTTTTCTATGTTCCTCAGTTCATGGAAATTAAAATTCAGGTATGGAGGTAGTCCTCTTGAGTTTTTTGTTTGAGTCTCTCAAGTTTATTCTTTCTATGTCAGACAGTAATACTGCTCAAGATGATTCTTGATTTAAGGATTTTTTTTTGGTATTTCATATTTGTGTATTTATCAGTTAAGTCATATGAAACTTAATTACTTCCGTCATTCAGATCTCAGTTTCTTTCCCATCAGAGAAATAGCGGTATGGAATCATTTTGTGTAAATAGTTGGCTGCAAGTACAAAGATAGAAACTTAAATACAGAATAGTAAATTTGTTTGTATTCTTTATTTGATTCCCAAGCATTAACATTTTTTCTTCTGGTACCAGTGTTTTTAAGAGTCTTCAAAAGTGTCCCCTGGGGCACAGAAATTCTGTTTAAATATTTCCATGTGCTTTATTTTCTTGATATTTTAATTTTGCAGAATGAATTTGCCATTTACTTTTGATGAAGTTAGTATCTATATAGTATCTTTAGATTATTATTTCCTTGATTTAGAGGATAATTTGAATGTTAGAGTTTTTTAAGTACATGTATATAGATGGCTATTAGTAATCAGATTTGGTTTGCAACTAATCTACTGTAATTTAGTTATCAGGAACTAGTGGGGAATCATTCACATATTTTTATTTCCTATGTCATGTACTTACAAATATTTGATGGTCTTCATTGGCTTTTTTCTCTGATGTGTTTTGAACTTCAAAGAATGAAGCACTACATACTTATCTCTCTGTATGTGCATTTTCTTGTGTTTTTATTGGTTTTAAATAATCTACTATACATTTAAGTGTACATTTAAAAATGATAGTCCTTCCAAAAGCTTTGCTTGGGGTCTTTGCTGGGAGGACAGTTTAGAGGGATGAAGAGGGTCGCTTGGTTTACTGTTTATCATTTTCCCAGACAAATCCATGGAGACAGGCTGCTGATAGGATAGGAGAAAAACAACAAAAACAAATACAGTGCTTTGGCCTGGAACTGAATTGTATTATCTGCACTGTCAGCTAGAGTCTTTGCTCACTTACCCAGACAATCTCTACAGGGATTAAAACATCCCCCTGCATTAGTAATAGCCTTTAGTATGCTGCAGCCTCATATCCAGTTAAAAATAAATCAAGCTATAAACAGTTTTTAATAGCTTGCAAAATCCTCACTAGTTCAGCCTTTGAGGAGAGTGATTATGCTGAAAAATCAAACAGGAGTGTCAGTAATTAAATTACTAATTACCTGTATTTCATTTTTAGTTTCCATATATAGCTCCTTACAACCCCCACTTTGGGCCTGATTTGGAAGGTTGACATTTTGTCATTTTTGTCAAAAGTTAACAAGAAAAACATGAGCCTTTACAGTAATGGGTACACTGGTAATTCAAGACTATTTTTAGGACATTTCTCTTATTTTTTAGATTTATAAGAATTTTGACTCTATAAGAAAGTTTAGAGGGAGAGATTTATAGAAACAAACAAGAAGAAAAACTTCAAAAGATGCTGTAAACCAAACAGAAACTATTAGAACCAGATTCTGTATCAATGTCTGAGCTATCCAGAAGCTGATTATCTATTCTTTCCTCTAAAATTTTTAATAAAGGGGATTTTGTAATCTTCTCTAGCAGTGATTCTCAACCTGGTGATTTCTACTCACCACATCCCTTGGACATTTGACAACGTCTGAAGACATTTTTGGTTGTTGCAAGTAGAGTGATGATATTGACATCCAATAGATAGAGAGCAGGGCTGCTGCTGGACATCCTATAATGTACAAGGGAGCTCCCATAACAAATATTATCTAGACAAAAAGTCAGTCATGTTGAGGTAGAAAAATCTTGCTCTCAAGCATGAATTTTGTCCTGATGGTAATTTTTCAAAATGAATAGCCACACTGATACTTAGAATGTTTTATAGGGAGATTTTGTTTGATTTGTTTGAATTACTAAGAAGAGAGAAAAGAGAGTTTAGATGTTGATTTGGGGACTTATGGACATGGTAAATATAAACATTCTTTGAAAAACATTCATGGAGACAATATGGTGATCTCATGATACAGAGAAATGAAAATCTTATCATAGAAAGGTGAGAAATTTTATGTAACTTCTGACCTTCACAAATATAAAAGGAAGCTTCTACTTTGTAGGAGATGAGGTTGTAAAGAATTTTTTCTTTATTGATGCTTAAATCATTTAATTAAAAAATAATAATATGTAAAATTAATTCTCTTAGAATATTCAGCAGCCTGAAGCTTTGAATTTACTTCATAGTTGAGACTATGGTTGATTTATTTAATGTCTAAGCCTCAGTTAACATATCTGGAAGTCATGTGGTTATTTTATACTTGTCACATGGATGTTTGCTAATTTGTACTGACCCTAAACTTTTCTCAGATGAATTAAAAGAATTGTCCAACCTTTACCTAATTGATTTTTGCTTGCAGTGTAAGAAGTAGGCATTTCCTTGTTCATTCCACCAGTGGAGCTATTATACCTCCATTCATTTTCATCATTATCTACTAAATCACAGTAATTTGCAGTAGGAGGAAGTATATGTAAACCACACATGTATAAACACAAACACATCTAGCAACTTAGTGGTAGGGAAGTTAGAGACTGACAAAAAGTGTTTATATTGCCTTCCAGAGATCTAGGTTTTTGGAACCTGGCCTGTTTCCAGGGTATTTCTATTATAGCTGTAGAGGTTTGTGGCAGTATTACATAGAGAAGATCATATAGCCTCTTAATGGATTTAATATTTCATCCATTGTATGTCCCCAACATACATTGGGGACTAAATGTAAGTGATCTCCTTAATGCCACAATATGTAAAAAATTGCAATTGACTTTGTTTTTAAATAGTTGTATTGTTTGCCATACTTACCATGCTCCATTAACTGAATATATTTTATGACAGTTATGCTTACTGTAGAGGGTGAAAAAAAATGCAAATTGAAGTTACAAATTATATCAGGTCACTTACTTTTGTTTCATGTTTAAGACGTTGTCTCTTTCATGGAGACATGTAGGAAATCTACATTCTGTCACCACCAAAACTCTTCATAGGATTTTGGTTTTGTTTTGTTTCTTTAAATTAAGGGACCAGCCAGAGCTGTGAAGTTGGTATAGAGAAAAAATGGTATCTCAGTTAGAGGTGAAAAATGACATTTGATGATTTCTTCAAGAGTGTAACGTATAAAATAAATTTTTTCACTGATAACAGAAATCAAAGTAGTAAATATCTTCTTATCCTGTATTCTATGTATATTTGAGTTACTTTCACCTTGAAGACTATTTTACATGATATTTTGATATCCTGTAATACAGATCCAAAAGATCTAAAGTGTTTAGAAAGACCTGTATGCTGATATCTTGCTCCTACCTCTGTATCCCAATCTTGTCTTCCTCACCTGATTTTTATTAGTCTCTTTCTTCTGCCGATGCTGTTTTTAATGCAATCAAATATGCATATGTTTTACTTCTTACACCCATGTCTCCCGCAGTTCAGGTCAGTTCAGTCTCTCAGTCGTATCTGACTCTTTGCGACCTCATTGACTGCACTATGTCAGGTTTCCCTGTCCATCACCAACTCCCGGAGCGTGCTCAAACTCATGTCCATTGAGTCAGTGATGCCATCCAACCATCTCATCCTCTGTACTCCCCTTCTCCACCAGCCTTCAAACTTTCCCAGCATCAGGGTCTTTTCTAATGAATCAGTTCTTCACATCAGGTAGCCAAATATAAGAGTTTCCAGCTTTAGCATCAGTCCTTCCAATCAATATTCAGAACTGATTTCCTTTAGGATGCACTGGTTGGGTCTCCTTGCAGTCCAAGGGACTCTCAAGAGTCTCCTCCAACACCACAGTTCAAAAGCATCAATTCTACACTCAGCTTTCTTTATGGTCCAATTCTCACATCTGCACATGACTACTGGAAAAACCATAGTTTTAACAATATGGACCTTTGTTTTCTGTCTAGGTTTGTCATAGCTTTTAATCCAAGGAGCAAGTGTCTTTTAATTTCATGGCTGCAGTCACCATCTGCAGTGATTTTAGACCCCAAGGAAGTATTCTCTCACTCTTTGCACTGTTTCCCCCATCTATTTGCCATGAAGTGATGGGACCAGTTGCCATGATCTTCGTTTTTTGAATGTTGAGTTTTAAGCCATCTTTTTCACTCTCCTCTTTCACTTTCATCAAGAGGCTCTTTAGTTCCTCTTCACTTTCTGCCATAGGGTGGTGTCATCTGCATATCTGAGGTTATTGATACTTCTTCTGGCAATCTTGATTCCAGCTTGTGCTTCATCCAGCATGGCATTTCGCATGGTGTACTCTGCATGTAAGTTAAATAAACAAGTTGACTGTATACAGCTTTGACATATGCCTTTCCCAATTTGAAACCAGTCCATTGTTCGTTGTCTGGTTCTAACTGTTGCTCTTGACCTGCATAAATATTTCTCAGGAGACAGGTAAATAAAGAAATAAAGTGAAGTCGCTCAGTCGTATCTGACTTTTTGCGACCCCATGGACTGTAGCCCACCAGGCTCCTCTGTCCATGGCATTTTATAGGCAAGAATACTGGAGTGGGTTGCCATTACCTTCTCCAGGAGATGTTCCCCGCCCAGGGATTGAACCCGGGTCTCCCGAATTGTAGGCAGATGCTTTATCGTCTAAGCCACCAGGGAAGTCCAAAGTGAAGTCGCTCAGTCGTGTCCAAGTCTTTGCGACCCCATGAACTGTAGACCCCCAGGCTCCTCCGTCCATGGGATTTTCCAGGCAAGAACTGGACTGGGTTGCCATTTCCTTCTCCAGAGGATCTTCCTGACCCAGGGATCGAACCCAGGTCTCCCACATGGTCAGCAGACACTTTACCGTCTGAGCCACCAGACAGGTAATGTGGTCTAGTATTCCCATCTCTTGAGAATTTTTCACAGTTTGTTGTGATCCACACAGTCAAAGGCTTTAGCATAGTCAATAAAGCATAACTAGATATGTCTCCCACAAATACATGAAATGTAGAAAAATGCATACTACTCAGTCCTTTGCTTTCTTCCTTTAGCTTTGTATCTTGAAGTTCTTTCCTTATCAGTCTATGGGTATTTTCCTATGCTTTTGCAGGTACACAGACACAATTACATACAAATAGTCCCCTACTGATGGACACTTAGGCTGTTGCCAATCTTTTGCCATACCTAACAGTTCCCCTGGAGAAGGAAATGGCAACCCACTCCAGTATTCTTCCTGGAGAATAGACAGAGAAGCCTGTGGTGGGCTACAGTCCATGGGATGGCAAACAACTAACACTTTCACTTTCTTTTTCAACAGTACCTCAAAGAATAACCTTCTCCAAGAATTATTTTGTACTTATATGCATTTGTTGTAAAGTAGAATTTGCTGTCTCTATTGGTTGGCTTTCTATAAGGAAGAATGTTCCCTTTTTCCTTGTTTTTATCACTGTGAACTTAGGAATTCTTACTTTATTAACTTTTGAGTTTTTACCAGTATTTATCTTGATGTTCAAGTTGTCCCAATTTAGGCCACTTGGATCACCTTCCACTCCCATACTCTTTTATTTTATCTCCATCATTCTTTTTTACGTTCTTTCTGGCAAAATGTGTTCTGGACTAATAATCCTGAAATCTGCCACTTCTTCAAGAGGAACTGATTCCTTTTGAGGGAAAACAGTATTTAGAAGCCAAGTTGTGCATGCTGAGTGTGTTTATAGTTACTGGGGTGTCCACGTCCAATTTAAACTAAATTTTTAGTTTCAAGTTTGGGGGCTATGTGTGTAGTCTTAAGACTCATGATTATCAGTTCTATGGAGAGTCTTTTTTTCTTTATTTTTCTTTTACATAAGGCTATGAACAAAGGTCCATCTCAGTCAAGGCTGTGGTTTTTCCAATGGTCATGTATGGATGTGAGAGTTGGACTGTGAAGAAAGCTGAGCATTAAAGAATTGATGCTTTTGAACTGTGGTGTTGGAGAAGACTCTTGTGAGTCCCTTGGACTGCAAGGGGATCCAACCAGTCCATTCTAAAGGAGATCAGTCCTGGGTGTTCTTTGGAAGGAATGATGCTAAAGCTGAAACTCCAGTGCTTTGGCCACTTCTTGTGAAGACTTGACTCATTGGAAAAGACTCTGATGCTGGGAGGGATTTGGGGGCAGGAGGAGAAGGGGATGACCCAGGATGAGATGGCTGGATGGCATCACTGACTTGATGGATGTGAGTTTGAGTGAACTCCAGGAGTTGGTGATGGACAGGGAGGCCTGGCGTGCTGCGATTCATGGGGTCACAAAGAGTTGGACACAACTGAGCAACTGAACTGAACTGATGATGCCATATCCTAGAGTCTCCCTCTGTAGCCTGGGTTAGGCAGTGTTGACCTATTTACAATGTCCATTTGGGACTCACTTCTTTTTGTACTCTCTCTGATTCAACCATCCTCAAAGGCAAGGCCCTTGATTTTTTGTTGTTCTTTTTAAACCTTCACAGATATATGGGAGTCATTAATTTCTGGATTACAAGGAATCCTCAGATATACTCAAGGCAAATGCTTGCTCTAGAGTTTGCTATTTTTCATTAGTTTACCTCTGTAAATTTGTATTTTTCTTTTTGTTTCTCGAGAATTCTCTTATATTGCTGTCACTTTTTTATGCTGTCACTTTTTAAAGAGATGGTTTTTTAATTTTGTATTTGATATTTTTAGGTGCTGATAACTTAGGTTTTCTTTGTTGGGAAAAATACAGCTCTATAATTTTAAAATTAGATATAGTTGAAGCTTTCTCAAACAATATAAGATTTGCTTAAAGAAATTATTTATAAAAATATTAAAGCAAAAATTCAGGTAGAGTGTCTTAGAAATAAGGAACTATTTATGAAGAGTTACAGTTGACTAATTTAGTGCTGAAAGTTAGAAGATAATCCTAGGTGTGATCAAGTTTCTTGCATTATTTCAACAGGTTATTTTTTCTACCATTTCATTCCATCTATTTCTGTTTCTTGCTCTTGTTTATGAGGAGACTTAGGATCATAATCCTGGCTTCAGGAGGGAGAAAAAATAAACAGTAATTAGTTGCACTCAATTCACATGTTAACAAAGTAATGCTCAAAATCCTCCAAGCTAGACTTCAGCAGGATATGAACCAAGAACTTCCAGATGTATCAGCGGGATTTAGAAAAGACAAAGGAACCAGAGCTCAAGTTCCCAACATCCACTGGATCACACAAAAAGCAAGAGAATTCCAGAAGAACATCTACCTCTACTTTATTGACTACGCTAAAGCCTTTGACTGGAGAAGCAAAGGGCAACCCACTCTTGCCTGGAGAATCCCAGGGACGGGGGAGCCTGGTGGGCTGCCGTCTATGGGGTCGCACAGAGTCGAACACGACTGGTGCGACTTAGCAATAGCAGCAAAACCTTTGACTGTGTGGATCACAACAAACCGAGGAAATTCTTAGAGTTGGGAATACCAGACTACCTTATCTGCTTTGTGAGAAACCTGTTCGCAGGTCAGGAAGCAACAGAACCAGGCATGGAACAATGGACTGGTTTCAAATTGGGAAAGAAGTACGTCAAGGCTGTATATTGTCACCCTGCTTATTTAACTTACATGGAGAGTACATCATGCAAAATGCTGGACTGGGTGAAGCACAAGCTGAAATCGAGATTGCCAGGAGAAAAATCAGTAACCTCAGACATGCAGATGATACCACCCTTATGGTAGAAAGTGAAGAGGAACTAAAGAGCCTCTTGAAGAAAGTGAAAGAGGAGAGTGAAGAAGCTGGCTTAAAACTTTAGTTGTACTCAAGTTCAACTAAGTACATTCAAAAACCTAAGATCATGGCATCAGGTCCTATCAGTTCAGGGCAAATAGATGGGGAAACAATGGAAACTGTAACAGACTATTTTCTTGGGCTCCAGAATCACTGCAGATGGTGACTGCCTACATTAAATTAAATGACATTTGCTCCTTGAAAGAAAAGCTATGACAAACCTAGACAGCATATCAAAAAGCAGAGACATTTCTTTGCTGACAAAGGTCTGTGTAGTCAAAGCTATGCTTTTTCCAGTAGTCATGTACAGATGTGACAGCTAGACAGTAAAAAAAAGACTGAGCGCCGAAGAATTGATGCCTTTGGACTGCGGTGTTGAAAAATACTCTTGAAGACTCCCTTGGACTGCAAAGAGATCAAACCAGTCAATACTAAAGGAAATCAGTCCTGAATATTCATTGGAAGGTCTGATGCTGAAACTGAAACTCTAATACTTTGGCCACCTGATGTGAAGAGCCCACTCATTGGAAAAGACCCTGATTCTGGGAAAGATTAAAGGCAGGAGGAGAAGGGGATGACAGAGGATGAGATGGTTGAATGGCAGCACCAACTGGATGGAGATGAGTTTGAGCAAGCTCTGGGTGATGGTGAAGGACAGGGAAGCCTGGCGTGCTGAAGTCCATGGGGTCACAAACAGCTGGACATGACTGAGTGACTGAACAACAACAGTCCTTTATTGTCTTTCTACCATTTCTCTTCTTAGACTTAAAAAATTTAGATGAAATAGAGCAGTGTGCAGGATGGAGCTATCTTCACTCCCAGTTTGGCTTTCATTTTGTAACTTGTTATTCTTGGATATCTTAACATTTTCTGTGGAATTAATCGATGAGCTAGATGTGCTGGGAATTAGAGAGCTTTAGACCAGATTACTAAAGTAAAGGTTCAGTTTAGAGAGTATTATGTTAATAAGGCCATAATTATGGGCTATTTCATTGTAGTGACCAGTTGTTTTCTAAACTCACGTAATTTATTATCAACCCTGACCAGCCATTTCAGTTGTGTCTTAATTGTTGCAAGTACTGCCTGCCAATGCAAGAGACGTAAGAGATGCGGGTTCAATCCCTGGCTGGAAGATCCCTGGTCAAGGGAATGTGGATGGATCCCTGGGAGTTAATCAGTACTGTTGAGGAAACAGTTCATTACATTTAAATTTCTACAGTGAGTCATTAACACAATTCTCCTATTTAAAGTTCTGCTTGTATCTTTTCTGACATTTTCTATTTTGCCTTTATTCACATAGCCTCTCAGAGAAACTAAAAACAAACAAAAAATAATGATTAAGGGATAATTATTATCAAAGGACTTTGATATTCTGGTGATATTTTATCCATCAATATTTATGTCTAAAACAGATAATTAGTATTAACCGTCCTTTCAGTTTACATTATTTTTCTTACTGTGTGTGTGCTGTCATCATATATAGGACCTTAACATGTTCCTCAGACAAGAGTAAGTAAGTCTTGGTGAATGAGGATTGTTACTGCTGTCAGATTAAGATACTTTTTTCTGTAACCTTATCTAAATAGACTGTGTTAATTGAGTCAAATCCCAAAGGCCTTTTTGTATCCGCTTGGAGCGTAATGAAGTTTTCCCTCTTAATTCTTAAAGGATGAGTATTCCAGGGTGATTGTTTACAAAACTTTTTAGGGGGCAAATCCAACTTTTTTAAACTGGCTTCATCACTCACTCTCAGGGATACTATCATCCCATAGTTTTCATTTCTGACCCAGAGGCCAGTGTATGCTCTCATTTGCTTAGTTTTTTTAAATTTGTTTTTCATTGTTTTATTGCCTTACTCATGTCCACACATCACCTTCTATATCCAATCTGTATGTTCAAAACTTACTTTAGTGTCTAGGGTATTATTTATGGACTTCTCAGGTGGCGCCAGTGGTAAAGAACCTTCCTGGCAATGCAAGAGATGTAAGAGATGCGGGTTCAATCCCTGGCTGGAAGATCCCCTGGCATGGCAACCCACTCTAGTATTCTTGCCTGTAGAATCCCATGGACATCGGAGCCTGATGGGCTACCGTCCGTAGTGTCACAGAGAGTTGGACACTACTGAAGCAACTTCGCACACAGGGTGTTACTTAGATAATTAGGTAATTATTTCTATAGGATATGCTGATAAGAAAGAGCTAGATATGATCTGGGATAAGTATGTTTGTTTAACTATGCTCCTCTCAACATAATATTGCTACTTTTGATGTTTAATGCAGTAACAACTAACGAAGGAAGATACCAGGAAGAAAGATTTTTAATATTGTATTGATAAACTGTTCTTTCTGTACTTAGGACTGTTTTCTTGTATTTTTATTAGTCTACTTTAATGAATATAGTATAAAACTATTAGCTTGGCTATGTCATCTTTTTTCAATTACATGTTTGTTAGACAGCATTTTCAGTTGTAAGCAAGTGTTTTGAAATATACCTCTGCCCTTCATCCAGATGTGTCCTACATTCAGTATTGATTTAAATTTGCTTTACATTCCTTAGTTAAAATGGTCATTCCTTTTGTCTTCTCATACGTACTTTACTTTCTGAAAACCGACCTGTTTGTTTTTTTAATTTTACTTTTTTGTGGGGAAATCTCTTGTCAAAGGAACTTTTATTTCGTTTTCAAAACACAGTTGCCTTGGAAAATCCCACTTTACTTGAGTCTGAAAATGGAAAGGTGACATTTTTAATTGCAAAAGGTGTTTGAAATTTCTAAAGTAACTATTGCTATAAAATGTGTTCATGTATATAAAGACCAGAGGATGATATTCAAAGAATTGAAAAAAGGTTAATTCTTTTTATAAAATTTTATTTAATAACTTATATAATCATTTTCAATTTAAAAGGAAGAAGATATTATCAGATCTCTGCCTGTTTAACTTTAGAGAAAACTTTCATCTATTATGTAGACATGCAGCCAGTATAGCACTTTATTCATTGTACAAATACTTATGATGTTTCATCTTTTCTAGGAAATATCAATTAGTGTTAATATCTCATATCAATTTTATTGTAATGTTTTGAAGATTTAGTCATGAAGAGAAATAAGGCCTTGCTTCAAAACAATTGGTGTCCTCTTCAATAAATAATATGTTCTTATTGGACCTCATTATATCCTGGGGTTTTATTACATCATTTTTGTGAGTGTGAGTTTTAAGAGGAAACTTATCATTTCAACATTCAACTTTTAAAAAATATTTGTTCTGTGCTATGTGCTGTGCTGAGTCGCTTCAGTCATGTCCTACTCTTGACAGCCCTATGGACTGTAGCCTGCCCAAGCTCTTGTGTTCATGGCATTCTCCAGGCAGCGATATTGGAGTGGATTGCCATACTTTGCTCCAGGGGATCTTCCTGACCCAGGAATCAAACCTGTGTCTCTTAGGCATTGGCAGGCAGGTTCTTTATCACTAGCACCACCTGGGAAGCCAAAAGAAGTATTTACTATTTATTTATTTTATTATTTCTTTGCCCTGCAAGTCTTAGTTGCGGCATGAGGTGTCTTCAGTCTTTAGTTGTGTCATATGAACTCTTATGTTACACTTCTTTCAACAAAATTTCTTTACAAAGAAAATGTAACATAAGGTTCAGAAATTATGATTTCTTTTGTTTTTGTTTTGTGTGTGTGTGTGAGATTCTAAAACAAAAGTACTGTTTTATCTTAGGAGACACATTACTTTTCCATGTACAGCTTTTACCTGTAGCGTGTGAATAAAGTCTTATTATTGAGTTGCATGCTCTATTCCAGATGAATTCACTGAAACCGTATTTGGAAAAACTATGTATGTGTCAAGAAGCAGTGTCATCAGTGGGTCAGCTTTAAACTTTTTTACAAAATAACACACAGATTTTTCTAGATAGGTATAGAAAAATGACAAGTGTTGGCTAGAAGAAGCCATTCCGTGGGACTGGTCATCTCAAGTAGACACTGGATTCCTGGGTAGAAATGTGGTATCAAGTATTTTCTGGGTTTTTTCCTGAATATTGATCTATCATTTTTGAAAAATGAACTTGGAAGTTGATTTATTGAGATAATTGAGACCATTTGCCATGAAATTCCTCATATGTCCCATCTTGAACTATAAAAATAGCTCTGCCCTGTTACTTATATTCTCCTCCTCTCCTCTAACCTGAGATGGACATATTCTCCCTAAAGTGAATTCCTCTGCTTTGTTTAAGGGTCACCATGACTACCACTCAAAATTTAATGGCTTCTTAAGGGTTCTTATTTGTCTTCAATTTCACAAATTTGATCCTGCTGACTACTCACAACTTCTTGAAACTCTGTATCCCATTAGCTCCAATGACACTACAATTTTCCCTTCTGTTAACTTTTTGTCCACTGTTTCTCTTTTATTTCAGTTGAGTTTAACAATCATTTAATATGGCATAAGAATTAGACAAAAAGCTGAATCCAATTAGGCGCTCAGTTTTGTTTTTAACTCAAAATGTGTCTCAATTTCATTTCTCTTTTCCATTCCCTTTGCTTCCATTCTGGTTGACTTCTTTCCTTGGCTTACTATAGTTGTCTTCCAGTTTTCTCTGCCCACAGGCTCTTCTTCCTCCATTTCCTCTTTGTTTCTGTTTCACAGTACTCTTCCTAAAGGATTGTTTTTAACCAGGTTTTATGCTGCTTTACCCCATTATTATACTGTTTTACCAGGGTATCATGCTACTAAGGAACCTTCAGTGAATCCTTGTTTGCCTCCAGTCTCACTCTTCATTCTAGCCTTTTTAGTTTCAAAAGTTGGGTGCCATCTCTATTTTCTGTTCTCACTAAACATTTGTCCATTTATTCTGGAAATTAAACTCTTCTGGTGTCCTGTGTTCTGTGCATTCTATGTTTAGGATTTCCTCCAGGCTTCTGCTTATTTTGTCTCTTTTATATTTTCTTACTACATTTTCTCAGCTGTCTTGGTCTTATAGTTTTTTAAACTAATTTGGCCCTACCAACCTCTTTCCCTAGCTTACTTCTCTTCAGTACTATTTAGTTTAGTTCTTGATTTTCTCTAATAGTTTATTATTTTTCAGATTTTTCCTGTTGATCTAATAACTTGTAAGTATTTTGAGGCCAGAGAGATGAAATCATATTTTTGATAAGTGAATTTCTGAACCATATATATTCCACACATATTTGCCTATTGAGTGAAAATAAGACATAGGAGTTTAAGTATTTAAATCTCCTTCATTTTCAATAAGAAATGGAAGCTAATTTCTGAGTAAAAAATAGTTTATTATAATTTTATTAACTTCTGTAGTTTTGAAAATTTTGCATCAGCAGGGGGCAGTCAAACCAAAGTTCATTTTGCTATCATATGAAAAATTAAAATTAATCTCTGTGAGACTTACTCTACTTGGGTTCCCAGTTACACTTTTTAATCTACTTGCAAGAAAAGTTGAAAATTCTTTAGTAGTAGGTTTGTAGACACTTTTTTTTTTTTTACTCATGGAAGGTAGATTTTTTTTAAGTGGAAAAAATATTTTTTAGAACATAAAATGCTGTATTTGTTATTTTTGATGGTTGGCCCCTTTACATAGAAATTTATTTTTTCTGTCTCTAAATTAGTTTTTCAATAAAATCAACTTATTAAGCTGTTTTTCATTCAACAAAGTATTAACTTTGATAGACTACTTTTATTTTCTCCTGTGAACTTGAGAAAAATGAGTTTTTTATTAGACGCTGTAGTATGTATGACACTTACTAAAATGCAGTTTGGCAAATTCTTAAAGTTTAATTGGTTTTTTTTCCCTGAACCTTTCCTGTTGCTGGCTGCAAACACCTAGTGGTTTGTGTTTATAGATGTGCTCATTTTCACCTCCTTCTCCTGGAGGTTAACCTAGTGCTTATTAAAAGAGAAACACAGTTTATACTAAATAGTGTTTAACATAGACTGATGGTATTACTGTATTTCCTGTTTTGTGTTCACAATAAGAAGATTCTGAAAAAACTGCCTTTGTATAAATACTTCACTGACATTCCAGACAAGTATAATCTTGTCTGCTGGTAGGCAGGAAAGAGTGATGTCCTGGAATGCTGTTAAGAGAAGGAAATCTCTTTGTGTTCCACAAATGATACCCCTAAACCTTTTAAGAATATAATTTAAACATGACAACTCTGTATTTGCTTTTCCTTCCGTTTATTAACTTTGTATGCTTTTAGTTCAGAAATGAATTTAGTCAGAAAAAAAATCCATTGTGTCTGAGAAAAAAGCATCTTCCCGGTAGTTTGCTAGAAATGGCTGGTAGAAACACCAGAGGGTAAACATGAAAAACGGTTTAGTAAATAATTATTACTTTTTTCCCTCTTAGCATGAAACTTATTTTGATACTTCAGTCAGGCTTTTGATAATTCTCTGCAGGCTTAAAAGATGTAGGATTTTCTACTCCTTTCCAAATTTTCAGTAAAGAAATAATTTGAAGATTGTTCTGAGAATACAAATTATATATTTTTAAAGTTAGATTGGGAATTTTTATGTTATTCTGTTACTGTGAACCATTAAGATTTATAAAAATAAATTGTATTTAATCGTGAATATTCTAGTATATGGGTTTTCTTATACTTAATTATGATAGTTAAGAATTCAATTAAAATTGTACTGAAGTTTGTTTTCAGTGACTGAAAAAGTAATAGTTACATTAAAGCTTTGAATAATAACAATGACAGATAGCACAGACTAAACCTATGTCTGATTTCTAGATTATTTGTGCTTTTTCTGCTTTCTTGTTATATTCATTATTAATGTGAGAAATAACCTAATTACTTATATTGACTCTCTACTTCAGCCCTCATTCCTTCTAAAAATCCAACAGAACAAAGAATCATTTGTGAGTATTTTTAAATATGTACAAACTTTAAAATGCTTATCAGTTTCAAACTGTAGAAATCTATCATGTGCTTTTTGTGATTAGGTAATTCTTATATCATTAATATGTACATGTCATATGTTGTGCCTTTTGTTTAAATATTTGCTTTAAAATGTGTTGATATCATTCTTTGTATATGCCCCTTGTCATAAATCTGCTTTGATGAGTTCTGAAAATACTGTGACTGGTGTATCTTCAGTTAAGAGTCTTTTAAAGGGAGTAACAGCACAGTGGAGCCGCTAACTTGATATGGAGGTTCTATGGGGTCAGAAACTCAGATTTCCTTCTATCTTGCTGCTGTACTGTTCCTTAGGCCACATAGTAAAAATCTCACTCTTATGTCACTTCAGTTCTCAATCAGGTGAGCAGGAATGAGGGATGAGGTAATGAAGAGCTCGGTCTCTCACTTTAAGGACATAACTTGTAAATTTGTTGTTGTTGTTCAGTTGTGAAATCATGTCCAGCTCTTTTGCGACCCCATGAACTGCAGCACACCAGGCTTCCCTATCCTTCACTGTTTCCCGGAGTTTACTCAAACTCATGTCCATTGAGTCAGTGATGTTATCTAACCATGTCATCCTCTGCCCTTCCCCCCACCCCCACTCTTCTCCTCTTGCCCTCAATCTTTCCCAGCATCAGGGTCTTTTCCAGTGTTTTGCATGGCAATAATCTGGTTTTACTTGTATTTCTGTCTCCTCTGGATGCCTTTACATATTTATTCTCCTCTGCTTAGCCATAAAATGTTGAAGTTAATGAAAATTGGGTGCTGTGACCCCTCTTTTCCTTTTCTGTCCATAGGCAATCTCATCTATACCCATGGCTTCAGGAATCAACATGATTGCCCTTGATTCATCTCAGAGATTTGCTTTGACCTCTTCATTGAACTGCCTACTTAGATAGCTCAAAGGGATTTCAAATTCAGCATATCCTGAATCTAAGTTTTGTTCAAAATATTTTAATCATTAAATCTTAACTGTATAAAGTCAATACAGTGCCATACTTGATCCTATTGGTAAAAACTGAGATATAGACAAGTTAAGAAACTTTACCAAGGTAATAGAGCTTAGTAACTTCTGTATAGTTCTCTGAATTTTTGACAAACGTGCATAATTGTATAACTACCACTACAATCACAATACAAAAAAATTTATTGCAAAAGTTTCTTCATGCTGCACCTTTGTAGTCAAACCCTCTTTCTGCCACTAACCCCTGGCATCTATTGATCTGTCCCTATATTTGCCATTTCTCTTGTCATATAAATGGAATTATATAATATGTAGCCTTTGAACATGGCTTTTACTTAGATTTTTGAAATTTATTTATGTTGTCTGTATCAGTGGTTTGTTCCTTTTCTCTTGCTGGGTAGTATTCCACTGTCTAGAAGCGCTAGTTTGTTTATCCATACATTCCAATTTGTTGAAGGATATTTTGATTGTTTTCATTTTTTGTTATGAATAGTGAAAGTGTCAGTTGCTCAGTCCTGTCCCACTCTTTGTGACCCCATGGACTGTAGCCCACCAGACTCTTCTGTACATGGGGTTTTCATGCAAGAATACTGGAGTGGGTTGCCATTCCCTTCTCCAGGGGATCTTTGACCCAGTAATCAAACCTGGGTCTCTTGCACTGCAGGCAGTTTCTTGAGCCATCAGGGAAGCTTCTTTGTTATGAATAGTGCTGCTGTAAACATGAATGGACAGATTTTTGTGTGAATGTAAGTTTTCCTTTCTCTAGAAATAGTAAGTCATAGGGTAACTGTTATTGGCAGTTTGTGTCTTCTTCCTCTTTTGAGGTTTCTCAATTTTCTTAATCTTTTCAAAGACCCTGGTTTCATTGATTTTTCTCTTTTGCTTTTTAATTTTCAATTTAATTGGTCTCTGTTCTTGTACAATTTTCCTTCTTCGAGTATTTTTTGCTCTTTTTATTCTTGTTTCATATAGTGGAAACAGATTACTGATTTGAAACCTCTCTTTAGATGCTATAGATTACTCTCAAAGCATCACGTTAGTGGCATTTCACACATTTTTGATATATTTTTATTTTATTTTCATTTAGCTCAAATAGTTTCTAATTTCTCCCCTAAGATTTGATTTCATTTTTGATTACAGATTTGATTACAGATGTATGTTGCTTAATTTCCAAGTATCTGGAAGCTCTCCAGATAGCATAGTGCTTTTAACTCCTAGTTAATTGTTATGGCAGAGACATTTTTGTATGATTTCAGTTCTTTTAAATTTGATAGGTTTCTTTCATGATCCAGGATACCATCCTGTCTTATTAAATGTACATGTAAATTTTAAAAGAATGTAGTTTGCTGTTGTTGGGATATCTTTTTTCTATTCTGTTACATATAACATATCTATTATTTTATTTCATTTTAGTTTCATATAGATAACATTTAGTTCTTGGATTTTTTAATTGATGTGTTTATAACATTTACATTTAGTAAAATTGTCAGTATGTTTGGGTTTAGTTCTGTGATTTGTTTTTCTGTTTGTTTTTCTTTCCTCTACTATCTTTTTTCAGCTTCCTTTTGAATTACTGAAATATTTTTCAGTACTCTGTTTTAGTTTCTATTTTGCCTTTATTATTGTATTTCTTTGTATGCTTTTTAAAATTTAGTTATCCTAGTTACTATAATATTAACACTTCATTTTTCAGATTCCAGATTCTACTTAGATTTACTATATTATAACTTAAAGTGAAACCTTACAACCATCTAGGTCAAGAAAATTCAGCAGATATTTGATGACAGCTAGGTATGTGCCTCAGAAGACGACCTTAAGTTATTTGCTCTTTAGCCTCTTCTTGGCTTAATCTTTTCTCTACTACCTTTAATCATTTGTTTTGTTCTATGCTACTTTCAGCCTATAGTGTACAAGTATGTAGAAAATAACTTTATTCATGCCTTTTTTCTTGGAATTATTTTTTAAAATTCAATATTAGATTATTAATATAAATGAGAAAACTGAGATGCTAAAAAATTAAATTGTCTAAGGTCACATAGCTAATAAGTGGCAGGTCTTGGGTTTTTACTCTGGCCCCCTTGCTTTAGGGTAGGCACATTTGACCATAATGCTACTGACTGTATTTTACTTCAGACAGTAGTAGAGCTTATGACAAATCTCTTACTCTTTTAAGCATAAGGTTTTTAAGTCTACTTATTACCATATCTGTGGGTGTTCTAATTTATTGTTTTTAAAATGTACTTTTTTTCCTATCTTCTTTTTTTTTAATTTTTTTATTGGAGGATAATTGCTCTACTGAATTTTGTTGTTTTCTGGCAAACCTCAACATGAATCAGCCACAGGTATACATATATCTCCTCGCTTTTGAACCTCCTTCCCATCTCCCTCCCCATCCCACCTCTCTAGATTGATACAGAGCCCCTGTTTGAGTTTCCTGAACCATACAGCAAATTCCCATTGGCTATCTATTTTACATATGGTAATGTAATTTTCCATATTATTCTTTCCATACATCTCACCCTCTCCTCCCCTCTCTCCATGTCCATAGGTGTATTCTCTATGTCTGTTTCTCCATTGCTGCCCTAGAAATAAGTTCTTCGCTACCATTATTCTAGATTCTGTATATATGTGTTAGAATGAGATATTTATCTTTCTCTTTCTGACTCACTTCACTCTGTATAATAGGTTCTAGGTTCATCCACCTCATCAGAACTGACTCAAATGTGTTCCTTTTGATGGCTGAGTAATATTCCATTGTGTATATGTACTACAACTTCTTTATCCATTCGTCGATGGACATCTAGGTTGTTTCCATGTTCTAGCTATTGTAAATAGTGCTACAGTGAACAGTGGGATACATGTGTCTTCTTCAATTTTGTTTTCCTCAGAGTATATGCTTAGGAGTGGGATTGGTGGGTCATATGGTAGTTTTATTCCTAGTTTTTTTTTAAGGAATCACCATACCGTCTTCCATAGTGGCTGTATCAATTTACATTCCCACCAACAGTGGAGGAGCATTCCGTTTTCTCTACACCCTCTGCAGCATTTATTGTTTGTAGATTTTTTGATGATGGCCATTCTGACCTGTGTGAGGTGATATCTCATTGTGGTTTTGATTTGCATTTCTCTAATAATGAGCAATGTTGAGCATCTTTTCATGTGTTTGTTAGCCATCTGTATGTCTTCTTTGGAGAAATATCTGTTTAGGTCTCTTTCCCACTTTTTGATTGGTTCGTTTTTCTGGCATTGAGTTATGTGAATTGCTTGTTTGTTTTAGAAATTAATCCTTTGTCAGTTGTTTCATTTGCTTTTATTTTCTCCCATTCTGACGGTTTTCTTTTCGTCTTGCTTATAGTTTCCTTTGCTGTGCAAAAGCTTTTAAGTTTAAGCCGGTCTCACTTGTTTACTTTTGTTTTTATTTCTGTTACTCTAGGAGGTGGGTTTTAGAGGATCTTGCTTTGATTTATGTCATCAAGTGTTCTGCCTACGTTTTCCTCTAAGAGTTTTATAGTTTCTGGTCTTACATTTAGGTCTTTAATCAATTTTGACTTTATCTTTGTGTATGGTGTTAGAAAGTGTTCTAATTTCATTTTTTTACATGTAGCTGTCCAGTTTTTCCAGCGCCATTTATTGAAGAGTCTGTTTTTGACCCATTGTATGTTCTTGCCTCCTTTGTAAAAAATAAGGTACCCATATGTGCATGGGTTTATTTCTGGGCTTTCTATCTTGTTCCATTGGTCTATATTTCTGTTTTTGTGCCAGTTCCATACTGTCTTGATGACTGTAGCTTTGTGGTATAATCTGAAGTCAGGAAGGTTGATTCCCTCAGCTCCAGTCTTCTTTCTCAAGACTGCTTTGGCTATTCAGGGTCTTTTGTGTTTACATATGAATTGTGAAATTTTTTGTTCTAGTTCTGTGAAAAATGCCATTGGTAATTTGACAGGGATCACATTGAATCCATAGATTGCATTTGGTGGTATAGTCATTTTCACAATATTAATTCTTCCTACCCAGGAACATGGACTGTCCCTCTATTTGTTTATGTTGCCTTTGGTTCCTTTCTTTAGTCTTATGATTTTCTGTGTACACTTCTTTTGTCACCTTAGGTAAATTTATTCCTAGATATTTAGTTCTTTTTGTTGTGGTGGTGAATGGGATTGATTCCTTAATTTCTCTTTCTGATTTTTCATTGTTAGTATATAGAAATGCAAGTGGTTTCTGTGTATTGATTTTGTATCTTGCAACTTTGCTAAATTCACTGATTAGCTCTAGTGATTTTCTGATACTATCTTTAGGATTTTCTATGTACAGTATCATGTGATCTGTAAACAGTGAGAGCTTTACTTCTTTTCTCATCTGGATTCCTTTTATTTCTTTTTCTTCTCTGATTGCTGTAGCTAGGACTAACAAAACTATGTTGAATAATACTGGTGAAAGTGGACATCCTTGTCTTGTTCCTGATCTTTGGGGGAATGCTTTCATTTTTTCTCCATTGAGAATAATGTTTGCTGTAGGCTTATCATGTGGCCTTTACTATGTTGAGGTAGGTTCCTTCTGTGCCCAGTTTTTTAAGAGTTTTAATCATAAATGGCTGCTGAATGTGGTCAAAGGCTTTTTCTGCATCTATTGAGATGATCATGTGATTTTTATCTGTCAGTTTGTTAATATGGTGTATCACATTGATTGATTTGCATATATTGAAAAATCCTTGCCTTCCTGGAATAAACCCAGCTTGATCATTGTGTTTGAGCTTTTTGATGTGTTGCTGAATTCTGTTTGCTAAAATTTTGTTGAGGATTTTTGCATCAATGTTCATCAGTGATATTGGCCTGTAGTTTTCTTTTTTTGTGTGTTGTCTTTGTCTGGTTTTGGTATCAGGGTGATGGTGGCGTCGTAGAATGAGTTTGGAAGTGTTCCTTCCTCTACAGTTTTTTGAAAGACTTTTAGAAGGATATGCATTAGCTCTTCTCTAGATGTTTGATATAATTCTCCTATGAAGCCATCTGGTCCTGGGCTGTTGTTTTTGGGGAGAATTTTGCTCACAGCTTCAATTTCAGTGCTTGTAATTGGGTTGTTCATAATTTCTATTTCTTCTTGGTTGAGTCTTGGAAGACTGAACTTTTCTAAGAATCTGTCCACTTCTGCCAGGTTATTCATTTCATTACCATATAATGTTTCATAATAGTCTCTTATAATCCTTTGTATTTCCGCATTGTCTGTTGTAACCTCATCCTTTTTCATTTCTAATTTTGTTGATGAGTCTGGCTAAAGGTTTGTTAATTTTGTTTATTTTCTCAAAGAACTAGCTTTTAGTTTTATTAATTTTTACTATTGTTTCTTTCATTTCTTTTTCATTTGTTTCTGCTCATACCTTTATGATTTCTTTCCTTCTACTAATTTTGGGTTTTTTTTTTTTTTGTTGTTGTTGTTCTTTTTGCAGTTGTTTTAAGTGTAAAGTTAGGTTGTCTATTCAATGTTTTTCTTGTTTCTTGAGGTAGAATTGTATTGCTATAAACTTCCCTCTTAAGAACTGCTTTTGCTGCATCCCATAGGTTTTGAATCGTTGTGTTTTCATTGTCATTTGTTTCTAGAAATTTTTTTATTTCCCTTTTGATTTCTTCTGTAACCTGTTGGTTATTTAGAAATATATTGTTTAATCTCCATGTGTTTGTGTTTCTTACAGTGTTTTTCTTGTAATTGATATCTAGTTTCATAGCATTGTGGTTGGAAAAGATGCCTGATACAACTTCAGTTTTCTTAAATTTACTGAGGTTTTATTTGTGACCCAAGATGTGGTCTATCCTGGAGAATGTTCCATGTGCACTTGAGAAGAAGGTGTATTCTTCTGCGTTTGGATGGAATGTCCTGAAGATATCAATGAGATCCATCTCATCTAATGTATCATTTAAGACTTGTGTTTTCTTATTAATTTTCTGTTTTGATGATCTGTCCATTGGTATGAGTGGGTTGTTAAAGTCTCCTACTATTATTTTGTTACTGTTAATTTCTCCTTTTATGTCTGTTAGTGTTTGTCTTATGTATTGAGATACTCCTATGTTGGGTGCATAGATATTTACAATTGTTATGTCTTCCTCTTGGATTGATCCCTTGATTAGTATATAGTGTCCCCTCTTATCTCTTGTAATATTCTTTATTTTAAGGTCTATTTTGTCTGATATGAGGATTGCTACTTCAGCTTTGTTTTGCCTCCCATTTGCATGGAATATATTTTTCCATCATCTCATTTTTGGTCTATATGTGTCTTTAGTTCTGAAGTGGGTTTCTTGTAGACAGCATATACATGGGTCTTGTTTTCGATTCCATTCAGCCAGTCTGTGTCTTTTGGTTGGAGCATTTAATCCATTTACATTTAAAGTAATTATTGATATATATATTCCTGTTGCCATTTTCTTAATTGTTTGTGGTTGATATGTACATCTTTGTTCTTCTCCTATATTTCTTGACTATACAAGTCGCTTTAACATTTGTTGTAAAGCTGGTTTGGTGGTACTGAATTCTCCTAACTTTTGCTTTTCTGAAAAGCTTTTTATTTCTCCACCAATTTTGAATGAGATCCTTGCTGGGTACAGTAATCTTCATTGTAGATGTTCCCCTTTCAGTATGTTAAATGTACCCTGCCATTCCCTTCTGGCCTGCAGAGTTTCTGCTGAAAGATCATCTGTTAAGCGTATGGGGTTTCCCTTGTCTGTTACTTGTCGCTTCTCCCTTGCTGCTTTAAATATTCTTTCCTTGTGTTTAGTCTTTGTTAGTTTGACTAGTATGTGTTTTGGCGTGTTTCTCCTTGGGTTTATCCTGTATGGGACTCTGTGCCTCTTGGACTTATTTGACTATTTTCTTTTCCATGGTGGGGAAATTTTCAACTATAATCTCTTCAAAAATTTTCTCATACCCTTTCTTTTTCTCTTCTTCTGGGACCCCTATAATATTCAAATGTTGGTGCATTTGATATTGTCCCAGAGGTCTCTGAGACTATCCTCAGTTCTTTTCATTCTTTTTACTTTATTCATTTCAGAAGTTATTTCCACCATTTTATCTTCCAGCTCACTGATTCGTTCTGCTTCATATATTCTGCTGTTGAAAGTTTTTTTTTATTTTAGTAATTTTGTTGTTTGTCTCTGTATGTTCATTCTTTAATTCTTCTAGGTCTTTGTTAATTGATTCTTGCATTTTCTCCATTTTGTTTTCAAGGTTTTTTGATCATCTTTATTATCATTATTTTGAATTCTTTTTCAGGTAGTTTGCCTATTTCCTTTTCATTTATTTGGACTTCTGCATTTCTACTTTCTTCCTTCATTTGTGTAGTATTTCTCTGCGTTTTCATTATTTTCTTTTTTTAACTTATTGTGTTTGAGGTCTCCTTTTCCCAGGCTTTGAAGGTTGAATTATTCCTTCCTTCTGGTTTCTGCCCTCCTAAGGTTGGTCCCGAGGTTTGTGTAAGCTTTGTGAGATTTGTGCTGAGTTTTTGTTTGTTTTTCCTCTGATGGGCAAGGCTGAGTGAGGTGTTCATCCTGTCTGCTGATGATTTGGTTTGTATTTTTGTTTAGTTTTTTGTTTAGATGAGGCGTCCTGCACAGGGTGCTACTGGTGGTTGGGTGATGCTGGGTCTTGTATTCAAGAGGTTTCCTTTTTGTGAGTTCTCACTATTTGATACTCCCCAGGGTTAGTTCTCTGGTAGTCTATGGTCTTGGAGTCAGTGCTCCCACTCCAAAGGCTCAGGGCTTGATCTCTACTAAAAAGCAGAGACTCTCAGATTGGCTTAAAATTCTGCCATATACTGCTTATAAGATAGATGCCTGTAGAATTTCAGATGAGACGAAAGTACCATTTGACATGTTTTGCTTTCCATATTCCATGCTTTAATTATAAGATTTGCTATGAACTACAGTTGGGGCACCTGGTGGGCTGGCTCCACCCCAGCCATGCTCCAGGAGAGGCCCTGAGGAGTAGGTTGCGACACCCTGCTCACCTTCTGCTCCCATACTTCTTAAAATGGCTCATTAAAATTTTGTTTCAGCATTTTTTAACATTTTTGAGTTAGCGGAATTAGTTTTTGGTGTCAAAACAATTTGTGGATTCCCATATGATTGCAGTTAAATTTTCTCAATGTAATTGAAAAAATGTTTTCTGGGAAAATGGTACTGAAAACTGTGTAACACTTGTTTTCTTTCCTGTGTTTTTGTAATCACAGCATGTTTACATATATTTGAAAAAACAATAGCAAAATATGTGCTAGTCATATTATTTCTTCATTTTTAGATAATGCTTGTATTCATTAGGGTCTTTAAGTACAAGAGTTTGCAACCCATGGACTGTAAACCACACTTTAGACTATTAGTGAATAATAGTAACAAAAGTAAAATTTGCATTTTTTTCCTAGGATGCTAGAGTTGAATAGATTCAAATTTAGGGGGAAATACATATATGTACAGATCAAAGAACTCTAATTTTTATCAAACACAAACCTTACCATTAAAATGGAAATATTCTTCATATTATCTACGTAAAATATTCCTGTTACATGTGAAGTGTTAACTGGTATAATTTTTGGAATTTTTAATAGCTATCTTTTTCTCCTTCAGCTTTGATTATAGTATATAGTCTTCTCAAATGGAAATAGAAATTTTTCTTGTTTAAAATATTAAGACAACCAAAAACTTGGTGTATATGAAGCAGATTATTTCAAAGAATATGAAGCTAATTGATCTGAATATGCTTTGAATTTGACTGCTTTCTTTTTCTTTCTTCTTTAGTAATCATTATATTTTCCTAAAGAATTAGTACTCAGGGTCATTTGAAAAGATCCATTAAAGCCATTAATGCAATTGTTCTGAACAGAGTTCTTTTAAGCAGCCTCTATTTTTGTTTTTTAGCCTTGGGCACAATAATCTTTTCTTCTTTCTGAAATCAAATGAGTTTTAAAGATTTGAGAAGATCAACACTAATGTTTAGAGGTTAAAATGGATCCATTCAACAGACTTTTGATTCAGAAAAGCTAGAAGTAAAAATATAAATTCTAGTTTTACAAATATAGTAATGAAGATTATGATTTAGTGGTAACTTAATCTCCATATTAGAGAATTAAAGTCAATGAATTTCAAAAGATCTGATTGATGAAGTAACATCTGGATTAATGTAATTTGTTTAAAACCATTATGAAGGAATGACTAGTCATATAAACTGAACTTTTATTTTTCATTTAAGTAAAAATATATGTTGTATTTTTGTTCCGTAAAAGTTGACACATTATTATACTACTTGTATAGTGTAAATAGCAATTTGGGGACAACTCTGAATAATTGCTAATTTTATAAATCATTTAGTTTATACATTCTTTTAAATTTTTATGCTTATTAGTTAGAATGAACTTTTTCCTGTTTTCAAATCAAGATCCATTCCTCTTCAGCCAAAGCAAACAAATAGATTTTCAGGATAACACAGTTTAAAATACTGTCCTCACAAAGAGATAGAGGTCCTGTAGCTAAAGTTGAAGAAGAACTCACTTTCTTCCTTCTTTTTAAGACACACAAAGCGTAAAACACAATTATTTATCCTGTTCGTTTCCATCAAGATTTGCATGTTATAATAGCCCCACTCTGTCATCTCTGTGTTGACTACTCTCCAGAATACTGTGGTAAATCACAGGTGGATTAAAAAGATGCGCAAAGAGCCCTCAGGAATAGGCAAACAATCAACTGACAGGTCATTGCTGAATCAAGGAATTATACCCTTTTCTTTGGCATATCACAGCTCATGAAGGCTAACATTTTGGTGACTGTTTCAGGAAAAGAAATCCTGTACTGTATTTCCTCTCTTCCCTTCAGTGTCTGTTATACAAAGCAAACAAACTTGTTTACAGAACAGCCAGCCTTTGGTTGAGTAAATGACAGATAGGAAATTAAGCTGTTAATACAGGAGGATGACTTAAGTGAGGAAATCCGTCTTTTGTCAACCACTCTTATATTTTTATTATTTTCAGATAGAACCTGCTTTCAGTTTCAGTGGGAGTGTTAGATGTATATGGCTTAATGGATTTTGTACTTGAAATTCTGGCTTCCCTCTTTTGCTTACAATCCAACATCACAGTAGAAAATAATGCAAATAGTCTTCTAAAGGATTGATATCCAGTGATGATTTAGGCTTATTTATTTAGTCAGAGCTCCACACCTGTTCTGTGTCATAATAACTTCCTCCAAGAATGAGCTTTTTTTTTTTTTAAGCCATCCTTTCTTGCAATGCCAGAGGCATTAAAAATCTCTAAATTGAATAATACTGAATTAAATTTGCTTCTCATTTAAATCTATTTAAAAGTAACCCTTTGCATACTTTCTGGTTTTTTTAGTATGAATTGTTGATTATCACATTGTATGTATATGTGTTTATACATATATTTATACACACATATATGTATGTATATGTATTTCTTTTTTATAAATTTTCATAAGGTATTAATCTTGACATTTATCATAACATGAAGAATAATCCTCACATTATTTACAACATTCTTCCCCTAAATGAAGTTTATTGAAAGCAACTGTAAATTCTTACATTTAAGTTCATCAATGTAAACACATAAGATGAACAAGACCTTACTTATTTGGTGGTAAATGGAAATTCAAGCTCACACTTAATATGTCAGTATTGTCATGAACCTACTAAAAAATGCTTATATCATTTTAGGCTTCATTAATGACAGTTTCTAGATCACATAAATTAATGTTTTGAGGTGTTCTGTCCTGGTCAGGTCACAACTAGAATATAATAAACAATTTTGAGATTTCATGGTTTGTGAATAATTTTAGATATAACAGGTATGGATCACAGCATGATTTTACCTTGGAGAATAGAAAAATATATGCAGATACAGTTATCACCTTCAGATGTTTAAGTTTATAGAAGAGACAGAGTTAAAAGGTTCTGGTGAAACAGAACAAATTCCCATGAACTAAAATTGTTCACTTATTACCCTCTTATTGCAAGTGTTTTAAAAAAGGGTTAATTATGCTAAATATCTGCTATATTGATTCAAAATTGGAAAAGATCATTTCTTTTTTTTTCCTTTTATAAGTTTTTATTTTTACTTTATTTTGCATTGCAATACTGTATTGGTTTTGCCATACATTGACATGAATCAGCCATGGGTGTACATGAGTTCCCAATCCTGAACCCCCCTCCCACCTCCCACCCCATATCATCTCTCTGGATCATCCCCATGCACCGGCCCCAAGCATCCTGTATCCTGTATCGAACATAGACTGGCGATTCGTTTGTTACCTGATAATATACATGTTTCAATGCCATTCTCCCAAATCATCCCCCCCTCACCCTCTCCCACAGAGTCCAAAAGTCTGTTCTATACATCTGTGTCTCTTTTGCTGTCTCGCAAAAGAGAGTTCTCATTACCATCTTTCTAAATTCCATATATATGTGTTAGTATACTGTATAGGTGTTTTTCTTTCTGGCTTACTTCACTCTGTATAATTGGCTCCAATTTCATCCACCTCATTAGAACTGATTCAAATGGATTCTTTTTAATGGCTGAGTAATACTCCATTGTGTATATGTACCGCAGCTTTCTTATCCATTCGTCTGCTGATGGACATCTAGGTTGTTTCCATGTCCTGGCTATTATAAACAGTGCTGCAATGAACATTGGGGTACACGTGTCTCTTTCAATTCTGGTTTCCTTGGTGTGTATGCCCAGCAGTGGGATTGCTGGGTCATAAGGCAGTTCTATTTGCAATTTTTTAAGGAATCTCCACACTGTTCTCCATAGTGGCTGTACTAGTTTTCATTCCCACCAACAGTGTAAGAGGGTTCCCTTTTCTCCACACCCTCTCCAGCATTTATTGCTCGTAGACTTTTGGATCACAGCCATTCTGACTGGTGTGAAGTGGTACCTCATTGTGGTCTTGATTTGCATTTCTCTAATAATGAGTGATGTTGAGCATGTTTTCATGTGTTAGCCATCTGTATGTCTTCTTTGGAGAAATGTCTATTTAGTTCTTTGGCCCATTTTTTGATTGGGTCGTTTATTTTTCTGGAATTGAACTGGATAAGTTGCTTGTATATTTTTGAGATTAGTTGTTTGTCAGTTGCTTCATTTGCTATTATTTTCTCCCATTCAGAAGGCTGTCTTTTCACCTTTCTTACAGTTTCCTTTGTTGTGCAAAAGCTTTTAATTTTAATTAGATCCCATTTGTTTATTTTTGCTTTTATTTCCAGTATTCTGGGAGGTGGATCATAAAGGATCCTGCTGTGATTTATGTCGGAGAGTGTTTTGCCTATGTTCTCCTCTAGGAGTTTTATAGTTTCTGGTCTTATGTTTAGATCTTTAATCCATTTTGAGTTTATTTTTGTGTGTGGTGTTAGAAAGTGATCTAGTTTCATTCTTTTACAAGTGGTTGATCAGTTTTCCCAGCACCACTTGTTAAAGAGATTGTCTTTAATCCATTGTATATTCTTGCCTCCTTTGTTGAAGATAAGGTGTCCATAGGCATGTGGATTTATCTCTAGGCTTTCTATTTTGTTCCATTGATCTATATTTCTGTCTTTGTGCCAGTACCATACTGTCTTGATGACTGGGGCTTTGTAGGAGAGCCTGAAGTCAGACAGGTTGATTCCTCCAGTTCCATTCTTCTTTCTCAAGATTGCTTTGGCTATTCGAGGTTTTTTGTATTTCCATACAAATTGTGAAATTATTTGTTCTAGCTCTGTGAAAAATACCGTTGGTAGCTTGATAGGGATTGCATTGAATCTGTAGATTGCTTGGGGTCAGTTCAGTTCAGTTCAGTCGCTCAGTCGTGTCCGACTCTTTCGCTTTGGGTAGTATACTCATTTTCACTATATTGATTCTTCCGATCCATGAACATGGTATATTTCTCCATCTATTAGTGTCCTCTTTGATTTCTTTCATCAGTGTTTTATAATTTTCTATATATAGGTCTTTAGTTTCTTTAGGTAGATATATTCCTAAGTATTTATTATTTTCCAATTTGGATTCCTTTTATTTCTTTTTCTGCTCTGATTGCTGTGGCCAGAACTTCCAGAACTATGTTGAATAGTAGCGGTGAAAGTGGGCATCCTTCTCTTGTTCCTGACTTTAGGGGAAATGCTTTCAATTTTTCACCATTGAGGATAATGTTTGCTGTGGGTTTGTCATATATAGCTTTTATTATGTTGAGGTATGTTCCTTCTATTCCTACTTTCTGGAAAGTTTTTATCATAAATGGATGTTGAATTTTGTCAAAGGCCTTCTCTGCATCTATTGAGATAATCATATGGCTTTTATTTTTCAATTTGTTAATGTGATGAGTTACATTGATTGATTTGCAGATATTGAAGAATCCTTTCATCCCTGGGATAAAGCCCACTTGGTCATGGTGTATGATCTTTTTAATGTGTTGTTGGATTCTGATTGCTAGAATTTTGTTAAGGATTTTTGCATCTATGTTCATCAGTGATATCGGCCTGTAGTTTTCTTTTCTTGTGGCATCTTTGTCAGGTTTTGGTATTAGGGTGATGGTGGCGTCATAGAATGAGTTTGGAAGCTTACCTTCCTCTTCAATTTTCTGGAAGAGTTTGTGTGGATAAGTGTTAGTTCTCTAAATTTTTGGTAGAATTCAGCTGTGAAGCCATATGGACCTGGGCTTTTGTTTGCTGGAAGATTTCTGACTTCAGTTTCAATTTCCATGCTTGTGATGGGTCTGTTAAGATTTTCTGTTTCTTCCTGGTTCAGTTTTGGAAAGTTGTACTTTTCTAAGAATTTGTTCATTTCTTCTATGTTGTCCATTGTATTGGCATATAATTGCTGATAGTAGTCTCTTATGATCCTTTGTATTTCTGTGTTGTCTGTTGTGATCTCTCCATTTTCATTTATAAGTTTATTGATTTGATTTTTCTCCCTTTGTTTCTTGATGAGTCTGGCTAATGGTCTGTCAATTTTATTTATCCTTTCAAAGAACTAGCTTTTGGCTTTGTTGATTTTTGCTATGGTCTCTTTTGTTTCTTTTGCATTTATTTCTGTCCTAATTTTTAAGATTTCTTTCCTTCTACTAACTCTGGGGTTCTCCATTTCTTCCTTTTGTAGTTGCTTTAGGTGCAGAGTTAGGTTATTTATTTGACTTTTTTCTTGTTTCTTGAGGTATGCCTGTATTGCTGTGAACTTTCCCCTTAGCACTGCTTTTATAGTGTCCCCCAGGTTTGGAGTTGTTGTGTTTTCATTTTTATTCATTTCTATGCATATTTTGATTTATTTTTTAATTTCTTCTGTGATTTGTTGTTTATTCAGAAGTGTGTTGTTCAGCCTCCATATGTTGGAATTTTTAATAGTTTTTCTTCTGTAATTGAGATCTAATCTTAATGCATTATGGTCAGAAAAGATGCTTGGAATGATTTCAGTTTTTTTGAATTTATCAAAGTTAGATTTATGGCCCAGGATGTGATCTATCCTGGAGAAGGTTCCATGAGCACTTGAGAAAAAGGTGAAATTCATTGTTTTGGGGTGAAATGTCCTATAGATATCAATTAGGTCTAACTGGTCTATTGTATCATTTAAAGTTTGCATTTCTTTGTTAATTTTCTGTTTAGTTGATCTCTCCATAGATGTGAGTGGGGTATTAAAGTCTCCCACTATTATTGTGTTATTGTTAATTTCCCCTTTCATACTTGTTAGCATTTGTCTTACATATTGCGGTGCTCCTATTTTGGGTGCATATATATTTATAATTGTTATATCTTCTTCTTGGATTGATCCTTTAATCATTATGTAGTGGTCTTCTTTGTCTCTTTTTACAGCCTTTGTTTCTTATCTCGTCAATTTTGATTGAAGTTGATTAGGAAGCTGGAAAAGATAAGTCTGATCTGTTTTCAATTTTGAATTGAATTGGCAAGCATAAAATGATTTTATTATTCAGTCACTTAGCATATATGTGAATATTTACAAATTTAAAATTTAAATTTTGGGACTAATCTTTGAAAATTACCTTTGGCCCTATGAATGGTCCATGTATTGTTACTCTGTTATGTTTTTTCTTCTTTTTAAATGATAATTCCAAATATTTATAAAAAAGGAACCATCAAAATTTGGCCCAGATCATTTAAATCCAGTCTGAAGCTAGAGGTAGAAATGAGAATGAATAATACAGGTCCCCTGTTTAACATGTAAATCCCACGTTTCCCATCATTGATGAAAGTTGAACATTAAGAATTTAAATGGACAGTCTAATAACTTACTGCTTTCTTTGAAGCAAGCATGGTTCCACCTCAAAAGGGGGGATATGTATTTGAATTTCATTCTTTGACAGTATTGTCCTTTGAACTCTAGGCTGACTGAATAGATAAGCGTTTTGGTTCATCTCATCTTCCAAAAATTCCTGACCTTATTTTCCTTTCTTTAATGTTTTAAATATTTTAGAGTGGATAGTAAATATAGCTTATATGTTTGTGTAGAATTCAGCAAGAGATTGGGTGCCTTGCATTAAATATTAATATGTATATTTCTGTAAATCTTAATTGCTTTTAAATACTAGTTGACATTGAGTAGCACACAGAAAGTACCTATTACATAAACTTACTGTGAAATGTAAAAGTGAAAGAATGAAGATGCATATGCATGCATCCTTTATAGTTACAAGATCAGTGATCATGTTTTATTGATGGCCTAGTCTTAGGGTCTTTTTTGACACTCTCAAGTCCTGATTAACATTTGTCATATAATAAATATATCAATTTAGGTAGCAGCAGATAGATGTTAGCATTTGAAAAGAGCTGATAATTATCATTTAAATGATTAGCTTATTTCTTTGTTAAATTATGAATTTTCTAGGGACTCTATACATATGTTGACTTCATATCAATCTAAAACAATGCATTGAATAAATGTACTAACTTTAGTAGTCTGCCTTAACTTCACTCTATTCTTGTGGCCATTAATTTAGGAGAATGGTAGTTCTTGATGCCCTCTCAGTATTAATCTCTGGAACACAACACAAAGGTTTCTGAGATCTCAAGGAATCTGGAATGGTTGTATATGTATGATCCTCATCCATTGTGAGAAATCCAGCTACTTAGGAGCTTTTCCAGTTTTTTGGCACATATGTAAATGGAATTTTCTGATTTCCTCAACTTGGTGACTAAATTTTTTGTATTTTTAAATTTGTCTGGATTGATACCAGTCTATTTGGAGAAAGGTAGGCTGGAAAGTGTTAAGCCAGAGACAGGAAGACTGAAGATTGAAGCACCCTGTCATTCATTGTACACATAATACCTTATTTTCTCCAAGGTTCTTGTTGAGCCTATGTGATTTGCCTTACAGACTTTCCAATACAGTCTACAACATATACTGAATAAACTACACCATCTGTATCTTTCTGTCTATTCTAATTTTGGTCAGCATCTGCATAGCACTTCTAATAGAATTGCATACAATTTATGAGCTCAAAATAAACACAATGAAGATTTAAGCTTTTCATCTTTATTCTAGGAACATTCCCCATGTCCACAATATTTATATTATTGTGATTCTACTATGAAATCATAAGACAAAAATTGTACCATCCCTTCAAATCAGAACTTTATTCAGTTTATGACTCCGCTTGGAATAAGAAAAAGTTTAAAGAACACATTCTTTAAGTACCACTAGTGCGAAATAAGGAAAAAAGTGTTATGTTAATAAATTTGTGTTGTATGCACATTGTCGGTCTCCCAATCTATAGAAACATGAAAAATAGAATTCATGTTTTTCATTTCTCAGAGACCAGTAGGATTTTAACATGAAAGCTTTTGTCACTCAGTCGTGTCCAACTCTTTGTGACTCCACAGATTGTACCCACCAGTCTCCTCTGTCCATGAAATTCTCCAGGCAAGAATACCAGAGTGGGTAGCCATTTCCTTCTCCAAGGGATTTTCCTGACCTAGGGATCAATCCCAGGTCTCTCCCATTGCGGACAGATTCCTGACCATCTGCACTATCAGGGAGGCCTCAATAGGATTTTAACAAATTTGTCAGTGGAGCAGAAAAGAAAAAAACTGTTGAACCTAAAGCCTGGCTTCATCCAGAAATAAATATAAATTTTCTTTTTCTGTCTTTAACCTGAAAGTATGTTCAGAAAGTCAGACCTCACAAGAAACATTACTGATGTTCTGTAGGACAGTACTTTTTTCAGTTTATGTCATTTATTTATTTATTTTTTTTTTTAGTTTATGTCATTTAGTTCAGACTTTCTGTTTAGTACTAGGAAATATTCCCACCAATATTGAATAAATGAATTTATGCAAAAATTTATGTCTGAGCAAAAACCACGCTAGAGGCTTTTGATACCTGGTTCCAGGTGGTTTGATACAGTAAATGTTACAGTTCAGAGAGCAGAGAGATTATGGAAAGTCAGAATACTTAGGAAAACATAAACACACATTACTTATTTTTAATTAACAAATTCATTTTCTATGTGATGGACTAAGTTGTTTGTATATGCTATATCATTTCAGTCTGCACAATAATGCAGTTAAGGTAGATATTTTTCATACCACTTTGTAGGTAAAGAAATAGTATCACAGAGGTTAAGAGATTTGGTCCATGATCCTAATAGGTAGTACATTTGTTCATTTGGATTTTCTTTCCAGAAATCAGTGACTTTCAATGGCCTTTAAAGAATCTGAACTGGTTAACAGGGTTGCTACAGCCCTTGGGAGTTGCTGGGAATGGATTTAAAGGCATTGAGAAAATCTGACAATGGCTAATGAGTGGGAAGTTGAGTAATCCATCTAATTCTCTTTACAAAAAGTAAAGTCAGTTGCATTATATTTCTCTATCACTGACCTGAAAATTTTCCAAGTGTGTAATCTTGTGGTGAGTGATGTGGGTCATCCAAGCTTGCTTTACTTTTGGCAGATCCCAACTGAATCAAAGAAGTGCCTGCTTCTTATTTACAAGATTTTAATTTGCTTAAGAGACAAAACTGTTTGCAGTTTGAGGACCTTTCATGGATGGTGGTGTTCAGTAATACCTTTCTTACAAGCATGCTGTGATATCTTAATTACAGTAACGTGAGGTAGAAGTCAGAATCATTTCAAAATAGATACTGTTCACTGTACCATTATTGGCATCTTATTTTAGCATACAAGTAATTATTATTAGGGAGCTAATTTTATATGGCAGTTTAACATTGTTTAGTTTATTGATGCTAAGCTGCTGTAGCTTGATATTTAATGATTAAGCATATGGACTCAAGCCTTGGGTTTGAATCCCAGTTATATCTCGTACCATATGTATGACCTCTGGCAAATTACTGAATCTATGTGACTCTTGTAAAGTGGAAATTACAATAGTACCTATTACAGAGAGTTGTTGTATTAAATGAATAATAAATTTGAAATAACTTAAAGCAACACTTAATAAATGTTGTTTGTTATCCTTCTTTTTAAAAGTTTGCCACCATTTATATTTGATTAAACTAGGAGCCAGTGAAACATTCTTCCTGGATTTTTTGCTCATTGTGGTATGAAATATATTATGAAATGTGGTTGATTTATATGTAATAGATCACCTATATATTCATGTTAATATACTATTTATATATTAATCTGGTAGGCTAATACACATGTATTCTTTTTGAAAGTAATTTGTGCTTTTGGAAATCTGAGATCCTTCCCAACATTTAGGTATAATGAATTTCAAAAAAGAAAATGAATGTCAGATTTATGAGATACATGAGAAGATTCTGTTCCCATTCAGTGAATAATTATTATTAAATTCCTAGTTATACTTGGGCTTTATTAAAATATTTTCAGCATTTTGTTTGTTTTCTAGTGTGTTTTGCTCATTTGTTTTTAAACCTACCAAAAAATATTTATTTAGATCCTTAGTATGTATAGTGTTAGGTGCTGGGAATACAAAAATGAATAAATAGATGGAATTTCTTCTCATGGGGCATACAGTTTGGTGGTGGTTACAGACAAATGAACAGTGAACTACAATAAAGTATGCTAAATTCTGTGATGGCAGAAGTGCAGAGAACTCCACGGGGAAGGGGATAAGACAAAGAGAACACTAAAACTAGATTTAGGGAAAAAAGAGTTTCTTAGAATGAGCCTGTTAAGGGAGCTAGAAATAATGAAGTGGAAGTGATGAGATGTTTCAGAAAGAACATAACATTATGTGGAAAGGCCTAAAGTAGAGAGAGCACGTGATACATTTGTAGTTCAGTATGGCTTTGCTGTGGAGGGAAAGGTGAAAATGCCAGGAGGAATCACACTGTTATGGCTTAACCATAACAGTTTTTGAATGCCATGGCACAGAATGTTTCTTTTGTCTTGGAAGCAAGAGCAAGCATTAAGGCAGTTAAGCAGGAGGTGACATAATCAGATATGTGTTTTAGAATTATCTGATTATAAGAGGATGGGCAGTGAGGGTCTGCTGGTAGGAGTGACTTTTCGGATATCTAGGAGGAGAATCCAGTGGTCTGAATTAGGGAATGATGAAGGTGGGATGAAAGGAAGTAGTTGGTTTCAAGAGATCCTTAACAGTGAGTAGAATGCACAGGACATGATGGTTGATTAGATGATGACCTTGATTCTACTTTGACAGGATCAGCTTCATGAGTATGCATGATCAGCTTCTATAGATGCCAGAAGGTCCTCACTGTTGGTTTAATGCTGTAGTTGCTTTCTTTAAATTCTTAATAGTTTTTGAACAGAGAACCCAAAGTTTCCTTTTAAACTCCACCTTGTAAATTATGTAGTCGGTTCTGGTCTCAAAAAGTGGGTGGATAGTGGTATGTTTCACAGGGAGAGAGAAAACATTTGGGAGAAAGTTAAAGAGCTATCTGTATGGGATATATTGAGTTTAAGGTACTTAAAATATGTAATAGCCTTTGGACCTTAGTTCAGGCTGGTTGATGATACAGATTTGAGACTTAGCATTTTAGTGATAAGTGAAGCCATTGGAATGGATAGTATCTCCTAGGGTAAGTTTATAGTAGCTGAAGAAAAGTTTGAAAGGAAGAAACCCAGGTGCATTCTAATATTCAAGGGTGGGCAGGAGAAGAGAAGTCCAAAATGAGGACAGAAAACTATAGTTAATCCTTTCTAACCTCTTAAGAAAAGAACATTCAAACGCTGGACATTAAGACATTAATTGCATTCCTTATATTTAATTTCCACTTTTCACATTTGTTACCTGTAATTTCACCAAGATCTATTTCACCTACCCTTTAAAAAACATTCTACTTTGTATTAATTATATAATCATTCATTTACTTTTTTAATGTTCTAACAGATAAATTTCTGTCTTGCTCAGCAAAGTTCAGTTTAAAGATAAGCTGTATAAGTGACCTAATTCATTTTCTTTACATGCTTCAAGTAATATAGTCATGCTAATTATGCTTTCCCTTTTGTTCTGTTATCATCTGAAGCCAGATTATAGTTTTATATACTATGTTCTACACTGGGAGCCAGATGCAAGGGAAGCCAGTAAATAACTTAATAATATCCAGAAAGATCCCAGCTTTAGTTGAAAAAAATGGATGTCTTGTAAGTAGGACCGTTGTAAACTACACAGTAATTATAAATCTCTGTAATTATAAAGGGGCATTTTCTCTTCTTTCTTTAACCTGTCTTAAGTATTAGATATGATTGAAAGAAGTGTTTCTCTCAATAACAAGAAAAATATTACTTATTTTTACAGTCAGTTTTTAAAACAAAAGGAAAAACTCCACAGGGATAAAAATATGTCCACACAGTGCCTGCCATGTAAAGTTTTCCAGACTCATAGAGACGTGAACCCTGCTTTTTAGTTATTTGATGAAATTGCTCATACTAGTTTATAAGTAGTTCTGAATGTTCTTGTATTCTTTTTCATATAAAATATTTTAAAATGTGCCAGTTTTGGTTTCTCCATTAGTAGATGTACCTATGGAAAAGTGGGGCTTGCTTACAAAACACTTTGAAAGCAAGAGTTTTCCCAGCCTTGAATAATTTATTTTCTCTTTCTTCAGATCTCTTGTGGAACGTATTATCTAGAGTATCCACTGAACATTTAATATATATGGCTTTAAATTGCTATTTATCTCTGTTTATTCCCACATTGCGAGTTTCTGAAAGGCAGAGATTCACTCTCTTGCATGTGATTCACCCAGTACCTGTGTCTTAGATAGAATTAGTTTATAACAAATCATTATTTATTCTGATAAAATCATGGCATCTGATCCCATCACTTCATGGAAAATGGACGGGGAAACAGTGGCTGACTGTTTTTCTGGGCTCCAATGTCACTGCAGATGGTGATTGCAGCCATGAAATTAAAAGATGCTTACTCCTTGGAAGAAAGTTATGACCAACCTAGACAGCATATTAAAAAGCAGAGATATCACTTTGTCAACAAAGGTCCATCTAGAAAGGCTATGGTTTTCCAGTGGTCATGTATGGATGTGAGAGTTGGACTATAAAGAAAGCTGAGCACCGAAGAATTGATGCTTTTGAACTGGGGTGTTGGAGAAGACTCTTGAGAGTCCCTTGGACTGCAAGAAGATCCAACCAGTCCATCGTAAAGGAGATCAGTCCTGGGTGTTCATTGGAAGAACTGATGTTGAAGCTGAAACTCCAATACTTTGGCCACCTGATGTGAAGAGCTGACTCACTGGAAAAGACCCTGATGCTGGGAAAGGTTGAAGGCAGGAGGAGAAGGGGACGACAGAGGATGAGATGGTTGGATGGCATCACTGACTCAATGGACATGGGTTTGGGTGGACTCCAGGAGTTGGTGATGGACGGGGAGGCCTGGCGTGCTGCAGTTCATGGGGTCGCAAAGAGTTGGACACGACTGAGTGACTGAACTGATACTGATACTGATTTATTCTGAAAGTTTCTTTTACCTGTTACACAATTGGGGGAATAATTTTAGCTAGCTACACTGACAGAGCTTGTATATCTATGCTGACTCTTTTACTCATTTGCCTAGTTGTTTAAATGAAACTGAAGCTGGAGACAAATCAAGGAAAAAGGACCAGTGCTATGAAGACACAGGAGTTTTGAAGGTGGCTGCAATTTCATCATTTAATCTCATCAGTGATGTAGAGTTAGTCAAGTAAAACATGTCAATGACAAATTGAGCAGTTAGTAATACAGCACATCTAATAATGACAAACCATGCACTTTGAATTTGTCAATATGCTAGGCACTTTACATTATTTCTTCCTTTTGCAAGAGAGAATCTGAAACTTAGAGAGTTTATAAACTCACATGGAGTAAGTTCTCAGTAAGCGGATTCATACTTTCTGTGAATCCTAGGAGTCAGAAAATGTTAAACCTTAAAGAGACTTTAGAGATGATCTTAGCCTACCTCCCAAGTAGGGAGGTAGAAACTGTCTTTATTATGTAGAGGAAAGTCGAGAGCCATTCTAGAGGGATCATAAAGCTGAAAGTTTTCTAACTGAGTCCCTTTCTCCATAGTGCCCTTTCAGTTGCTCACTCTGTTTTTAGTATTAGGCAAGAAAATTGTAGTCTAGTGCCAACTAGAGACAGGACATTAGTATCAGGACAGTATGGGAGCCTGGCTTAGGAGGCAGTATTGTGTTAGGAGTAGATTTAGGTACCAACTCTCTCAACTCTCCTCACTATGTGGACCAGGCAACTATTGATAGTATAGAAGCAGGAAAGCCCCTAATAATAAAGATGCCTAGGGTGGAGAACCTTAGAGATTAGTAAATAGAGGGCCTGGGGAGGTGGGTTTGGAGAGTAAAACCAGGAGATTGAGTTCACACTGAGACATCTGCTGCTGCTGCTGCTAAGTCGCTTCAGTTGTGTCCGACTCTGTGCGACCCCAAAGACGGCAGCCCACCAGGCTCCCCCGTCCCTGAGATTCTCCAGGCAAGAACACTGGAGTGGGTTGCCATTTCCTTCTTCAATGCATGAAAGTGAAAAGTGAAAGTGAAGTCGCTCAGTCGTGTCCAGCTGTTCACAGCCCCATGGACTGCAGCCTACCAGGCTCCCCAATCCATGGGATTTCCCAGGCAAGTGTACTGGAGTGGGGTGCCATTGCCTTCTCCGACACTGAGACATCAGAGGAACTTAAAACTGCTTTGGAAAGCACAAGCTAGGGCCCCTCCACCTAAGTTGAAATTATTAACTGAGGCAGCTAAAAATCATACCATAAAATGAGCAAAACCAATGGTACAGACAGAAGAGAACTGTAGTATTAATAGATGTTCTTAAAGATGATAAGGGAGAAAACTGGATTCATAAAGAAAAAAAGCAAATAGTTATAACCAATAGATATATTGAGTTTGAAAAATTGCCACTTTTTAAAACTAAAATGCAAAACAAAAACCTGATGGGTAAAATAGCACAATGGATACAGCCAAAGAATAAATTCATGATTTGGAGAGAAGTCAAGAAATATGAATGATAGAAATAGGTATGTATGTCATTGTTTGTGTACTGGAAGTCTCAGAACCACAGGCAAAAAATAAATTGAGGGGAGAAAATATTAAGTAAATAACTGAGAATTTTCTGTAATTAAAGGTAAAGATTAAAAGGTTCAGAGAAAGCTGAAGAAAATCTACATCCAGCCTTATTGTATTCAATTGTTAGGATATCAAAGCTAAAGAAAAAAACTCTAAAAGCTTTCAGGTAGGAAAAAACAATGATCAGACTGGCTTTAGAGTTCTAAACAATACCAGACAGAAGGGGAAACTGAAATGACATCTTCAGAATCTGGCAAGAAAGTAATTTTGAACCCAAAGTTTTATTCAACTTGACTGTCACTTAAATGTGATAAAGAAGGGAGGGTATTTTCTGATACACAGGATCTTAGAAAATTTACTATGCAAAAGTCCCTCTCTGAAAGAGCTCTCAGAGCATGCACCCAGGTAAGAAGAGAACTGGATCCAGGAACAAGTAATGAGATGTACAGGTAGTAATAGAGAATATAGAATCCAAGAGCGTGAATGTGCTTTATGGATGTGTGTGTGCTCCGTCCATCTGACTCTTGGCAGCCCTTTGGACTATAGCCTTTCAGGCTCCTCCATCCATAGAATTTTCCAGACAGAAATACTGAGGTGGATTGCCATTTCCTCCTCCAGGGGTCTTCCCAACACAGAGATCAACCCCATGTCTCCTGCATTTGCGGGTAGATTATTTTACTGCTGAGCCACCGGGGAAACCCTGCTTTGTAGATAAGCAGGAGACCAGAGGAGGTGAAACTGTAATAAGGTTTTTGTCTTCTTCATGGAGAGTACATAGACATTAACATTAGACATTTACAATGAAGAATAAGCATAGTTATAGAATCTCTTTGCTTGATAATAGATAACATGAGCAGATCACGATACATTGGAAAGAGTTCCAATATTGAACAAAACAAAGAATACCAGTTTTCAGATGCCTTGTCATTTTACCATGTTTGAGAACCATTGTGTCGCTTAAATCAGGGCTATAATATTTTTATTCTTTGAGAATGCAGCAGTGCATACCAAACTTCTCATTTCTACCTCAGCATTCTACCCGATGTCAAATGCCCATGGTCTGAACAGATAAAACAGCTTTACTATGCTGTCATGTCATATTGTTTGTAGAACCATAAGTAACTCCTCTCATGGACATCGCTCTACCATTCTAGACCTTTTCTATTCTGAATCATTTTTCCTTCCTTGAAGTATTGCATTTTATGAAAAACTTGATCTTGCTTTATTAATTTTTATTATTTGCATTGTAGTTTTACTCTTTGGTTGTCTTGACTCTAACACTTAAATGCTGTATGGCCAGTCTTGCAGAAGTTAATTTCTTTAATTCATTTTTGTAAACCAGGAGACTTCACTTAATGGGAGTGCATGCTTTACATAGGAATAACAATTTAAAGAAATTCATTTCCAGATCTTTAATGCCTAGAGGTGATCTGTCTGAGAACATACTTGTGTTGAGAGTGGAAATTCCCCCTATCCAAACTCTTCATTATAAACCTCTGAGACACCAAACAAGAAGACAGTGGGAAGTTAGAGGTTTGAAAGAGTGGATCACTCTGAAGCACCAGTTTTCTAAGTGTGATCTGGAGATTAGAATTACTATTTGCCTTTTTCACTTTCGTTTTCTCATGAGTTACAGTTTAAAAGGATTTCCCTGATAACTCAGTTGGTAAAGAATCCACCTGCATTGCAGGAGACCCTGGTTTGATTCCTGGGTCAGGAAGATCTGCTGGAGAAGGGATAGGCTACCCACTCCAGAATTCTTGGGCTTTCTTTGTGGCTCAGCTGGTAAAGAATCCTCCTGCAATGCAGGAGACCTGGATTCAATCCCTGAGTTGGGAAGATCCTGTGGGAGAAGGGAAAGGCTACCCACTCCAGTATTCTGGCCTAGTGAATTCCATGGACTGTATAGTCCAAGAATTTTAAGTTGTCCCTTGTTCGTCATCTTTTCTGAGATATAATTCAGATTTCAGAGAATTGGGAGGTGTCATTATATGAAAATTTCCTATACTCTCATTTATGTGAACAATGTCTTTCTGTACTTTATTCCATTAAAAAAATTTTTTTTAAGAATTTTAAAAGAATTGAATCCTCCCAATGAGTAGGTGGCTCAGCAGTAAAGAATCTACCTGCAATGCAGGAGCCACAGGAGAGGCAGGTTTGATCCCTGGGTCAGGAAGATCCCCTGGATGAGGGCATGGCAGCCCACTCCAGTATCCTTGCCTGGAGAATACCATATACAGAGGAGCCTGGTGGGCTAAGGCCCATGCAGTCGCAAAGAGTCGGACATGACTGAAACACCTGAGCACACACTCAATGAGTAATAGTCTCCATGTTTACAAGAACACATTTGGGAGAAGGAGACTAATGAGGTAATTCTATCAGTCTCTTTAAGAAGTGAATTTCTAATAAACTTTAACTTTTTATGCTTAATATTTTGCCTGAATTGATAATATGTATAATGGTACCTAAGTAATTGTAATGCCAATTCAACACAGAAGAAATTTAACACTTAGAACCTTTTGTTCATTTGAATTTTAAAAAATTTAATGTGTATATTTATTTTTATTTGTTAAAATTATTACAAAATGATTCATGAAGGAAGGAAATTTTCTTGGATTAGTGGAATGACAGCACAAATTTAAGGAGAAAAAAAAATCTGTTTAAAGTTTCTCAGAACTAGTTTTTAAATGGATTGTAGGATTAAATTATTTAAAATCTGTTGACTACATTGGTGAAAGTTGAAATAGAAATCATATTTTAAAATATCAATATTTATAGTATTCTGGACGTTCATCTTTTACTACTGTTTAAACATGGATACATGTGAGAAGGCAATAATCTCACTTTTCTCTTTAAAATATATGTATAATTCCTTTTTAGCACTAGCAAGAGCTACATGTACCCACTGATTAAGACCAGAACCCTACATTTCTGGAGAACGGGAGGGAGGTAAAGAGAGAAATGCTTTTAAAATTAAGCAGTGAAGCTTTTCCAGGGAGTGACGAAGAGTGGGTGCTTATAAAATGATTTTGGAAGCAGATCAGCCAGAAAGGTGAAAGGATCAGAATGCTGATATGGCAAAAGATAATGGTCCCTAGCTAGGCTGTAGCAACTGCCTTATTATATTTTAATATGTGCTATTAGCTATATATCTTGATTCCTTTGACTTTCTGCCAAATAAATGACTCTTTATTACTGTAGTCACTAGAACTGAGTTGACTGGTCTACTGATACCACCACAGCTTTTTCTAATCCATTGTATATTTATATGGTGGGATAGGAGGATGGTGGTGCTCCTTTGATTACCAAAAAAAAAAAGTACCCACCTTGATTTTTTTAAAAGACTTTTCCTCATTGGTTTTTAGCAACTTCATTATGATATTCCTTAGTTTGGTTTTCTTGTGTTTATCTTGCTTGAATTGCTTTATGCCTACTTATTCTTGAAGCTGCTTTTTTTCTGTTGGGGTGATAGTTTTATGAAATCGGAACCAATTTTGGCCATTATTTTTTTCTTTTTTTTGCCATTATTTCTTTACATCTGTTTTTTCTGATTCTTTTCCCAATCGACTCCACCCCCCACTCCCCAGAATTCAATTTCACCTATGTTAGATTACCCACTAACATCCCTTAGGCCACCGAAGCTCTGATCTTTTGTGTATTTGTGTGTGTGTGTGTATGTGTGTGTGTAGTTTTGTTTTGTGTGGTTATGTTTTGGTTTTTGCCTTTTTCTTTCTGGGCTTCAGTTTCAGCGGGTTCACCTACCAAGAGTTTACTGATTTTTCACCTAAGGTTAAGTTCACCTAGCATTCTCTCTTAAATGGAGGCACTGAGAAAGATTGAAAGTGGGAGGAGAAGGAGACAACAGAGGATGAGATGGTTGGATGGCATCAGCAACTCAATGGACATGAGTTTGAGTAGACTCTGGGAGCTGGTGATGGACAGGGAGGCCTTTCGTGCTGCAGTCCACGGGGTTCCAAAGAGTCGGACACAACTGAGTGACTGAACTGACTGACTGGCAAAACAATTCAAACAAGATAAACACAGGCAAACCACACTAGGGTATATCATAATGAAGTTGTTAAAAACCAGTGAGAAAAAGAACGTCTTAAAAGGAAACCAAAAAGAGGAAAAAAAAGAAAAAAAGGCATGTTAAATACATTGTCAGAAACAATACAAGCCAGGCAACAGTGGAATGATATCTTTAAAATGCTGAAAAGAAAAAAAGCCCATCACTGCAGAGAAAGCAAAACCTATTCAACTTAAATAATCAAATGTTTTCTTTTTGGAAGTGTCCTTTCCATTTATAGTCATAGAAACCAATGCTGAAAAGGACCTTTGATTTTATTAGTCCATAGTAATGGGAGTGGGAGTAAGATTAGACTGACTACTCTCTAGAAACACACACAGGGCTTTAGGTTTGTCCAGTACACCTGGAAGCTTTCTCACAGACACCCTCCCTCTCCCTTCTCACTGTAGCATTACTAGGGCAGTGAACCTCTGTGTGCAGTGAAACTAAGATCATCTCGGGTTTGTTGAGGCAGAAAACAGATTGAGAATCACTGACAGTCCACATCCCCACTTTATACATAAGATCATTAAAACTTGGAGCAGATAAAATGACTGTCTTCCAATCATTTTTGACAGAAAAACTAGTACACTTGAGTCCTAGATCAGGTGCTTCTCTATTTCTTTTGCGTATTTAAAAAATTGGGAGTCCTCTTAGGATTTGTTTATGATAATATTTGCAACAAGAGGTAAATCGCAAGAATTTCAGACAAAATTTTGTGTTTATGTATGTGTGTGGGGGAGAGATACTTAGAGTTTTTATATCAATGCAATTTTATATAAACTCTCAGTATATAAACACTAGGGTTTACTAAGCTATTAATTTACTAAGGCATAACAATAATAAAGATGAATAAAACATCTTTCCAGTATTTCATCTCTCTCCTTGACACGTGAAGTTCTGGGTGTGGTAATACCTATTATGGAGTGACTCCTCAAAGTTCAAGTCCAGAAATACAGAGTACATAGACAGTATATAAACATGCTTATTGTTGCATCATGTCAGGGGAAGAAAATACAGAAGGAACATTTGAGCTCCATAAATCTCTGCTAAAGAGAGCATTACTTGCTACAACCTGTCTGCAGCAATCAGAGGAAGGAAGTCAGCAAAAAAGGGAAAGAATGCCAAGTTGCAAGTGCCAAATTGTCTCATCACTTGCAACTCAAGAGAAAGACCAGATTCCTATAACTCAAAACAAGGTTCAAATTCAGTTGCTAAAATTACAATACTGTCCTAGATTTTAGAATCCATTTTGCACATTTTTCCCTTACCAGTAAAAGTGTCTTTATCCAAATGTCAGTGAAAGCCATGGAGGAGAAGTGTTGAAAGGAATCATGTCAAAACCTCTTATTTTCAGATGGGATAACATGGATCAAAGAACATTATTTGACTCCTCCTCCAGTGGTCTGTCCATTAGACACTGTTAGGAAGAATAATTCTAACCAAATCACTTTCAGATTCCAGGTAAATCATGCCTCATCCGAAGCGTGTGTCTTTGTTATTTGGTTCTAGCTATTAAGTATTCCAAGGAACTAATTCTGAAGGATTTATGGGTATTATTTAGTTTTCTTTTATAAAGGTTTTGACAAGTTTTTAATCTGATAGTCTGATTCATTTGGGAGCTACCAGCTGTTGCTTTTAAAAGTCTCATTTCTCACTCAAATACAGTTTTGATAAAACAGGCATGATTCTGTGGGGGAGTATTTTGGACAGATAGAGAGCCAAGTCAGATGGGAGTCACAGAAGTGTTAAGATGCCACTGATTGGAAGGTGTATCATTACTTTATAGATTACTGAGATAGAAAGAAAAATGCAGCCAATTAAGTTATGATGTACATTGATTCCAAGATAACACACCCATTTCTGTGTTGTTAAAGGATGAAGAAACGTGCTCCTTAGAATCAGTGAAATATTGAAGGTAGTTGGTTAGGAAAGGTAAGGACATTTCTGGAAAAGCAGGAAGCAGAAGGGATATAGGAGTGCAGAGTAGAGACTAGATTGCAGAGCATATGAGCCTGGCTAAAAGACTCTTGGAGAGCGCTGGGAGAGAGCTGCAAGCCAGCAGCACCTCGGGCTGGGGTAAGGTAAAAAGAGTGAAGCCCTTAACCTGAGTTTCATCCTCCAAGTGAACAAGAAAATGTACCAGAAATCGAGTCTTAACAATTTAAATGGGAGAGCAACTCTCAAAATCTTTGAGACTCTCCTAGGATTTAGAAGACAAGATTGAATGCTGACCTAAAGCATTTGAACCTTAGATTTTAGTCAGTAATGAGCTCTGAAAGAGAAATAAAGAGTTTTAAGAAGATGCATCTAACTAACAATGGTGTGAAAAGCTAAAATCTGCCAAAAATACTTTTGTTTTTTCCATCAGCAAGTATTCTCTCTGGAGAAAAATAGTAATGTGATCACTAGCTTTTTTTTCCTCCCCTGTTCTTTCTGTTTTTTCCAAGTTGTGCTACTTCTTTGAGAAAAATCTAAGTCCGGCAAATGGTCGTAAAGAAGCTAGTAGTTATTTACATGAGCTTTTAACCTACTCTCACCAGTAAGCTAAAACACAACCTTCAGTTACATCTTTCAGAGGGAAAAAAAAAATGATTCACTTTGGGTGGAGTACAGACTTGCCCATAGTCTTCAGTTTTACTGCAGGCAAAGCAAAGACACGCCTCTTCCTGAAAACATAGACAACACAAATTACTGTGGCCAGCCCCTTGCATTATCACTTTTACATCAGCTCATCCCTAACTGCTAACCACTTAATACTACTAATGTAAAACACCTGCCCTTTGCAAGCACCGGGCCTCCTTTGGTGTAGTATTCTGTGATAACCTCTCATTCCACACTTAGACATTTCTTCCTATAAGGTTTTCTCATCTCTGTATTTTATCATCTCCATCATATCACTATGAACAAGAAATTTCCTTCCTGTTTGTTTGCTCTGCTAAATTCCTACTTCTTTTAAGAATCAGATCTCCTCATATGACTATATTCCTTAAGAATAAGATTTCTCTCTCCTTATCATAAGTGCTGTTCTTGAATGGTTGAACATGTCTCTGATTCTGGGACCTGTCGAGGTCTCACTTGTGGGATGCCCTGCCTTTTTCTACCCCCACTCTGGTTAGTAATTAAAATTGCAGCTGCCTAAGCATATAAGAATATTTTTTTTTCCATTATAAAAAAAGAATCAGATCTCCTGATCACTCCCAGCAGAAACTGGATAAAGCAGTCGTTTGTCCATCCTTCCTTTCTTCCATCATCCTTTTCCCCCTTCCTTCCTTTCTTTTTAAAAATACTTTAGTTCTTTCATTGTATTGTACACTCCTTGAAAGCACAGGCCATATCTCTTCAGATTTATATCCCAGAAGCTTAGCACAGTGCCTCATACATAACAGATGGTCACTAAATGTCTGCTGAATTGATTGGTTGGATGATGGAGATTTATATCATCAGCTAGCTATAAAGTTTGTATTTGCCATGAACAACAGTATTGGCTTAATAAGATACATTCACTAGCCTCAAAATCACAATCTAATATTAACTCAAGAAACACAACTACTTTAAAGACAAAGAATCCAAAATAGCGTACTAGAAAGAGCAAAGAGAACATTCAGCAAGGGCAGATTTCTTCTAGCAGGAGTGCCTGAGATTATAATTATGCTGAGTCTTGGGTGAAAGGATGATATTTCAGGAAATAGGAGAAGAGTAGGTAGGCATTGCATATGGAACTGACACTGTAAGCAAAGAACACAATAGATATGAAAACAAGGAATATATTTGTGAAATGATGAATATTCAAATTTGTATGGTTCAGAATTATAAGATCAGTGGCTGATAGAGCTGGGTAGATCAGTTGAAATCACATCTAGGGAGAGTTCAGCTTTAGTAAACTGGAGAGAGAATTTCTGAGTAGAAGAAAGAAACTGTCATGAGATTTTAGGAAGATTAATCAGTGCTCAGGCTGGATTAGAAGAGGCAGAAACTAAAGACTGGGGTGAAGGGCTGCAGTACATTTTTAGGAGAGGAATTTAAGACAGACTAAATCAAAAGGATATATGTGAATGACATGGTAATATATTAAAAAAAAAAAAAGGTGTCTCACTCTGTCGTGTGTTGGCCAGTTTACATTTGGATCACCACATTTATGAGAAACAGTAGTAAGCCAAGGTAAATCCAAAGAAGGGCAGTCAGAACTGGGGTGGGACAGAGGGACAAGGGTCTGCAAACTGTGAGTTCCTGATGAATCAGGAGGGGAAACAAGGCTTTGAAGAAGTGTTGTGATAGGCAACTTCAGTTAACCCAGAGGACTGACATCTGGAAGAAATGATAGCATCCTTATTCTGTTGCTCCAAGGAAGCAAGGAGAGATACTAGGCTGTATCCAGAAGAGTGTGACCTAGGTGTAGAAACCATGTCACAGAGGAACAATAATTGTGATGTATTTCAAGAGGGTGAATTTTTATGATAAAGGAAATTTGGAAGGAACTTGAACACTGTCTTCAAATACATGAAAATTTTGCCACCTGAGAAAGGGTCTGGTGAGCAGATTTAACTCCATACGTAAGAACTGTTTGTAAGTTATAGATAAGCAGCTTTCTCTCTTTTTGAAAAACATATCATCTTAACTATTTTAAAAATAATTTTTATTTGTTAATTTGTTTTTGGCTGGACTGGGTCTTCAGAGCTGCATGCAGGCTTTTCTCTAGTTGCGGTGAGTAGGGGCTGCTCTCCCGTTGCAGTGCATGAGCTTCTCCTGTGGTGGCTTCTCTTATCGTAGAGCACAGGCTATAGGGTTCACAGCCTTCAGTAGCTGCAGCATCTGGGCTCAGTGGCTGTAGCTCCCAGGCTCTAGAGCACAGGCTCAGTAGTTGTGTTGAATGGGTTTAGGATGTGGGGTCCTCCTGATAAGGGTTGCAAAGAAGTGGATCACTTTAGTAATCTTCCTAAAGAACCCACATCTCCTTTGTTGGCAGGTGGACTCTTTACTATTGAGCCACCAGGGAAGCCTCACCTTTCTTTTATCATAAGAAACTGATGGCCATTCAGCAGAAATATCACAAAAAGTATGTTAGTATTGGCAAGTGGTTTTAAAAGGACAGATTAATAAGAGTCAGTTGGATTTATCTTATTAGTATATATTTCTATTATCAGAGAGTAGAAAAGAATCAGTGGACCCACCAAAGTCTTAGAACTTAATGTCCATACTGTTTACTTATTGAATGACTATTGCAGAATTTATAGCTCTAATCAGAAAATTTCAAAGACATATAAGGAATCTTAGGTACCCATGTATCCATAATAAAGTCATTTTCTTAATCTGAATGCCAAATAAGGAGGTATGGTATAATAAAAATAAAGAGCCATGGGTACATCAGACATTTCTGAATTTTAAGCCAACTCTGCCACTTACCAGCTGTTTTAACTTTAGCATGTTACTTGATCTCTCTAGGTCATGGTTTAAACAGGGATATAATTACTCTCTTCCAAGGTTATTACAGAGATTAATAGTAATGTTTATTCAGTATATAGAAAATAACCTAGAACATCTTTGGTATTTTTAAAAATAACAACAATTGATGTTATCTGAAAAGGTTTTAAATAAGTATTCTTCATAGATGCAAAGTAGTAAAATGAAAAGAATAGGAGCTCTGGAGTCATATTGATGTCACTTTGAAGCCTACATCAGCCACTTAATTAGCAGTATATCCATAGCAACCTATTTAAGCAACATGAACTCTGATTCTTTATCTGTAAATTGGGAATAGTACTTATCTACTCTACAGGGTCAGAATATGTCACATTTATTATTTCTGTGTTTAGCAGAGTCTGGTGTGTAGTAAAACCTCAGTTTAATTTCATTTCATTTCCTCAACTATATGAATAGACAGTATCCCACTCATGACCTGTTAACAGTATTTTACATACTAGATGGACTGGAAGTCCTCGCTAGGCTTCCAGGTCCCTGAAGGAAGGAAGAGCTATTCCTGTATGCCTGTGCCAACTCTTAGGACTGATAAACCTAATAGACTTCCCTGTATTATGCAACCCTGGAAAGGAAATGTCTGAATTTTAAGAGATCAAGAGGACAGAGATGCAAATCTTGTTTTATATAAAAACTAAAGAGTTTCTTATTAACATCTGTATGCATGCATGCTCATTCGCCTATAGTCGTGTCCACTTCTTTGCAACCCTATCAGTTCAGTCACTCAGTCGTGTCTTACTCTTTCAACTCCATGGACTGCAGCAGACCAGGCATCCCTGTCCATCACCAACTCCGGGAGTTTACCCAAATTCATGTCCATTGAGTCAGTGATGCCATCTAACTATCTCATCCTCTGCCATCCCCTTCTCCTCCTGCCTTCAATCTTTCTCAGCATCAGGGTCTTTTCAAATGAGTCAGCTCTTCCCATCAGGTGGCCAAAGTATTGGAGTTTCATCTTCAGCATCAGTCATTCCAGTGAACACTCAGGACTGATCTCCTTTAAGATGGACTGGTTGGATCTCCTTGTAGTCCAAGGGACTCTCAGGAGTCTTCTCCAACACCACAGTTCAAAAGCATCAATTCTCCGCTTTCTTTATAGTCCAAATCTCACATTCATATATGACTACTGGAAAAACCATAGCCTTAACTAGAAGGACCTTTGTTGACAAAGTGATGTCTCTGCTTTTTAATATGCTGTCTAGGTTGGTCATAACTTTTCTTCCAAGGAGTAAGCGTCTTTTAATTTCATGGCTGCAATCACCATCTGCAGTGATTTTAGAACCCCCCAAAAATAAAGTCAGCCACTGTTTCCCCATCTATTTGCCATGAAGTGATGGGACCGGATGCCATGATCTTAGTTTTCTGAATGTTGTGCTTTAAGCCAACTTTTTCACTCTCCTCATTCACTTTCATCAAGAGGCTCCTTAGTTCTTCTTCACTTTCTGCCATAAGGGTGGTGTCATCTGCATATCTGAGGTTATTGATATTTCTGCCGGCAATCTTGATTCCAGCTTCTGCTTCCTCCAGCCCAGCATTTCTCATGATGCACTCTGCATATAAGTTAAATCAGCAGAGTGACAGTATACAGCCTTGATGTACTCCTTTTCCTATTTGGAACCAGACGGTTGATCCATGTCCAGTTCTAACTGTTGTTTCTTGACCTGCATACAGATTTCTCAAGATACGGGTCACCTGGTCTGGTATTCCCATCTCTTGAAGAATTTTCCACAGTTTATTGTGATCCACACAGTCAAAGCCTTTGGCATAGTCAATAAAGAAGAAATAGATGTTTTTTTGGTACTCTCTTGCTTTTTCCATGATCCAGCAGATGTTGGCAATTTGATCTCTGGTTCCTCTGCCTTTTCTAAAACCAGCTTGAACATCTGGAAGTTCACAGTTAATGTATTATTGAAGCCTGGCTTGGAGAATTTTGAGCATTACTTGATTAGCATGTGAGATGAGTGCAGTTGTTTGGTAGTTTGAGCATTCTTTGACATTGCCTTTCTTTGGGATTGGAATAAAAACTGACCTTTTCCAGTCCTGTGGCCACTGCTGAGTTTTCCAAATTTGCTGGCATATTGAGTGCAGCACTTTCACAGCATCATCTTCCAGGATTTGAAATAGCTCAACTGGTATTCCATCACCTCCACTAGCTTTGTTCGTAGTGATGCTTCCTAAGGCCCACTTGACTTCGCATTCCAAGATGTCTGGCTCTGATCACACCATTGTGATTATCTGGGTCATGAAGATTTTTTTTGTACAGTTCTGTGTATTCTTGCCACCTCTTAATATCTTCTGCTTCTGTTGGGTCCACCATTTCTGTCCTTTATTGAGCCCTTCTTTGTATGAAATGTTCCCCTGGCATCTCAGATTTTCTTGAAGAGATCTCTAGTCTTCCCCATTCTATTGTTTTCCTCTATTTCTTTGCCCTGATCACAGAGGAAGGCTTTCGTATCTCTCCTTGATATTCTTTGGAACTCTGCATTTAGATACTTATATCTTTCCTTTTCTCCTTTGCTTTTCACTTCTCTTCCTTTCACAGCTATTTGTAAGGCCTCCCCAGACAGCCATTTTGCTTTTTTGCATTTCTTTTTCTTGGGGATAGTCTTGATCACTGCCACTTGTACAATGTCACAAACCACTGTCCATAGTTCATCAGGCCCTCTATCTATCAGATCTAGGCCCTTAAATCTGTTTCTCACTTCCACTGTATAATCGTAAGGGATTTGATTTAGGTCGTACCTGAATGGTCTAGTGGTTTTCCCTACTTTCTTCAATTCCAGTCTGAATTTTGCAATGAGTTCATGATCTAAGCCACAGTCAGCTTCTGATCTGTTTTTGCTGACTGTATAGAGCTTCTCCATCTTTGGCTGCAAAGAATATAATCAATCTGATTTCAGTGTTGACCATCTGGTGATGTGCATGTGTAGAGTCTTCTCTTGCGTTGTTGGCAGAGGGTGTTTGCTATGACCAGTGTGTTCTCTTCAGAAAACTCTTATTAGCCTTTGCCCTGCTCCATTCTGTACTCCAAAGCCAAATTTGCCTGTTACCGCAGGTGTTTCTTGACTTCCTACTTTTGCATTCCAGTCCCCTGTAATGAAAAGGACAGTTTTGGGGGGTGTTAGTTCTAAAAGGTTTTGTAGGTCTTCATAGAACTGTTCAACTTCAGCTTCTTCAGCATTGCTGGTTGGGGCATAGGCTTGGATTACCATGATATTGAATGGTTTGCCTTGGAAACGAACAGAGATCATTCTGTCGTTTTTGAGATTACATCTAAGTACTGCATTTCGGACTCTTTTGTTGACCATGATGGCTACCTCATTTCTTCTAAGGGATTCTTGCCCACAGTAGTAGATATGATGGTCATCTGAGTTAAATTCACCTATCCCAATCCATTATAGTTTGCTGATTCCTAAAATGCTGACATTCACTCTTGCTATCTCTTGTTTGACCGCTTCCAATTTGCCTTGATTCACAGACCTAATATTCCAGGTCCCTATGCAATATTGCTTTTTACAGCATCGGATCTTGCTTCCATCACCAGTCACATCCACAAGTGGGTGTTGTTTTTGTTTTGGCTCTATCTCTTCTTACTTTCTGGAGTTATTTCTCCACTGATCCCCAGTAGCATATTGGGCACCTTCTGACTTGGGGAGTTCATCTTTCAATGTCCTATCTTTTTGCCTTTTTATACTGTTCATGGGTTCTCAAGGTTAGAATACTGAAGTGGTTTGCCATTCAACCTATGCAACCCTATGGGCACTTGTAATTCCTCCTTTCTAAACCTTATCTATTAATACTTCTAAAGCTTTATCTTTACCAGAAATGTATAGTGATCAGAGGAGAGATTTGAAGTCACCCCTGATAACCTAGTTTTTTGCCCTTTTGTCTTTAGCTAAATGTTGCAGTTAACTTATATTGACTCTTCCTCATTGAATTACTTGTTTGTGTGTGGATGTGTGCACGTGCACTCAGTTGCTCAGTTATGTCTGACTCTTTTTGACCCCATGGACGGTAGCCTTGCCAGGCTTCTCTGTCCATGGAATTTTCCAGGCAAGAATACTGGAGCAGGTTGCCATTTTTATTCCAAGGGATCTTCCTGACTGAGGGATCTAAGCTGCATCTGTTGCATCTCTTACGTTGGCAGGCAGATTCTTTACCACTGCACCACCTGGGAAGCCTATTGAATTACTTAGTTTTAGGTATTTGTTGAGGATTTTTCCAACACTTAATTGCTTTGTTCAGTTCATTTGCCTTTGAAAATTTTCTTAGCATTTCTGATTTATTTTCATAATTGGAAACAATAAGATTTTGTAACTAGGACTCCCTTAATGTGAAAGACTCACTAAGTGTTCTTACTCCTAATGTAACTTTTTTTCTCCTAAACATGATACTGATGAAAACAACAAATGGAACTTCTGCTTATTTAATGATTGTACAGTTCTGAATTATGATTAATGGCAGTAAGAGGGTAACATTTGAAGATGCTTTTAGTATTTCTGAAAAGTCTCAGAATTTTTCTGTTTATTTTATGTATAGATGTTATAATCTCTGATAAACATCTGGGATTTTCATTTTCACTCGACTCTAAGGGTAACTTTGCTTTCCTGATAGGTCAGTTCATAAAAAATGTGCCTGTAGTACAGGAGACCTCGGTTCTATTCCTGAGTCAGGAAGATCTGCTGGAGAAGGGATAGGCTACCCACTGCAGTATTCTGGCCTGGAGAATTCCATGGTCTCTATAGGAATCTATAGTCCATGGGATCGCAAAGAGTCAGACATGACTGAGGACTTTCACTTAAGGATAACTTTATTTGGAGAATCCTGTAAAAAGAAAAAAGTACATTGAACTTTAGAAAAATTCTTCTTAGTATAAAAAAGCTAATAAATTATATGATTCCATTTATGTGAACTAGCCAGAGAAGACAAATGTAAGGAAATAAAAAGTAAAACAGTAGTTCTCCAGGTTTGGGAGATGCCTGAGGGATTAACTGTAAGCAAGCAAGCATAAGGCAACTTTGTCGGGGGGATGGGCAATGAAAGTGTTCTGAAACTAGATTATGATAAAGGTTGTACAGCATGGTAAATGTACTAAGAATCAGTGAATTGCATACTTAACATTGGTAAATTTTATGGTATGTAAATTAATTCTTCAGTAAACTTGTTAAAAATTAATTTATGAGATTACATGGTTAGATTTTATTGTATAATAAATTGCCCAAAGTGATAATGTTTCTAGTTTGAAAGGCAAATATATTGATTCACATTATTCCAATAGAAAAGCAAATTATTGCTACTCTTTAATTGTTACATTGATATATGAAATATTCATGAAATTCAGATAATTTCTCACTGATATCTGTGATTTTCAACTCTGAAAATAATATAATTATTTCTTGCCTATTTAAATCAAGACATACTACTAGACTTAATCATAAAGTGAATTTTTTCAAAGGAAATATTCTTAATATATTTCTGTGATTAAATTTGCGAGATATTCACACTGGGAAAAAATTAAAACTTGGTAAGTTATAAACTTGACAATGGCAAGTTGAATCTACTGGCTTAAATTTTTGCTAATCTCTGCTTACTGTTCTATTTCCAAGCATGAGAATTTCCCTTATGCCGATGTTGTTTGACTTTATACTTTTAGGTTCTATTCCTAGATTTGTATTCTTATATCTAATTGAGCAGTAATGCTGATTTTTTACTTCGCACATATGCTATCAGACAGGAAAATTTACAGGTGTAAGAGACCTTAGGCATTATCCAGTCCAACTTTTTTTTTTTTTTTTTTTGGTGAGCCAGCCTTGCTTCAGAGAGTTGAAAAGAGCTTTATCCAGTAAACTATACAGTTATTGTGAGATCCTAGGCGGTGAAGGAACTGGTTTGAGTGTATAGAGTTACATAGGTAGCTCTTAATTTTCAAGGAATATTCACAATAAACCAACCTAATTTCCTCACCTAATCAAAGAGAAGAGAGTTGGACTGATTTGGTCAGTTCCTTGAACTTCAAAATTACATAAACTCTCTGGATTTGAATCTAGCTCTGCCTGACATTTACTGTGTGACCTCGGACAAGTTGTTCACCCCTTCAGTATGGTGAGAATAAAATTCTTCATAAACTTGTGAGAATTAAATGAGTTAATACATGGGAAGTGGTTAGGTTAGTACATTGAATATAGTATAATAGGAACTCACTATTATTAACATACTGTTAATAATATGCTTAACTGTTAATACAAGTTGAACATATTGGTCAGAAGGAGTAAAAAGTCAGATCTATATTAGTAGCTTTTTTCCTCTCAGTCTTTTTCTCCTCAAAGGTTTAATTCTGGAGCTGTGTTTCTTAACGTAATGAATGCTTGCACACATTTTAAACAAAATAATTCTATCAGGCTTTAAGAATATATCTGAGAACCAGCGAGGAACCTGCATTGATTAAATGTTGTCATTTCCATAATAACACAATCAGAAATACAAATGCAAATTTATGTGCTTAAATCAAGTTAGCAGTAGCCATTGTGAGGTGTTCATTCATTTCATCTAGCATTATTAAACTGCTAATTATAATTTTAAAAATTAGTTTTGAGGTTACCATCAAAATGAAACACAAATTTAAACTTTTCTTGGCAATACTTCAGCATACCTTGCTGTAAGAACTGTTGCATCAAGCAAAAATAACCTGTCTCATGTGCAATGAATTTCTCGTTTTATATGTATCCAGTGCTCTATTATTCCTGTTTGTTTTGATCGGTTGAAATCACTGCAGGGTACTACCAGATCTGACTGCCAATGGTGGTAGCAACTGAAGCTGTCTTCGGTCAGATCACAGAAGAGCAAGGATAACCAGTGCTGGGGCCTGCTCTAGGTATAATGATAAAATTGGTTGTAACCTCTTTGTCTTCCTTCTCTATCATCCCACTAAGCTCTCATGCCCTTCCTCCCATCTGATAGGTGCTTACATTTCCCAGAAGATTTACTTTTTAAAAAAACTGTTCTCAGGCCCTGAAAGACTTTAAGACTTATTATAATTTCTTAAAGTATAGTTTCCAATACTCTGACAGTTTTAATAACAAGAAATATTGATATATATATTTATATATAATTTTTTATGTTTGTAAAGCAAGACTATGCCCTCTGTAGTAAATTTTGAAAATGCAGTGAAACAATGAAAAAACATTCTCAACTTATGAAGACAACCAATTATAATATTTTTGTTATATTTCTTAACATATTTGTTTGGCATTTTAAAATAGTGTTAAAACTGACCAGTTTTATATTTTATCTCTTTCATTAAACATTATAAATGTCCGTTTTTCATGTTTTTATAAACTATTCTAAACATTATCTTTCATGATTGTTTTTACTATAGATTTACTAGGTTATGTGATGTTCTCTATACATATTGCTAATAACATTCCAGAAATTTTGTTCTGTATTAGATTTCAACCAGCACTATATCACTTTATTGCCATATTTTAATTAATTTGTGAAAATGGTATCCTTAAAAATAGTTTCTAGTTTCCAAATATTTATTAATTATTTGATTTTCTCTTATATAAATGTGCTATTTATGTCCTTGCTCATTCATCTGTTGAAATCATAATATCTTTCTTAGCAATTTGGTTAAATTCTTTATATAAATTACTTATTAATCTTTCCTTGGAGATATTTTCCCAGGTGGTTGTTTACTTTGTAATTTCACTTTTAATGTTCCCTAACATACATAAATCATCTCTGCAGATTCTTCTTTGCTTTTAAACTTAGAAAATCTTGAGGGGAAGTTATTTGGAGATAAGACGGGATTCTATTGCTTTTCAAACTATTAAGATTTATATTTTTTAAAAAGCTAAATTTGCATTAATCTCTAAGCAGTTTATTAATGAAGGGACAAATGATATCAGAGGTTTGTGTAGAGTCTTCTTAATTGTGATAACAGATAAAGGGAAAATGAGAAGACAAATCTCAATTACTTACATTTTTATTTTTATTTTGGATGATACAGTAAATGATGTAATATCTAACTGCTTTTAAAAATATCTATAAGACAGGATTGCTAGTATTTAAAATTATATGTCCAACTAGGTAATATCTGGTTAATATTCAAAATGTTGAATGTTTACAAAAAAGTTAAATTTTAGAACTTCGTACATTAACGAATACTGTTATTAATTCTACTGGGAGTAAAGGCAGAGTAGTCTCCATTTTTGCTTAAGTAAAATTTGCTTATAAAAATATAATGATCATAAGGAATTAATTGCATATAAATTGGGGATAATTATATATGGAATATTTTGGATATATGTTAATATAGAAATTATTTAAAATATAAAAGCATTATATCATTTTGAAAGTCTCTTTCTTTCTTTAATTTTGGAAAGAAAAAAGCCAGAGATTCATTTTGTATATATATGGTACTAAAAGCTATAAATATTATTGATTTGTAGCTGATAGCTTGTTATAGAAAAGGAAAAACTGGTATTACCATAAATACACTCCATTCTTTGACTGAGTTGTTGAAGCTAATTGTAGGTGATTGGTATTTCATTTTGTTTCTGGTATCATGTTTAGAATCTTATGACATGATTTGTTTTAGAGTGATGCTGGCTTGGAATTACGTACATCCATTACTGTAAACATGGTTAAATAGTACCTGTCCTCAGTTGGTAAATGTCTGCTTGTATGATGATTATGCAGTAACAATCTGGATATAACAACTGCAGTATTAAATCTGTGATGATGAGATGGAAACTGTCTTATTAGTTTAGTACATTACTGGAAGGTTACACGTTTAATGGGGCTGAGAGAGGACAAAGCAATAGCTTCTTCTTACTAGAAGTGAAGTGAAGGCTCGTATGAAGATCTGTTACATTTCTTGAATAATCCCTTAAAAGGTAACCTTTTTTCCATCCTTACTTTCAGTTCTTGCTTATACAGTGAAAATAAAGTCAGGAACCAGAAATATGAGTTTAATAGATTCTCATGTTTATATTTACAAGCTATAAGATTTTAATCAATAAGTTCCCCCAAAGAAAGAATTTGTATTTTCTTCCAACCTATGGTGCTCCTATATTTTCAATATAGTCATCAGAATAACCCTATAATTCCAGGGAGGATTAATGACTTATCCAAAGAAGGTCATTCAATCTCAAACAGGTAGAGCCTGCCCTAGTATAGTATAATTTCTGGTTAGGGCTGACTGAGTGTGGCAAAGAAAGGACAAATTGCTCCACTCTGTAATAATCAGGAAAAGCTATGTGAGGATACAGCTTGAATAGGAAGGACTCTAAATTGTGGGTGAATGGGATATCTCTAGAGAGATATTGGCCTTAGGTGGAAAGAAGACTTTTGGAAGATAACTGTTGCTGTGTGTTTAAAGGCAATAGGGCTTCCCTGGTGGTGGTGGTGTTCAGTCAGTAAGTGGTGTCTGACTCTTTGTGACCCCATGGACTGCAGCATGCCAGGCTTCCCTGTCCTTCAGTATATCCTCCAGTTTGCTCAAACTCATGTCTCTTGAGTCAGCGATATCATACAACCATCTCATCCTCTGTTGCCCTCTTCTCCTCCTGCCATCTATCTTTCTCAGCATCAGGGTCTTTTCCAATGAGTTGACTTTTCACGTGAGGTGACCAAAGTATTAGAGCTTCAGCTTCAGCCTCAGCCCTTCCAGTGAATATTCAGGGTTGGTTTCCTTTAGGATTGACTGGTTTGATCTTGTTCCTGACCAAGGGAGTCTCAAGAGTCTTCTTTAGCACCACAATTTGAAAGCATCAATTCTTTGGTGCTCAGCCTTCTTTATGGTCCAGCTCTCACATCCATACATGACTACTGGAAAAATCATAGCTTTGACTAGACAGACCTTTGTTGGCAAAGTTATGTCTCTGCTTTTGATATGCTGTCTAGGTTTGTCATAGCTTTTCTTCCAAGCAGCAGATGTCTTTTAAATTTCCTGGCTGAAGTCATCAGTGCACTTCCCTGTGGCTCAGTGGTAAATATTCCACCTGCCAACGCAGGAGATGTGGCTTCAATCCCTGGATCAGGAAGATCCCCCGGAGAAGGATATGACAGCTCTTTCCAGTGTTCTTGCCTGGGGAATCTCATGGACAGAGGAGCCTAGGGGGTTGCAGTCCATGGGGATGCAAAGAGTTGGACACAACTTAGCGACTGAACAACAAAAGACAAAAGGGAAGATGGTCTCTAGGTTTCTTAAGAGTGCGGTCTTGATTATTGGCATCTCAGTTCTTAGCACAGTACCTGACACCCAGGTATATGTTTAACAATCTTTAAATGGTATGTTGAAAACATTCTAGGAGATGAGAAACATAATTATTGAGAGTGTATTGCATTGTTGGCGGTAGCAGAATTAAGAGCACTTTACCCAAAGGTGTTAGCCTGGTGTGGGAGCTGGAAATGGGCAGGAATGGGGAAATAAAGAAAGAAAGAAAATGAGCACAAATCAGCTTTTCCTCTGATTTAGATTAATGGGTCAAAAAAAGTAGAACTTTTGATGTCATGAGCAAGGTTGTTGAAAGAGTTAATACCTGATGCCCTTAGCTAGCTTTGAAGGACAAGAGACTTCTTGAACCGCTCAAAGTGAAAGTATTAGTCACACAATCATGTTCGACTCTGATCCCATGGACTTTGGCCCACCTGGGTCCTCTGTCTGTGGAATTCTCCAGAAAGAATACTGGAGTGGGTAGCCATTTCTTTCTCCAGGGGATTTTCCCAACCTAGGGATCGAACCTTGGTCTCCTGCATTGCAGGCAGATTCTTTACTGTCTCAGCCACCAAGGAAGTATTGACAGAAGTAGAAAAGATTTGGATTAGCCATTGAGGAAAGGGCAGATGTGTTCATAAAAAGAATAGCCATATAGCAAAGCAGCAAGGACTAAGCTGAAATTTAAGAACTAAGTTTGAATTATCTTTATTTCACAAGGTTTTTCTGTTTTCTTCTCAGAAATCTGATGTGCAGAGCAGAGTTCTACCTTACATTTACCATTCCAAATCTAACATGCAGTCATATGAGTTTCTGTACTTTTTTCAGGTCATGAGATCCAACTACACATGTATCCCTAGGCCTCTATGCAGGGTTGTAACAGTGCATCAACACAAAATTTAAAAAGAATATTCAACCAATCAATCTTTCAAAAATGCTTTTAAAAGCTTTAGGTCACACAGCTCAAGTCGTAGAGCTGGAAAAACGATTTTGTGGAGAAAGCTAATGGGTTTATTTTTGCAGTTCTAATAATCGTAGTATTTTTAGTAGTTAGGATGTAGAGCTCTGTCTTTCCCACCATCTAATTATAATGTGCAAGGGCTGATTGCTTGTGCTCTTTGACTACCCTCCTGGCACTAAGAACCATAAACAAAGCTGCAGGCACTAATTACCTCCTTTTCCTAATCTGAATTTTGATGTGCTTTTGAACTAGTAAGTCTTCTAGCATTCTAAGAGGGCTTCCCCTACTATTGGAAAGACTTCTACTTCCCCTGAATTCCGGGAGCAAGATTTTGAATCAAAGTTTTTTCTGGAGGAGTTTTTAATGCTTATCATTTTACAGCAACAGAAATAAATTGGTACGGCTATATTTGTTTTATATATTCAAAGCAGCACTACTTGTATATGAGAAGGAGATAATTATAGACGTTTACTCTTAAAATACTCATAAGATGTGTGTGCTTTTTGATAGAAAATATAATGGAGACAGAGGGTTTATTTTGTCTCCTGATTGTCAGATTGTATCCATAACTGATCAATAATGTGATCCTGTATCTCTTTTTGATGTGCAACCTGACTTTCTTGTGGTAACACTAAGAAAGTAGAAACAAAAATTAACTTTGGGTTTATGTCAACTTAAAGGAAGGTGATTCACTGACTGCTGAGAAGTTTTGAAAAATGAAAAACAAGGCAGAATCTGTTTATTCCTTCTTGGTTAAAGAACCAGGAAACAATTTTGACTAATGGCATTGCAATGAGTTAGATTTGTTATCTTGAAGCACAGAACTATTGTTTTTCTCCAGTCTTGACCTAGAGAATATGGTGTCATATAAAAGTAAATATTTTAGTTTATCATTTTTATTTTAAGAAAATTCAGTACATTTAATTTTTTCTTACTCCTTTTTAAAATCATTATTATTATTAATTATCTGACCTGAGCACCTCTCTCTACTTCAGTTTCCTTATCCTTTAATGGGGTTATTAACTGACCTATTTAACAGAGCCATTGTGAGGATTAAATAAGATCATGTCTGTGTAATGATTATTAATAGAATGACTAGAACAGTACCTAACAATTAATGAATATTGGCAGTTGTTTTCAATTAAAGCAGAATGACTTCAACAACACTGACAGGGATAATATTTCCGTTCCGCCCTTTACTAGGAAACTTACTTAACCTCTTTGTAGCTTATTTTCCATATCTGTAACAGGGAATAATATCAATGCCTTATATAGTTTTGCAAAAATAAATGCATATTAGAGTGCTTAGAACGAACGGCATTTGTAAGCTTATTACTGTAATTATTTTCAACATTATCACTTTTTGTTGGGAAAAATTTTATAAAAATGCAAAAAAAGTGCTATAAATGTGCATAATTCTACATCATGGCCAAGTAGGGAAATAAAAGTAGATATTCTAAAATCACAAGACATGAGGGAAGAAAAAGAATACAGATTGATAGGAATCAATCTTATCTATTCTCTCTCCCTGTGTACACGTTTACACTGTCTGCTTCTATAGTCCTTACTCTCATTCCTGTTCCTAACAGTGTAAAACATGTGCACACAGGGAGAGAGAACAGATAGTAAAGTTCCTGAAGGTTTTTCCTACTACTAAAATTCATTTACGTGTTTTACACAACACACATCCAAAATATAATCTTAGACTGTACTTGCCTTGTGGTCTACTATCTCCCATCACTTCACAGTATTTATTGTACTATACTCTGACTGCTTGGTTAATTGTCTATCTTCCCCTTCAGACTTCAAGCTCTCTGAAGGTGAGAAGCATGTATGTTTTGTTAATCTTTGAAATGATTGTGTCTAGCACATCATAGGTGCTCAATTGTTGTTGTTGTTTAATCACTCAGTCCTGTCCGACTCTTCATGACCCCATGGACTGCAGCACAGCAGGCTCCCCTGTCCTTCATCATCTCCTGGAGCTTGATCAAACTCATGTCCATTGAGTCAGTGATGCCATTCAACAGTCTCGTCCTCTGTCTCCCTCTTTGCCTCTTGCCCTCAATCTCCCAGCACCAGGGTCTTTTCCAGTGAATGAATGGGCTCTTCATATCAGGTGACCAGAAAGGGTATTGGCGCTTCAGCTTTAGCATCAGTCTTTCCAGTGAATATTCAGGCTTGATTTCCTTTAGGATTAACTGTATTTGATCTCTTTGCAGTCCAAGGGACCCTCAAGAGTTTTCTCCAACGCCACGGTTCAAAAGCACCAATTCTTCAGCACTCAGCCTTCTTTATGGTCCAACTTTCATATCCATACATGACTATTGGAAAAACCATAGCTTTGCCTATACAGACCTTGGTAGGCAAAGTAATGTCTCTGCTTTTTAACACACTATCTAGGTTTGTCATAGTATGGAGGCTCTCAGTAAATATTTACATTTCAAAAATAGGACTTTGCAGGACTAACTTGGATTTTCCCATCGATTTCCTCCCCCAATATTTCCCATAAATATGTCTTAAATATTAAATATGTGTGTATTTTGAGTTCAGTTGCTCAGTCGTGTCCGACTCTTTGTGACCCCATGAATTGCAGCATGCCAGGCCTCCCTGTCCATCACCAACTCCCGGAGTTCACCCAAACTCATGTCCATCGAGTCGATGATGCCATCCAGCCATCACGTCCTCTGTCATCCCCTTCTCCTCCTGCCCCCAATCCCTCCCAGCATCAGAGTCTTTTCCAATGAGTCAACTCTTCTCGTGAGGTGGCCAAAGTATTGGAGTTTCAGCTTTAGCATCATTCCTTCCAAAGAAATCCCAGGGCTGATCTCCTTTACAATGGACTGGTTGGATCTCCTTGCAGTCCAGGTGACTCTCAAGAGTCTTCTCCAACACCACACTTCAAAAGCATCAATTCTTCGGCACTCAGCTTTCTTCACAGTCCAACTCTCACATCCATACATGACCACTGGAAAAACCATAGCCTTGACTAGACGGACCTTAGTTGGCAAAGTAATGTCTCTGCTTTTCAATATGCTATCTAGATTGGTCATAACTTTTCTTCCAAGGAGTAAGCGTCTTTTAATTTCATGGCTGCAGTCACCATCTGCAGTGATTTTGGAGCCCCAAAAAATAAAGTCTGACACTGTTTCCACTGTTTCCCCATCTATTTCCCATGAAGTGCTGGGACCAGATGCCATGATCTTTGTTTTCTGAATGTTGAGCTTTAAGCCAATGTTTTCACTCTCCTCTTTCACTTTCATCAAGAAGCTTTTAGTTCCTCTTCACTTTCTGCCATAAGGGTGGTATCATCTGCATATCTGACGTGATTGATATTTCTCCTGGCAATCTTGATTTCAGCTTGTGCTTCTTCCAGGCCAGTGTTTCTCATGATGTACTCTGCATGGAAGTTAAATTTAAGCAAGGTGACAATATGCAGCTTTGACGTACTTTTTTTTCCTATTGGAACCAGTCTGTTGTTCCATGTCCAGTTCTAACTGTTGCTTCCTGACCTGCATATAGGTTTCTCAAGAGGCAGGTCAGGTGGTCTGGTATTCCCATCTCTTTCAGAATTTTCCATAGTTTGTTGTGATCCACACAGTCAAAGGCTTTGGCATAGTCAATAAAGCAGAAATAGATGTTTTTCTGAAACTCTCTTGCTTTTTCCATGATCCAGCGGATGTTGGCAATTTGATCTCTGGTTCCTCTGCCTTTTCTAAAACCAGCTTGAACATAAAACTCCTTGACTGTGTATAACAAATGTGCCTTTAATATATATAACATCTTTGTTTCTAAAATTTTTGTTTTAATGTTTAAGTCTTAATACTTATAAATACCAATGCTATTTAACATAATAATGCTTACCACATATTTAGGAAAATGCAGTCTTATTCACCACATTTATGTCATGTTAATTTTTCTATTATTTCTTTTCTTTCAGAGTCTATTATTCTTTTTGTTTGTAAATCAGCATGCTTGATGCTGCAACCAATGGCTTTTTGCCATGCATTCTTAGTACTTCTTGGAACATTTGGTTTAGGAAGTAGGGTAATTAGTATATAAACATTGTGTAGCAGAACTACTCTAATTAGTGCCTTTTGGCCTGGGTCCAGTGATAAACAGAGTAAGATGCACGTCAGTATTTGTCCTAACAGTTTGTAAAAATCCTGTTATGGCACTGTGGGACAGCATGCACAAGATTTATTAAGTAATGTGGTGGTTGAGATCATGAGAAAGGGTCCCATCGTGTCAATTTAATAGTCTGCATATAATAAATTAGCTGCCTCACTTTGAAGCCTTTCGTTAGTCTTAATTATTCAAAAATCCTAACATCAAAGTGTAGCTTCCCTGGTGGCTCAGTTGGTACAGAATCTGCCTGCCGTGCAGGAGACCCCGGTTTGATCCCTGGGTCAGGAAGATTCCCTGGAAAAGGAAATGGCTACCCACTCCTTTATTTTTGCCTGGAGAATTCCATGTACAGAGAAGCCTGGTGGGCTACAGTCCATGTGCTCACAAAGTAAAGTGAAAGTCCCTCAGTCATGTCTGACTCTTTGCAACCCCTTGGACTATACAGTCCATGGAATTCTCCAGACCAGAATACTGGGTTGGGTAGCCTTTTCCTTTTCCAGGAGAAGTTCCCAACCCAGGGATCAAACCCAGGTCTCCCGCTTTGCACGTGAATTCTTTACCATCTGAGCCATAAGGGAAGCTCAAGAAGACTGAAGTGGGTCACAAAGAGTCAGACACAACTGAGCAACTAACACTTTCATAGTACCCCTAATAACTTTCCACATCTTTAGTGAAATGTTGTTTCTTTGAGAAGTCGCTCAGTCATGTCCAACTCTTTGCAACCCCATGGACTATAGCCTACCAGGCTCCTCCATCCATGGGATTTTCCAGGCAAGAGTCCTGGAGTGGGCTGCCATTCCTTCTCCAGGGGTTCTTCCCGACCCAGGGATAGAACCTGGGTCTCCCAGGTTGTACACAGACGCTTTACCATCTGAGCCACCAGGGAAGTCCTGAAGTTGTTTCTTTAATCTATACCTAAACCAATTTCTTTTTGTTCCTATAGTCTGCTAGCTGAAGAGCATTCATTGATGTAGACCATCAAAATGAAATAGATTTAAAAACCAGGTTTAGAGGCAAAACATTTCTCAGTCACTTTATGACTGAGAAGATTTCCTTTGGTTCAGTTCACTGTTTCTTAAGTTGCTTACTTCTGATAAGTACTACTTCCTATTTTTGAAGTAGACATGCCCAGAAGACTTTTCTTAATAATATGTTGTCCTGTGAGTCCACATTACTAAAGCTGATATCCACATAGGGAGAGATCATTTTTTTCCAACTTTTTGCTAGCCAGCTTATATTTTAGAGATACTCCCGAGTTTAAAATTGGGGACAGAGTATGAGGTCAGTGCTGCTGCTTTTGAATCTCTATTTGTGTTCAGACGATTGGTTGTCAAAAACTTCTTTGTGCTTAATTTCCTTGTATGAAGCCACTGAAAATGGAAAGTAAATATATATAAAAGTAGAAAACTTAATGGTCAAATATTTGTCAAAGAAATGGAAATGATAATCAAAGCTCTCCCTAAATTCTACATACAAACACCTGAATAAACCTGATCTCAGGTGGCCTCAGCCTGTAGCAGCTTGAAGCAGGATTTCAGTTCCTGGCCAGAGATTGAAGTCAGGCCTCAGCAATGAGGGCGTTGAATCTGAACCATGAGACCAGTGGCCAGTGATAAGGTCCTGGCCTATCAGCTGTGTAGAAATGAATTCCACATAGAGATGGCAAGTAGTGAAACAAGTGTTAATTAGGAAAAGAATGCCTGTGGATAGATACACAGACAGTCTCAGAGAGAGTCATTCCCTTGTGGTATCAATAGTTTGAAGCACTTATGTGGGACCTTTCTTTCAGGTTTCCTTTGGCCAATCACCTTGCTTTGCCTGCTTCTGAACTGTATTTTGTATATCTTAGGGTCCTCCCAGGTGTGTGCATGCATCTCTTAGTCAAGATAGATTCTAGGAAAGAGGCCAATGGATAGGTCAGCTTCACTTATTGTGAGGTGATATCTTCTTTCTTTTGGACCTTCAAGGAGCCTTTCTGCCCATGTGTAGTCAGGAAGGTCTCCTTGACTTGAGAATGAGGAATATGTGTTTTTCTCTCTTTTCTAGGCAGGGCTTCTCCTTGCCTCCTGCCATTTTGGAGTGTATCTGTCCACAGGGGACGAACTTTGGCCCCTCAGCCTGGGACTCATCCATCTCCTGCCTCAAACTGACACACCTCCCGAGTTAAATGAGTTTTACAAAATACTTTTAACCAAACTTTCGCAGGTTTTTTTTTTTTGTTGTTGTTGTTTTTAAAGGGGAGAGGGGTTGGGAGAATGGTGCCTGGCTAATTTTGTAAGACTTGTACAACCTTAATTCCAGAAGAATAGTAAAGAAAAGAAAATTATAGGTCCATCTCACAATGACAAGTGTGGGAATTTTAAGTAAAATATTTGATACCTAACTTCCAACAGCAGATTTTATATATATATATAGTATTTATCTCTGAGGGTGAAGATGGTTTAATATCAGAAGTATCAATGAATCTGTTAATAGTGAATATAATAAACCAAAAAAGTTACATAATTATCTGAAAAAATGCTTTAAAAATATTTAACTCCAATTTGTGACTCAAGGTCTAAAAAACTAGGAAAAGAAGGAAACTTTACAAGCTTGATAAATGTAATATACTAAAACCTATAGCATGGCACCACACTCCAGTACTCTTGCCTGGAAAATCCCAGGGATGGAGGAGCCTGGTAGGCTGCAGTCCATCAGGGCACTAAGAGTCGGACACGACTGAGGGACCTCACTTTCACTTTTCACTTTCATGCATTAGAGGAGGAAATGGCAACCCACTCCAGTGTTCTTGCCTGGAGAATCCCAGGGACGGGGGAGCCTGGTGGGCTGCCGTCTATGGGGTCACACAGAGTTGGACACAACTGAAGCAACTTAGCAGCAGCAGCAGCAAAACCTATAGCAAACATCAAAACTTTAAACAAACTTAAGATAAAGCAAGACAGATATACCCACTAAGATATATTCTTGATATAGATCTGACTAATTCAATGTGAAAAAAAAATAAAGTACAATAAAGATGGACAGAGGTGGGGATGGAAAAGAGAAAAAATAACAGACAAAACAGCTCTTATTAGGACATTATATTATGTCTATCTGTGTAGGCAAAGTATTAGAACTAGCAAAGCAAGGTATATGCTTTCAAAAATCAGTAGTTTTGTTCCTCTACATTAGCCATAACTACATTTCAAAATTCACAGTAGTTAAAATATGTATGTGTATATATAAAATGTATTGAGACATTAACCTAAAAATACATAACAACTTTATAAAACAAATTTTAAAACTTAATTAAAGGATGTGAATTATAGCTTGGATAAATCAAGAATTGTAACACATTCATTGTGGGGCACATGACAACAGAAGATGTCAGTTCTCACCAAATGCACTTCTGATTGAAATTATAGTGGGATTTTTTTTGAGAACTTCAATAAAATGACTATGATGAGCAACAAAAATCTCCAGATATCTAATAAGTCTATTCGAGATGTATCTGGGAAAAGATTATACCAGATTTTAATTTATGTTAATAAAAGCAATTTGAAACAGGCACAGAAACAGATAATCAGAGTAACGAAACAGAGGTGAATACTCAGAAACAGATCCAAAGTGGAGAAGAGGTGTGTTGCTTAGTCGGTTCTTAGAAAAATGGATTCTTAGATGAAAAAAGTGAAGTTGGGTCCCTGCTTCATATCATATGCTATATATGAACTGCGAAGAGAACAAAGACCAGCCTAAAAGTAACAGGTAAAACTATAGAGCTAAAAGAAAATGTTAGAGTATCTTTGTGACTGTGGTATGTGAGAGAACGTAAACCCTTTCCTAAAAGCACAGGCTTTCAGGGATAAATTGGTACCTTTACAACGTCGAAACTAAGGATTTGTGTTCAGTGAATTATAGGGTAAACAAAACTAACATTAGAGTTGCAGGTTGGAAGAAGATATCTGCAGTATTAAAGCCTGAAAGGAGATAAATATGTGAACTATATGAGAAATGCTTGCAAATTCATACATGTGTGTGTGTATAATGTGTATATTATATATATATATAAAATATATACTATATATATGTGTGTATATATATATACTGTATATATATATGGTTTATATAAGGTTATAAGGTTTATATATATTATA